>NW_017729022.1:19721644-19730718 GCF_001723915.1 Gavialis gangeticus
CCCATGTGCCATGAGTGCTCAAATATTCTTGCCAGTGGCTGTGCAATGATATCAGCCAGTGCCTTCAGTACCCTCAGATGGAGCTCATCTGGGCCTGCCAACTTAAACACATCCAGTCCTTCCAAGTGACTCTGTACTATCTCAGGGTCAATGCAAGGTGGTCTGGTGCCCTGCTGTTGTCTCTATGATCCCATTGTGAGACTTGTCTTACCCCTTGTTTAGGAACACTGAGGCAAAGAACTCATTGAAGAGTTAAGCCTTGTCCCCCCTGTCACCAATTGCTTTTGCCCATTCAGTAGTGTCCCTATCCTGCCCTGGGCCTTCCTTTTGATTCCTATATATCTGAAAAACAATTTTTTGTTATCCTTAACTTGAGATGCCATCCTCGGCTCCATGGTAGCTTTGGCCTTTCTAACTGCCTCCCTACAACTGCGAGCTGAGGAGGCATACTCCTCTTCAGTAATTTCTCCGTTTCCACTGCCTATATGCCCCCCTTTTTGCCCTTAGGCTGCTCTGGATTTCTCTGGTTAGCCAAGGAAGCCTCTTAGCCCCTTCCCCTTTTTCCCCCGCATCAGGATCATCTCCCTCTGTCCCCAAAGGATTGCTTCCTTAAGTCACAGCCACCCTTCCTGGGCTCCCATCTCACCAGATCTCTTACCCTGCAGTGCATCATTGACTAAATGCCTGAGCTCACTGAAGTCAGCCTTCCTAAAGTCTAGCACTTCCACCCTACTAGTTACCTTTCCCACTCTATGCCTTATGGTGAATTCTATTATTTGGTGGTCACTGTCCCCCCAAAATACTTGTATTTTGTTCTGCAGCACTGCACATGTAGACGCTGATGTGGCTGGCTAGGGCATGAGGGTGCTCCAGTGTGGGGGCTGCCTTCTGGCTATCCCCCCACTAGAGCAGCCTCATGCCCCAGCCAGCCCCTCTGCAACACACTGAGCTGGGTTGGAGCAGCCTCAAGCTGGCAGGCTGATACCTCAGGCCTCTCACCAGCTGGGGCTGCTCTGACCCAGCTTAATGTGCTGCGGTCCTGGGCCCAGGTGTAAATTTGGCACCTGGGAACAATAAACTCTGAACTGGAGTTTATTGTTTCACACTAATAGCATATGTAGATACACCCACTATAGGAAAAAAACAGATTTAAGGACCACAACAGGTTGAATTGTTTTTAACAGTATGGATTCCTATTTGAAATATTTTGTTTTATCTTGTGAATCACTTTTACACATCTAACACTGCTAAAGTGTGCTAGTTTGCTTGAAACAGTCCTGAAAAGATCTCAAAGCATCCTGTTTGAGAATCACTGAGCTAGAGGCACCGACTGTGCAAAAATTAGCTGTGCTAGGGATAGAAAAGGTTCTGTAAGCATTATAGCAAATTCAACCCCTAAACCTGAATCCCAAAATATGAGTCTCTGCATTCCCCAGAAAATAGTTTTAAAATCCACTGGGTTTATAGCTTTTATTATAGTCTTATAAGCTAAGTAGAGACAGTCAAAAAACCCAAGACTGAATCAATTCAGTCTTTGCAGGTTAGTCTAAGGGGCAGAGATTAAATGGAGAAACAACTGGACAGACATCCACTTTTGATTCAGGAGATGCAACCACATACCCACAGTGGCTCAGGCCAGAAGCCAGGGAGTGCTACAGCACAGCTCTCTGGCATGTAGCAAGCATGGGCTATGTGTTCACTTCATCTTCCTGCTGCCCCTGAAGTCTCTGGGATTTGCAGTCCAGAATCAGAGCAGCAGGACTCTGCAGGATTGCTCATCATCTCTTCTTCCTGCTTCTAGGTGCCTCTAGAATTTGTAATTCAGTCACACCCAGTAGTAAGTTTTAGCAGACAGGATAGTTCTGAACTCGGGGAAAGGGAAGTTTAACCTCCTTCCCTTGCTTCAGACCCCAGCTGGGGTTTGCCTGCAGGTGTGGAGGGGGACAGACTCTGCCTTCCCCCCATCCCAACCCTTCTCTGCTGAAGCAGACAGCCCAGCCCAGGTCTGGAAAGCATGCTGGGGTGCTGTGGGACTCTGATTTAACTTAAACCAGGAAGGAGTCTGGCACAGAAGTTTCATAAACTGGTTTGACCCAAATAAGTTAAGTCTGATACTACATTCAACCAGGTTTATCTTAAACCAGTTCCAGCCATTTTGAAATTGGTTTATGTGCACTAGATTTCTGTTCTGTTACAGGTTTAAACCAGTTGTCCTGGGACGCGAGGGATGCAAGAATACTCACCAGCAACTCAGGAAACAGCACATGAGGGGCAGAAGACAGAACCTGCACAGCTCGTCAGCTGCCTGTTTATACAGCTGCAGCCAGTGATGTCAGCGCTAAATGCCGGCCGTTACAGATAAAAATGGCGGCGCACGCTGCAGAGCCGGCAGGGAGAGGGAGTGTACAGCCACCGAGGGCCCCGCACCAAAGACGAGCTAGAACACAGGACCTGAAGAGCAGGAACAGCTGGGACAGAAGTAAGGAGGAAGAAGAGGAGCATCTTGGCAGCGCTGCAGATAAGGCGGCAGAGGGATGCCAGGATCGCCTCGGAACGACGACAGGAGGCACACCTGGAGAGATCCGACCCGAGAGAGAGGGACTGCGAGGTATCCAGGGAAAGTTGCCGCTGGAGGGAACATCATCTCTGGACCAGGAGGTGCCTTAGAGTAGGCAGGGAACGGGGTGCCTAAAGAGATGAGGCAGCCAGTGTCCCGGTGAAGTGCGGGGGGGTAGTTAAAGGGACAGTACGTCCAGTTTTGTGTTAGAGCTTCCTTTTTCCTTTCCTTTTGATTTTGTTCTACCCCAGGCTCCAAGGGGTATAGGAGGGTAGCGGACCTGCACTAGGCTAGATAGTGTTGGGAGGGGCCCGAGAAGGACCCGGTCAAGGGTCCCAGGAACGAGACGCCAACCAGCTTGTTACCACTACACAGGAGGCGTGAGGCCGGGGTGTAGGGGTGGTGGAGCCCTGAGAGTAACCGCCAGGAGGAACCTTGGGTCAATGAGCACGCCCGATGAACGGCCCTGGACACTGAGGTCATCAAGTCATGGCAGGCGAGCACGGGGTCAAGGATTCGGGTGGAAGTCACCAGCTCAGGCAGAGGTGTGAGCCCAAGAGGTGCATAACATCAATCACCCAAGCAAGAGCGGCACCAGAGCAACTGGTTGAGTCCTGGTGGCAACACCAGTTCTTGACGACTTAAATCGGTTTATGTATAACTTCTGTCCCTAGCCATAATGGAAGCATGCAAAGTGGTCAGTTTACAGTTGCAGAGACTAACTTAATTTGAGTGCTTAATTTTACAGCCTTTCTTTTAATACAGTAAAAGCTGCACTATCTGGTATCTTACAAGCCAGCGTGCTCTACTAACCAGCATGCCAACTTGTAAGATAAAGTGAAACTGGAAGTGCCCCCTGTGGCACTTCCGGTTTCTCTGAGCCCCCATGGCTGGGGGCAAAGCAACCTGCGCTGCTGAGCCCTCAAGGCCTGGGGGCATAACAGGCTGCATGTCCCACAGGGCCCACAGGGTGGGCAGCGCTGTGGCAGGAGGGATGGCAATGCCACGGGAGGGGCGGAGTAACACTCCAGATGCGGCAGGAGAAGCGGCGGCCAGGGCCACTCAATTAACCAGCATATTTTATTATCCAGCATCCCACATTCCCAGGGGATGCCAGATAACAGAGCTTTTACTGTACAATCTAAATATAAAAAGATTTTTTTCAACTATGATTTTATAGTAGTATCACATACTAAAAGTAGAAACATTTATAAATCTGTGTGGCCAATATTTCCCAAATACAAACTCTAAATCTAAACTATGCATTTCACTGATGCCTTTTTTATTTCTAGGTTGTCTCTTTCTGCAACTTAAAGAATAATTTAGCAGATGCTTTTGTCTCACCTTTGTGGTCCTACAAGCATAGCAAAAGCCAAAAAAGCCAAAACATGGACTGAAAAGAAACATATCCTTAAAGTGAGGTGAACATATTCTCATATTACAGAAGGAATCTGATGTATCGACGAAAAAAGATTGGTCACATAGACTTTTTATGAA
The DNA here is from genome assembly GCF_001723915.1 of Gavialis gangeticus. Lineage (NCBI taxonomy): Eukaryota > Metazoa > Chordata > Crocodylia > Gavialidae > Gavialis > Gavialis gangeticus. The sequence goes on from NW_017729022.1 coordinate 19,725,699, forward strand.
GCAGAACCATCTTATTTCAGAATTCAATTTCAAATCAGGCAGGGTTTTTCATTCTGTTCTTAAATACATCAGTGACTCTTTATTTTAGTTTTTTAGAGCTAACCTTTTCAGGAAATAACGGTCTGCTGATCCTACTGTGATGAATATAGAGATTGCTGTTTTTATCAGGAATAATTTTGACTGCTGCACATACAGTCCAGGATTTCTGCACAACAGGGAGACCCATTGGGCAATTCACTGAAGCAGAGTAAGACAGAGAAGAAACTAGAAAGGGAAGTTACAGTGACATTCTGCCATAGAAATTATAACAGTTGCAGGGAGACTACTGTTTCTATTGTGAATAGGAAGATATCTAAATATCTTACTCAGAAGCAAAAACAAAGAAAGAGTAAACCTGGGTAAAAAAAAAAGAAGGTGGTAGAGGGAATTATAATAATGTGCTTACCCTTAGTAACTTTATGTTAGCATAAATTTCTGTATAATCTATGTTTCAGATATTCTTTATTATATCCCACTTACTCTAGAAAAAAAAAAAAGAGGAAGACAGTTTTTAATAAAAGTTCCCTCCAGAGTTAGAATATTTAATAGGAAGTGTCTAAGTCTTTCTAAATTGTTCAGAAAAATGCAAGGTATTATGTGATTAAAAAGCTCAGAGCTTACCTTCAATTATCTCTAAGTCCTAAATGAACATGAAGAACAAACTCTATTGAGAATTGGGTTGATAGATTTCTAGGCATAATAACTTCTTCAGTTATTTATCTTTCTTGTCTGTATGCCCTTGATATACAAAGTTAACAAGAATGCAACAAAGATGAAGCAACCTGAGAAATAGAGGGAGTTTGTATATTAGTTGCTGAAATGTCAATGTTTCTGAACTTTGCATGAAATATCTTTCCTCCAGTACCCCCTTTCAGTAATATTCTACAATAGCTTAGTATCCCCATGTAGCAGACTGCTGGCTTGTAGGGGCCAAGAGCAGGCTACATAGTACTAGGTGGCAGGCACCAGACTGGCAGCAGTCTGCTATGCCCCACTACACTGAATCCTGTTCCAAGGAATACTCATCTCTATGCAATGTGGAAAAACTTAGATGACTCAAACCATTCTATAGGCTATATGCTATATTTAACATTTTGAGAATTATTTTTATTGAAAAATAAGAATAAGCATTAACAGGGAACACTTGTTGGATTATTTGTGTTTACCTAAAATTCATTATGAATAGACTGAAATAATATGTTGCAAATACTTCAGTAATTTACTCATTTCTTCTCTTTTTAAATGATATGTACTGATGACTTTCTTGAATTATTTTTACATGAATTGTAAAATTCTGTTGATTTGTATTTTTATGCTAGCAAGTGGTTTGCTAAAAAGGAGAAAGGGACTAAGAGGCTTCCTTGGCTAACCAGAGCTGGCATTTTAGAAGGGGTGATTTTCCAAGGGGTGCCTCAAGTCTAACGAAAGGTGACTTGAGTCTAATGAGGTTAGAACCACCATGCTAGAGAAACTTTGCCAAAATTTCCCCATGCTCACAAACACCAGTTAGTTTTATCAAGGTTTACAGCAGAAGGAACCCCAGCATAAATGGGTGACTAGCAGCTAACTATGTGTGGATGCCTTTAAGAGTGTTATGTTGTGGATGTAACATGCCAGAGGAGTTAATGGATGTAACATCCATTACATCCATCCACATTACATGGATACACATGGATCCATTACATACATCCACAACATCCATGGTTGTGGATGTAACATGCCAGAGGAGTTAAATCTGTCTAGCAATGCAGCAGAAAACTGGGCACAGGTGCAGGGACCAGAACAGAAAGGGCTGGCATTGCTCAGAGCCACAAAGCAGTGAGTGGTACAGCTGCAGCTGGACTCATGTCCTGGTGCTGGGACAGAACTGCTGCAAGGGAGGGAGCTTGTGGACAGCAGGCAGGGGCTGCTGGTCAGGAGTGAGGGGCACTGGTAGGGCTCTGGGTTGGGAATAAGGGGCAAGTGCAGGGAACTGGCATATCAGTGCTACTCAGTGCCCCATAACCTGGTGAATGAAGGGAGCAGGGGCAGGTCTAGTGTTTCTATGACAAAAAGGCCAAAAGCAAACACTAAACTCTCAAAATATTTAGATTGTATTTTATGATGATGATAGCGGTAGGCTTCCAAATTGCTTTAAATTTGTAAATATATTAATAAAACATTGCTGATCTGATCTCTTTATATATAATGGTGTTTCATTTTAATCATGGAAGAACATGGATTTGAGGTATTTTAATGAGAGAATTTGGGTGGTTTCTGTCAGAGAATTTGCAGTTTTTAAGCAGGCAACACCAGGATCTCTGCTAATGAGGCAAGTGGCAGGACCTGGGCAGAGGAGCCTGCCCAGAGCCAGCACCATGGACCCAGCTGGAGGGCAGATGAGGTGGCTAACCTCCTGGCCATTTGGGGCCAGGAGGACATACTTTGACAGTTCAAAGAGGGCCATCACAAGGAGCACATCTTCTGGGCAACAGCTGCCCAGGTGGCAGAGCAATGACACCAGAAGACATGACAGCAGTGCCACCTAAAGGTAAACTCTGCAGCCACAGCCCACTGGCAGCTGGCTCAGAGGTGCAGGCAGCTCTCCTGCAGTGAACATACCACAGCCCAGGTGGCTGTGCAGTCCCCTTCTGGGTCTGGAAGGCATGCAGCTATGAGGCTGCAAGTCCAGTGGGTCAGATGTTGTCACAGGTGGCAGCAGCCCCCACTGCCAGACTGCTGCAGTGGGTAGAGGGTACAGGGGCCACTCTAGGTTAGGGCTGCTTCAGCAGTCCAACTCACACAAGGGGCTTGTGTTCCCAGAAACCAAGTGCCCAGGCCTGCAGATCAGCTTTTTATACTCCTGGGACCAACACAGGCACTGGCCCTAGCCTCTAGCTCCCCCTGGTTGAAGATCTGGGAGGAGTTGGGCAGGATTAGTTTGCCCCAAGTGGCACAATTTGCTCCACACCAAAGTGCGTGTTCAAGCATGTGTGCTGAGGCACAAATCTCTGGCACAAAGTATTTGAGCTGCAAGTGCACATGCCTTCATGTGTGGATGCACCCAAGGGCACGTCCAGATGAATGACTATGTGCCAAGAGGCACACTGGGAACAAGAAAACATTCCCCAGGCTGCATATTTGCAGTGCAGACTCTAAATTTGATACCAAATCCTGGTATCAAAATAAATTAAAAAAGAAAATAGGGGAAAAAAATGCAGCACAGGGCACATTCCTGGAGCAAACCAGAGGCTGGGTCCTGTGAAGAGATGCTCTGGCACTAGGCCAGAGTGTCTCTATCCCTGCCTCCTTCTCTGCAGCTCCAGCATTCTGGGGCACAGCACACAGCTCCCCACCTCCTCCACAGTAGCAGCAGTGACTACAGGGTGCTCAGAGCCCACTACTGGCAGAGCCCCTCCATGGCATGGTGCGGCCCTGGCCGCTAGGGCCCCAGCACTACCTGTGCCACATGGCATGGTCCTGGCCTGGCCCAGGGGCATGTGCCTTCAGGCAGGATGGAGCTGCTCTTGCTGTCACCTGGGGCCCCAGCACCACACACAAGAGCCATGCATCATGCCGGCCCAGGTCCTGCCCTCCTTCATGGAGCCAGCCCAGCTTGATGGCATGTGGGGCACCTGTTCTGGCCCCAGCCTCTAGCTCCCCCTGACTGAAGATCTGGGAGGAGCTTGGCAGGGTCCGTTTGCCCCAGGTAGCACAACTTGTCCCGCACCAAAGTACATGTTCAGGCATGTATGCTGAGGCACAAATCTCCAGCACAGATTTGTGCCACTGCTATTTGAGCTGCTGCAAGTATACCTTCCGTGTATGTGTGGATGCACCCGATGCTAATATAGTAAAATTTCAGTTTGTAACAGTTCCAGGAAAACTAGTGCCAAATATTGGGTTGCGAACATGTAAAACTGTAGGTTTGATTAAGAGAATGGATGCCACTGAGGGACTAGAAAGCAAGAACATAGAAGAATAATTTTATGATGTGTACTAAGGGAGAAACTGAAAAAGAAATTAGATAGATTAGTTAACATGGGCATACTAAAAAAAGTAGGGCAACCAAGTGCTTTGGGTTCATTCACTGGTCATAAAAAAAACCAATGGATCCTTGAGATTGTGTCTGGATCCTAAGCAAATGAACAGATATATCAAAAGGGAACATTTTCCCATTCCCACCAGGGAAGAGGTTTTTGGCAACATGGCAGAAACTAAATATTTCTCCACTTTGAATGCCTCTTGTGGTTTTGGCATGTTCCCCTAGAAAACATAGCACTAGATCACGCACCATCAATATGCCCTTTGGAAGGTATTGCTTTCATAGAGTCTTCCTTTTGGACTGTGTTATTCATCTGAAGTATTTCACAGAAAGGTGCGACAAATTTTTGATGGTCTTGATAGAACAAAATGTCACTAGCATAGACAAAGCTTCACCAGGTGCTTATCTAATAGGAAGCTTGGTTAAACTCTTTGAAAACTTTCTGAAAACTATTAACTAAATGCATATTTGCCAGTCTCAGAAAAGATGAGGATTAAAAGAATATAAGGGGTGATCCATATGGGTGCACCTACATGTCCTATTAAGGTGATGCAATAAACTGGAACAGTTCGTGCCAAAGTTAACTGCTCCCAGGCACAGCATCTACACGTGTACCCAGAACTTCAGCTATTAGAACCAAGGTGGAACATCCTTGGGTTGGCAGGGCTATGGGGGGTCAGCCCTGGGCTCCAGGTGGCAGAGGGTCTAGCAGGAGCTGGGAGTCTGGTGCTGGCTGGCTGGCAGAATTTGAGCCTGGCAGTCACCATCCACATTAGTGTTTGATCACAGTTAATAATTGCATCACAGGATAGTACTGTCCCTGACAATACTATCTTATGGCTAAGTTAATTTACTGTACCCTAATATGGGTGCATGTGTGGAAGGTGACACTTTACTGCAGAGTTAATTAGTCACCTCTGCAGTACAGCACACATATAGATGCACCCTGCAGGTGCA
>NW_017729022.1:19735718-19741785 GCF_001723915.1 Gavialis gangeticus
TGAGAATAGGATGGGATTCAACACTGACAAGTGCAAAGTGATGCACCTGGGGAGGAACAACCAGCACCATACCTACAGGTTGGGGAACTCCCTTCTTGTCAGTACAGAGGCAGAAAAGGAACTTGGAGTCATCATTGACTCCAAGATGAACAAGGGCCGGCAGTGTGGGGAGGCAGTCAGGAAGGCCAACCATATGTTGTCATGCATCCACAGATGCATCTCGAGCAGGTTCAAGGAGGTGATCCTCCCCCTCTATGTGGCACTGGTCAGACCACAGCTGGAGTACTGCATCCAGTTCTGGGCGCCGCACTTCAAGAGGGATGTGGACAACATGGAGAGGGTCCAGAGGAGGGCCACCCACATGATCAGGGGGCAGCAGGGAAGGCCTTATGAGGAGAGGCTATGGGACCTGAACCTGTTCAGCCTCCACAAGAGAAGGCTGAGGGGGGATCCAGTGGCCTGTTACAAACTAGTCAGGGGGGATCAGCAGGTACTGGGGAAGTCCTTGTTCCCCCGAGCACTGCCAGGAGTGACCAGGAATAATGGTCACAAGCTGACAGAGGGAAGATTTAGGCTAGATAGCAGGTGGCGCTACTTCACGGTCAGGGCGGCTAGGATCTGGAACCAACTTCCAAGAGAAGTGGTGCTGGCTCCTACCCTGGGGGTCTTTAAGAGGAGGTTAGATGTACACCTTGCTGGGGTCGTTTGACCCCGGTACTCTTTCCTGCCATGGCAGGGGGTTGGACTAGATGATCTAGTCAGGTCCCTTCCGACCCTAGAAACTATGAAACTATGAATTTTGGCAGATGTCTACATGTGCAGGGACTTGGCACTACAGTTAGTGCCAAGGACCTGCAGCCCTGCCATGTGCCCTTAGTGGCTAGGCAGACCTAAAGTTAGTGCTGGGTCACATCTACACATGTGATAATGTGCTATAATTAATCACACTTAAATTTGATGCCTGCATTCAATACCTGCAGATATCAAATTTAAGTATGATTAGCTTAATGTCGCCATTTTTAATGCACATTAAACGTGTGCACATATAGACGTGCACCCATAACATACATTAAATTAGGATAATGGGCATTAACATGTCTCATGTAGATGTGCCCTGAAAGATAATTGCATCTGAAAAATATAGGCTTTCTGACAAGTACCAGAGCATGTACCTGTCAACATTTAAAACAATAAGCTTCCACACCAGACCACAAATGTATCCTCGGTCCTACAAACAAAAGTATATGATAGCTGTTGTAAACAAAGTCTACTTCGAAGAAAGTAAGCAGATCATCTTTACTATTCTTTCCCAGGAATCATATCTAGCGTCAGCAGTAATTGCTAGGATAGGTTTCTGAAATGGAAACAATTTGCTTATTATTACCACTTAGGTTTGCACTAGATTTGGATATCTTGGTTTGAAAATAATAAATAATTACTTCCCCTAAACTGTGGTCATGAGAAAAAGATTCATACTGAGATAGAGAAACCTTTAATGTACTTAAAAAAAAATTAAATAACATAGTCTTAATTCTAGATTGTTCCTTTTTTAATTTACATCAACATTCCCACAAAAGAATGTGTAGTTATAATAATTTTGTTGCGTTTAAGGTAAGAGCTTAGAAAAACGAATTCCAGGAAAAACAACATCTTTGCTGCAGAAATGAGCCTGGAACTAAAGTACTTTTATCAGATTGAACTTCAAAGTTTAGGAGCATTTGGATTTGGTTCTTTTTTTCAAGTTTATATTTCAACTTAGAAAAGAGGTGGTGTTTTTCAACTTGTCTGATCACCCACCAATAACTGAGCAAAAACTGCTTTGGATAAAGAAGGGTTTCAATGTGCAAAAACAGTACAGACCACAAAATTACCGACAATGGACTCTATGTTAATCTTGCTGGGAAAGATCTACAAATGAATAATACTTTGGAGAACCACCGTCTGTTTATTTTCTGTCTTCTTTCCTCACAGAGTATGTCTATACTGTAGTCATTTCTGTGACCGTAGTGTAATGTACACATATCTAAGCTATCTTTAAATTATCCGCCCCAGTAAGGGCCAGTCTTTCTGGTAGGACTGCCACAAACCCCACATTCTCCCTGAGTGCCACCCCAAACTCCTTCCCCGGGCCAATCTGATGCACTGTGCTCCCTATCTTGTGCTACCTGCCTGATCTGCTGCTCTTCTTTCTGCTCCCTGCCCTACCTATCACTCATCTCCTGCTCCCTCTCCAATCTGCTGTGCACCACACACACAGGCTCCGTGCACCACTTGTGGTACACATGCCATGAGTTGGCTGCCCTGAACTAGCCCATGCTTGGTTCCAAACACCAAGTACATGCCTGTTTTCTCAGATGAGTTTTGCAGCTTGTACAGAGTTCTGTGATACTACAGCTACACTGCCATTGGTCCCTGAGCATGCTAGTGTACTCTACACCTTAGAGTCTTTAGGATTGTTTGGATATGGTAGGATGTAGACTTTGCACACTCACCTATCCCCATGAAATGGTAAAGGCCTGAGGAGAAAAGGTATTAGTGAAATGATACTACCCTTGCCCTTTAACCAAATGGGACCTGAAGTTGCCCTCCCTTCCATATACAGGAAAAGAGGGATTTTTCCTGTCCTAAAGAATTATTCTAATGTCTTGCCTTTCTTTGCTGTCTCAGGGTGGAATGTTTTTCTATATTATTTCTGGCACTATCACCAAGAAAACATCAATTCCCCCTTCTGTAGCCGAAAGTTAATTTTCACTTCTTTGACATGTAGAAACAAATTCCCCATCTGGAAGGTCTGTTGAAATTAGCTGTTCAGGTGCAGCACTGCTTATATAGTGATTTGTTTTGGCTCCAAACTATTTTCATCTAATAACTGAACATACAGTATTCCTCATTCACTTCATTCATATGGTTATCATTCCTTATTCTAAAGGACACTTGATTATACGGATTATATCTACATCTGTGATAAGTTGTGCTGCATAATTACTACTGCCAACATCCTGTGATGATTTGCTTTAAGTTATTTTCAATCCATATTTCTAAGACAGTTTCTATGACACAACACACAAGGTCAAGAGCTACACAATCTGGAGTTATACTGATATCTGCCAATAAAAGTTTTAGTTTTCCACTGGGGGTATTTTGAACAGTTTTCATTATTATATTTTCCAAACTGTCACTTTCTTTTTTTATTTAGAGCCCCGGAAGAGTCACAATAAAAGACAGCAACTGATTATTGCACATGAATGACAGGATTGCCTTATGAAATTAGGAGCATTATCCTCTTTGGAAGTTTGTGGGCCTTTATTTTTCACTTGGAAATATTTAAACAAAACTATAAAGTTGAAAAAAATACTTTGCTGTTTCTTATCATTCATTGCCTTTTGCTGTTAATTAAAGAGACGTAAATCCAGATAACTTGCCTGGTGTCAGTTTATTTGCTTGCTTCACCAGTCGACATACTAAAGCAGACCAGTATCTGTCACCCTGAATTTCAGACAAAGGAAGCTACCTGATTACTTTGTAGTACTTTAGAAATAACTAGGGAAATACTCTGCCCCCTTATACAATCATCATCATCTATAGTCTTTCTTTGTACCAATGTGAGGGGATGAGAGGACCTAAATAATCTTTTGGCATCTTGTGAACAGCTGGAAAACATCTCCATGGAAAACAGGATTAAAATTGCACTATATTTGCCAAGGGTGGTGAATAATTATTTAAGGCATTATGAAGGGAGAATGGCATAACAAGGAGAAAGAGAAAGAAAATAAAAATAGAAAATATACTGAATACTAGGAAAAGTTACCTCACAGCAAATAATACAAGGTTGTTGGAGATGGCAGTCCCTTAATATGAGGATGACAGTCTTCCAGTAAATAGAGAAGTCATTGAGGAGTCCATAGGTAATTAAGGAAGCCAATCCAATATCTACATATTCAACTGCAGATGTGGCAAATACCATAATTATTCAAATCTAAGATGAGACATTTTCCCCCAATCAACAATGGAGGAAAAAATTCTAATTTTGGATTTGAGTACTGGTCTGGGGCAAAGCAGAGTGAAACTGGAGGAAAGCTATTGCCAGCCCCAGGATAGGTAGCTCAGCAGTGAGGAAGGGGATGTGCAGTAGACAGAGTGCAAAGGATGCCACATGTTAGAGAGGGCCTGGGGAGACTGTGTGGTGTTGGGAAAGGTGTAGGGGTAAGACCCCCTATTGTGTGGGGGAGGCCACTGGAGTGCTCACTGTTTGGGGGGAGCATGGGAGAGACCATGCAGCTGTTTCTCCACTGCTGGCTCCCTACCGCTTACCTTCTGCTCTGAATCCAGCTCCAGGTGCAGCTCTGACCCTGTTCTGGCCCAGTCTGGAGTTGCTGCCACTGCTTCTGCCTTGCCAAGCTAGGCCAAGGGTAGTGCTAGGGCCAAGGTTTCCACTAACTGCCCAGAAGCCAGAGCTGGGCAGAAGGTAAGTGGTGGAGGGACAAGTCCTGAGAGGGGGAGTAATGGGCTTTGGGGCAAGGCAGTGGTTGAGCAAGTTGGGGGGTCAGACAGCAGGGGAAGCAGGTGCAACTCATTCAGTTGAAGAACTGTAGGTCATTTTTGATTGCTGTGTGAAGTGTATGTAATATTTGGACTCATTGTCAAATTCACAAATACCAGCATACTTCACCAACCGATCACAAATCTACCAGCTGCTCCTCCACATGTTACAATAAAAGTGCAATCCTTAGAGAATGTTGAGCATTCCCCCTACTTGCATAGCCAGCTTTCCCAAACAGCAAACACAGATGACAATATTCACCACTGAAGAAAAACTGCCGGGGCTGCTGTTGGACATCTCCAAAATCATGTCTTCAGTGATCATTACATCAGAACTCAAACCAATTGTCTCACCTACCAGGCTGCTATCATCCCAACTCTGCTACATGTGTATAAAACTTGGATGACATGTAGGAAGCAGCTGACATCTTCAGAATCTTACGATCAGCAGTGTCTTTAGAAAAACCTCCTTATCAACTGGAAGGACAAAAGAATGAACTCCAGCCTTCTAGCTCAAACAAACACCACCAGTATTGGAGCTATTTTAATATGGCACCGCAGGATACATGCTAAGGATGCCTGACAGTAGTAGGCAGTAGGCATCTGTCTGTCTGTCTCACAAAACAATAGTATTATGCTGAGTGAGACATAAGCCCAATGAGCATCTGCAAGTGTGGCTGCAGAGTAGGGCTGTGCGAAACAGTAGCATTCTGCTTCGACATCCATTTTGAGGTTTCGACAGAACAGTGTTTCATTTTGAGTGTTGTTTCGATCCAAAAACACTGTTCCATTACAATTCATTGAAATGTTTTCACCGTTTTGACGCTGTTTCAATGTTTTGATTGGGCTGGGGAAGGTCTGGGAACTCAGCCCAGCTGAGATCCCCTCCCTAGTGCTACCATCAGGCTGGGGAAGGGAAATAACTCCAGCTGAGTTCCCTTCCCCAGCCCGATCCTAGTGCTGGGGAGGGGTACTCAGCTGGGCTGAGTTTCCTTCCACAGCCCAATCCTAGCATTGGAGAGGGGAACTCAGCTGCGCTGCTTCGAAACTCGAAATGTTTCAAAACTTTTGAAACGTTTCGACTGCCCTTGTTTTGTTTCAAGGCTGTTTTGAAGTCCTTCGTTTCATTTTGATTTCACTGTTTCGAGCTTGAAATGAGTCGAAACAGTGTCAAAACAAAACAGCCAGAGAAATTTCGCACAGCCCTACTGCAGAGCCTTATTCTTGAGTGACGGTCCCTTCCATAATTATCACATGTGAAGTTCATATTGAACAGTCCCGAATCTGGTGCAGAATCCTTTCTTGAGTTTTTTCTTTTCTTTATATGTTGGGCTTTTCTTTCCCCAGAAGACTTAATTTCATGCTTCATAGAATCATAGAATCATAGAAGTAGGGTTGGAAGGGACCTTGTAGATCTTCAAGTCCAACCCCCCGCCTGGGCAGGAGAAAAACTGGGCTCAGATGACTCCAGCCTGGTAGGCATCAAGCCTCTTCTTAAAGACCCCCAGGGTAGGAACCAGCACCACTT
>NW_017729022.1:19742224-19755145 GCF_001723915.1 Gavialis gangeticus
TTTGTGACCTGATCATAAAAAGCAATCAGGTTGGTCTGACATGACCTGCCCCTAATGAAACCATGCTGGTTGCCTTTGAGCATCATCCCTGAAGACAGCCCATTGCAGACGTGCTCCTTGTAGATCTCAAAGAGTTTCCCTAGGATTGAGGTAAGACTGACGGGCCTATAGTTGCCCAGGTTCTCCCTCCTCCCTTTTTTAAAGATGGAGACCACGTTGGCTATCTTTCAAATGGACTGGAAGAACAGCTTAATGGACTGTTTCAAGCACTTCAACTTTCAGCCATTCATTTGGCTTGATGTTCATTGCCCACATATCTGTCTTGCAAGCATCTTTGAAATGGAGGTAAGGATGCTTGTATAGTTTTCTTCCTATAAAGAATTCTCCCTAAAACAGATCCTTGGGTATATAGCCATCATCCATTCTCCACATGTGACCAACCCATCAAAGTTGATGCTGACTGAAAGGAGAATGGATACTCAGAATGTTGGCACATTCCAAGACTTCAACATGGTCAACTTGGTCCTGCCAGGAAATTCCTAGAATGTGAAAGCAATGTGAGTGGAAGGTGTTGAGGTGATTTTTTTGAGTTGAGTATGAGATCCAGGATTCACTGCCATGCAGAAGAGCATTGATGATACCAGTGTGATATTTTTTCACTTTGGTCTTAATAGTTTTGCTGTTGTTTCACACTTACTTGTTCAGCATGCTCATGATACCTGATGCTTTGCTAATATAGGTATTCAGTTCAACTTCAAGTAATAGGTTGTTGGTAACAACCCAGGTACATAAATTTACTACAACTTCCAATATATTTTCACCTATTGTGATCTCTGGTAGTGAATCAATGTTTTGGTCCATAACACTGGCCTTCTTGATGATGATTGAAAAATCTTGGTAGCCACAAGCAAAATGACTGATGAGGCTTTAAAGGTCACTCTCTGTGTAGGCTATCAGTGCAGCAGCAACAGCAAACAGCAGCTCATACATTAAAAATTTCTGCATTTTAGTTTTCACCTTAAGGTATGTGAGACTGAATAATTCTCCATATAAGTATGTGTGGAGATAAATTCATTAACTTTCATTCATTGACTTCAAAAAAGCCTACGATCTGGTATCCCATGATCACCTCTTGGCGAAACTGGCCATCCGCTGGCTCAGAAATTGGCTCCGTGGTTGGTCCCAGAGGGTAGTAATTGATAGCAGTCACTCATCATGGTGTCCTGTGACCAGTGGGGTCCCCCAAGGCTCTGTCCTTGGACCCATATTGTTCAACATCTTCATTAATAATATGGACATTGGAGTCAGAAGTGGACTGGCCAAGTTCGCCAATGACACCAAACTTTGGGGCAAAGCATCCACACCAGAAGACAGGCGGGTGATCCAGGCTGACTTGGACAGGCTCAGCAAATGGGCGGACGAGAACCTGATGGTGTTTAACACCGAAAATGCAAGGTTCTCCGCCTTGGGAAGAAAAATCTGCAGCATCCTTATAGGCTCGGCAGTGCTACGCTGGCTAGCACTATGGAAGAAAGAGATTTGGGGGTCATCATTCACCACAAGATGAACATGAGCCTGCAATGTGATGCTGTGGCTAGTAAAGTGAGCAAAAAGCTGGCTTTCATCCATTGATGCTTCTCAAGCAAGTTCCGGGATGTCATTCTCCCCTTGAACTCAGCCTTAGTGAGGCCACAGCTGGAGTACTGAGTCCAGTTTTGGGCTCCACAATTCAAAAAGGATATGGAGAAGCTTGAGAGAGTCCAGAGAAGAGCCACACGCATGATCAGAGGTCAGGAAAACAGACCTTACGACGACAGGCTGAGATCTATGAGGCTCTTTAGCCTGGAAAAGCGCAGGCTCAGGGATGATCTGATGGTCACCTATAAGTCACCTATAAGTTTATCGGGGTGACCACCAGTATCTGGGGAAACATTTGTTCACCAGAGCACCCCAAGGGATGATGAGGGTGAACAGTTATAAACTACTACAAAACCATTTCAGGCTGGACATAAGGAAGAATTTCTTTACCATCCGAGCCCCCAAGGTCTGGAACAGCCTGCCATCGGAGGTGATTCAAGCACCTACATTGAACACCTTCAAGAGCAAATTGGATGCTTATCTTGCTGGGATCCTATGAACCCAGCTGACTTCCTGCCCTTTGGGCAGGGAGCTGGACTTGATGATCTTCCGAGGTCCCTTCCAGCCCTAATGTCTATGAAATCTATGAAATTAAATGGCAGTACCAAAAACATACATCAGAAGAAGAAAAAAGAAAATCCCAAATAGGGTTAGGGCAAGGACACAAACCTGCTTGACTACACTTTGAATCTCAAAAGCTTCAGAACCTGATGGATCATAGCTGACTGCCTCCTTCATTTTATCATGGAAAGAACAGATTATGTTCAGGAGCTTTGGTGGAGAGTCAATCTTTTCCAATAATTTGAAGAGGCCTTTTCTGCAGACACAGTTGAAAACTTTAGTCAGACCAATGAAGATAATGTAGAAGGCAACATTTATTCCCTACATTTTTCTTGGACTTGTTAGAGTCAGACTATCATTTCTGTGGTAGATCTACTAGCTCTGAAGCTGCACTGTGACTTAGAGTACACACAGTAAGCAAGGATCTGAAGTCTTCTGAGCACGAACTGAGTGACGATGCTCCAATTATGCGTAGTAGTAAAATGCAACAATAGTTGTTACAGTCTCTACAGTTACCTTTTTTCTTATACAGAGTGACCAGAGGTGGTGAGTATGTGGAGACCTGATGGTCCCAGCTCCCCTCAGGAGGAGGGCTGTCACCTGAAATGCATAAAACTTTCCACATGGCCGTCATCTTAGCCCCACCCCTGAACAAAAATAAAAGTTGGTGCCTATGAGACCGACTATATTGGCAACTAGCGTATCTTGAGGCACTGTCCCTACTGTCCATCAGTGAGTAAGAAGATTGTATAGGTAGGGAAAAAACACAGGTTTCTTGCACGTGATCACTTCCACAGGAATTCTGTCTTTTCCTGGGGTCTTCCAATGTCCATGTTTATATGGTACCAGTTCCATTGGACAAGACATGCCATAAAGATGCCTGACAACTGGGTCAGAAAACAGGTACTATACTCCCAACTCACCCATGGTCACCACTCTAGAGGTTAGCAAAATACAATGACATCTTGAAGGCCAAGCTGAAGAAATGAAATATTAATATCAATACCTGAGAGACTTGAGCGCTGAATCATCCCCAATAACAAAGATGTAGAATAAGCTTTCCTCTTAAAATAAAAGAAATTCTTGCACTTAGTACAAACTGGAGTGGGGAAAACCCTAGAAAATATGCAATAAAGAATAATTGTGTATTGGCAGAGTTGGATTGTAACATGTCCTTTCCACTTCTAGGTTGCATGATTATGACAACTCTTCTAAATGTGAGATATAATTCAAATGCAGCAAGTAGCTCTAAATGGAAGGATGATTTGGATCACAGGGCACATTTCTCGCTATATCTCTCTTTTTGGTTGGAGAAAAGTTTGTGTTAGACCTGTTTAGAAAACATAATGCTATGACTCATCTAAAGGTATACAGAATTTGCCATTAAATTTGTATGTCAATAGTACAAATTAATAGTCCAGTTAATAATTTTAAAACTCATTCTAAATTGGTACAAAAAGTTGAACTTTCAGGACATTTTTGCAGAATGAAAATTCTATTATATTACATCCCCAAAACACCAAGCAATCTTATAAAAACTGAGAATGTTGAAATAATGCTGCATTTTGTACAAAATACCATACATGCATACAATATTGAGATTACAAAGCTAGAATTAAGTAAAAATGTATAAAGTTGACATAATGTACTCCATGACTATATTTGACTATATTTTTATGCCAAAACTGTCTTTGAAAAACATATTTCCAGTAAATATTTGTTGGCATTCCAAACAGAATTTTGCAAAAGAAATCTGTATCATTGCTTTTTTTTTACCAGATCTAGTTCTATACAGGCAGCTACTACATAACTTTTATATATTTTAGCAAAAGTGTAAATGTATAATTTCACTATCCCTGCTGCTGAGGTGCTAATTGGTCATGTTTTGCATTCTGCAAATAGTGTAGTTTTATAGAAATACTATTCAGCAATTGTTACATTGCAGCTTGGCAAAATTATTCCTTGATTTATACCTATATATGGTCTTACAATTGTCTATTTTTAGTATTTACATAGTACCATATATATAGATGATGCTTTGCAGACATGTACTATTAATTTAAAAGTGCTTTGTGAAGATAAGGCTCTTGTAATACAAATCTCTTAGCTTCAGAAAACCCTTTTGCAATGATGGGCAAAGTCATTCAAAGACAAAGTAAAGATGTGCATAGCATTTGCCAGGGATGCTAATATTACTTCTGATACCTTCATTTTCATTGGACTAACATTTCTTCCTACTGACTGAGCTTATATAATACTAATTATATGAAACCTTTTCAGAATCACTTTCTCAAGCCATAATGTTTGATCAATACCATTTAACCTTAGCTCAACTAAATTTAGTGCAAGGTCTCCCTTTGATCTATTTCTACCTTAGAAAGACCATAGTCTCCCCAAGTTGTCTTCCAGCAAATGAGGAGTTTATTTGCTTAGTTGAATTGCTTCTAGGAAGACTGAGGCTGGGCATATAAAATGCATGATTTTATGAGCAAATAGGAACAGAGGAGGGTGTTGTTTAAAACAGACCCTTGCAAAATGATACTTTACACCAACTTGATTATTTTTCCTGCTACAATTCTGTACATCACCCCTTTCCACCTGTACGTTTAAATTATATTAGGTTACATTCAGTTTAGGTAATCAACATGTAACTCATATGTTTGTATAATGTCACTTGCAAATTTAATCCAAAAAATCATATCCAATGCATAATAAATCTGTGTTCCTTTCATGGAACCTCATAGTACACATTCACTGGCAATGCAAATTGTTTTTATATTGACTGTAAACTGTCCAGAAAACTAATGTAAGACTAAACTAAATACTAAACTGGAATTGAGTATAAAATGTGGTTTGCCAACTGGTAGGTAAAATAAGGAGTATAGACAGAAAATGTAGTTTACAGAAGGACAGAGGATAATTCCATAGTCCAATTCCCACACATTCACTTCCTTACACCTTCCGTCCCCTGCTTTGCCTACAAAGTTCCCATCCATGTTGAAATACATAAGTTACATTTATTTTCTGACCATCTCACACTAAAAGTGTAATTTAAGCTTCTCTTTAAAACACAGTTGAATTGAGCCTATATTGAGCCCCTAGGATAGCTCTGGCCTGAATTTGGCCTGCAAGTTTTTAAGAACAAATCTGTAACAGGGAACCCCAGTCCTGTTGATTGCAATCAGAAAGGGAGCAGAATTTACATAACCTGCAGGTGCCAATGGTTACAACAGCCAGCCCCAACAAAAACACAAACGCTGAGGCTGGGGCCTGTTAAGGACCTTTGGAGAGTGTAGGACAAGAACAGCCAAATCTCATTGCAGACTGATTATCAAGCAAAGCAGAAACCCCTGTGTGTGGCTGGAAAGCCAGTTGACAGGAAGGGGTGGAGCTCTTGAAAAAATAAAAACAGGGCTGGAGAGCCTGCAGGCAGCAAAGAGAGAATCTCCTGAAGGATAATTCTTCAGAAAATGGACTGGCCAGTGCCTAAGCAGGTCTGTAGATCTGTAAGGAGAAAGCCAAGGGGAGTTTCAGTGAGGTGAGGAGCCAAAGTGGTATGACTTTTAGTTGGAAAGCAGTTTGCTTGTGTTTCTGTTTTGATAATGCTAAAAACCAGAGGGCCAGGTTGTGGTTGCAGGGGCAGAGAAGGCCACAGGTGAGGTGCCTAAGAGGCACTCTATACTGGGGCCAAGACCCAGGAAACTAGGGTCTGAGGCAGTGGACCTGAGCTGAAGAGTCTCAGCCAGATAAAAGGGCTGAAGCCAGGCAGGTGAAAGTCCAGGCAAGGGTTTGAAGACCTGAGGACCCAGTGCTGATTTGGACATAGAGGTCCCTACAAATGGACCACTGAGAGTCATCTGTGAGACATGGGGTGACTATGGGGGCAGCTGGAGGTCATAATTCTAGCCCCTAACATGACTTAGGACCTCTTAAAGAGGAAATATGCCCCTAGGGTGAGAAACAGACCGATAAAAGGCATCAAAGAGTAGGCCACCCTAGCTTTCATAGGCAGCCTCCCCATTTATATATTTAACAGCAAGTCATGGCAAGCAAGAAAAAGGAGGAGGCTAGGGAACACGGACAAGCCAGTGTAGCTGCTAGGGGCACCAGACTCTGGGGAGGGCAAATACCCAAGCCTATCACAAAATCCTTGCAATCTTCTCAACTCAATGGATCACATTCTGCTTGGATTTCTATGCAGTGAAATCTCATTTAGGTCAACAGGCCAAATTTTCACTATGGGCATAACTAGAAAATTCCACTGAAAAGAATGAAGTTGATTTCATTTACGCTAACAAAAAAGCTTCCTGAAACATAGGTTATTCTAGCCTTTTAAGGTAGGCAGACATCCATGGGGTAAGACCCAGGCTGTGGGTGATTAGCTGGGAGTTAAAAGCTCAAGAAGAAAAAGAACAAGAAGCTTGAGTTAAGAAAGTGCAGTTTGATGGCTGAAAGTAGTCTGAAACCCAGAAGAACTCACACCTAGGAAGGGCTAAGGCTAAAGGGTCCTCTCCTGCTATCTGGGAAAATGCTAAAGGTTTGCTTTACTCCTTTGTTTGGATTACATAAAACATTGTTTTATGTTATGTGAACTGGCTAAAGGCCTCCCAAGGGAACAAACACTTGACAGCAGGGTTGCAGGGGTCCGAGCCTGCTCAATGTCTATTGTTTGCACTTTTGAAGGACTCTTATGGGAGCAAAGCCTGCCTACACAGCAGCAGGTGTACTGACTTGCTTACACCATCCCAAAATATATGTCAGACTACAACCTGTTGAGACAATTGTCACTCATGCTATACTATTCATGCTTACTTGGGCTATGCTGTTCATACTTACTCTGAATCAAGAATCCAGAGCCACCCACCCCACCTGGAAACATGTGCCTGAGTTGCAACAGAGTCTGTTGATCATGGATTGGCCTCATCCCATCTTTGGACCCACAAATACAATCATGGAAGACAATCATCTTTGACTGCAAGGGATTGCCAAAGAACAAGAAGATTGTTCAGGCAAGCAAGGATGAAATCAGGAAGCCCAAAGTGCTATGGGAGTTGTAGCTAGCAAGGGACATGAAGGGTAACAAGAAGGGCTTCTACAAATATGTCAGCAACAAGAGGAAGACCAGGTAAAGTGTGGGTCCCTTACTGAATGGGGGAGGCAACCTACTGAGGAAAAACCTGAAGTACTCAATGCCTTTTCTACCTCTGGCTTCACAGGCAAGGTCAGCTCCCAGACTACTGTACCTGGCAGCACAGTTTGGGAAGGACGTGTGCAGCCAACAGTGGCAAAAAAAAGTTTCAGGACTATTTAGAAAAGCTGGACATATACAAGTCCATGGGGCTGGACTTGTAGCCCTACATGTAGAGTGCAATCTTTAGAGAATGTTGAACATTTCTCCTACTTGGGTAGCCAATTTTCTTAAATAGTAAATGCAGATGACAATATTCACCACTGAAGAAAATCTGCTAGTGCTGCCTTTGGACATCTCCAAAATCATGTCTTCAATGATCATATCAGAACTCATATCAGTCTTCTCACCTACCAGACTGTTGTCATCCCTACCCTGTTCCATGAGGATAAATCTTGAAAGACATATAGGAAACACCTGAAAGCTTCAGAATATTATCGTCAGCAATGTCTTTAGAAAACCGTCCATATTTGTTGGAAGAACAAAGGAATGAATACCAGCTTTCTGGCTCAGGCAAACACCAGAAGTATTGAAGTCATTTTTATACGGCACCAGCTCCATTGGACAGGACATATGACATATCTGAAGAATACCTGACAACTGGCTCACATAACAGGTACTACAATTTCAAATCACCTATGGTTGCCTCTCTGGCGGTTATCAAAAGAAAAAGTTCAAAGACACCTTGAAGACCAATCTGAAAACATCAATACCTGAGAGATTCAAGCATCCTCAATGGTATCATGATGCACAACAAGAAATCAATCATTGAGAGCAAATTCATCTCACTATGGTGGTGGATAGATGAGAGAGACAACAGGAAAGAGCTAGTGTGACATCACAAGAACCCACTCCTTTCTAAACTATTTCTATGTCCAAAGCCAAACATGCAGATTTTGGATTGGCTTCCTCAGTCAGGAGAAAAGCAAAAGTAACTTCTAAACAGGTAAATTATAGGGCTCATAACGAATACTTACAGTAAATTATACGATATGCAAACATGCTCTCACTTTTTCCTGTCTCTTCAGCAGTCTTACTGTTAACTTTAATTATGGATCAGCCTGTTCAGATACACTCACAACTTAAAAGGTCAAAGCAAAATATCTAGACCAGTTTCCTAATTAAGATTAATGTTGCACATTTGCTGCTGGAGTGGCAAAAATCTGCTATTGTGAGAGACACTAGATTCAATTTAGCATCAATAATAAAAATAAGCACTGGTCCTAGGTAAAAAGAGGAGAAGGCTTCAAAATTCATGAGAATAAGTTCATAAATTTCATAGATTTCTAGAGTCAGAAGGGACCTGGTAGATCATTGGGTCCAATCCCCTGCTCCAGACAGGAAAGAGCTCTGGGGTTAAGTAACCCCAGCCAGATGCCTATCTGATCTCCTCTTAAACACCTCCAGGATAGGGGAAAGCACCACCTCCCTTGGAAGCCCATTCCATATTTTGGCAACCCTTACCGTAAAGAATTTCTTCCTTATGTCCAATCTAAATCTATTCTCCTTCAGTTTGTGGCCATTATTTCTGGTAACCCCAAGGTGTGCCCTGATAAACAGAGTGTCCCCTATTCCCTACTGGCCCCCCTGATGAGTTTGTAGGCAGCCACAAAATCACCTCTCAGCCTTCTCTTGTGGAGGCTGAAGAGATTCAGATCTCTTTGTCTGTCTTCGTAGGGTCTTACCTGCAGGCCCTCAACCATACAAGCAGCCCTTCTCTCAACCCTCTCAAGGTTATCCACATCCCTCTTGAAGTGTGGCACTCAAAACTGGACACAGTACTCCATCTGCGGTCTCACCAGTGCCCCATAGAGGGGAATTATCACTTCCCTAGACCTGCTTGTGATGCTCCTGCTGACGCAAGAAAGAGCGCGGTTAGCCTTGCTTATTACCTCATCACATTAAGCTCATGTTCATTTTTGCATCAACCAGGACTCTGAGATCTCTTTCCACTGTTGCAGTACTCAGAATGGTGCCCCCCCCCCATCTATAGGTGTGTTGGAGCTTCTGTCTCCCCAGGTGCAGCACCTTGCATTTATCTTCGTTGAATTCTGATCCTATTCTGATCTGCCCACTTCCCAGCCTGTCCAAATCTGCCTGAATTCGCTCCCTGCGCTCCACTGTGTTTACTATGCCACATAGTTTAGTGTCATCTGTGAATTTGGCCAAGGTGCTTTCAACACCTTCATCCAAATCACTGATGAAGAAATTAAACAGTATTGGTCCAAGGACAGACTCTTGGGGGACACCACTGCCCACATCTCTCCAGGAAGAAACTGCCCCATCCACCACCACTCTCTAGGTGCATCCCATAAGCCAGTTTTTCACCCACCTTACTGCGAAAAAATCCACATCACAGCTACTCAGTTTATGCGTAAGAATTGGATGCGACAATGTGTCACTTTTTTAAAATCCAGGTAAATAGTATCTACTTTCTTCCCTGCACCTAAGCACTTTATGACCTGGTCATAAAAAGAGACGAGGTTAGTCAGGCAGGATCTGCCTGCTATAAACCCATGCTGGTTGCCCCCTCACCATTGTGCTACCCGCTGGCCCCCTGAAAATGTGATCCTTCAAGATTTTTTCTAAGGTCTTGCCAAGAATAGAGGTGAAGCTAACTGGCCTATAACTACCTGGGTCCTCCTTCCTCCCCTTCTTAAAGATAGGGACCATGTTGGCACTTTTCCAGTCTTCCAGTCCTCCTGTCCCAAGTGCCATAAGTGCGCAAACAGCTGCACCAGTGGTTCTGCTATGTCATCAGCCAATTCCTTTAGTACCCTTGGGTGAAGATCGTTGGGTAAATATGTCCAGCACTTCCAAGTGCCTCTTCACTAGGTCAGTGATAACTGTTGGTGGATTGATACTACTCTCACTCCAGACTAAAGACTCACTGGGAGTGCATTTGTATCTGTGTCCAGGAAAACAGAAGAAAATAAATTATTTAAGAGCTCCGCTTTTTCCATCCTATCAGTTATGACTTGCCCTAATCCATTCTGTAGTGGCTCTATGTTACCCTGCACCTTCTTCCTGCTCCCTATGTACTTAAAAAAGGACGTCTTGTTATCCTTAATCTTTGTTGCCAACTTGAGTTCTGTATCTACTTTGGCCTTTCTCACTGCTTCCCTGCAAGCACAAGCCAAGTAGGTATACTCTTCCTTGGTAGCTGCCCCCTGCTTCCACAGCCTGTAGGCCTCTTTTTTCCTCTGAAGGTTCCCCTGGATTTCCCTGCTCAGCCAAGAAGGTTGTTTGGCTCTTTTGCCACCCTTTGCATGTACTGCAGTGGTGTCCCTCTGTGCCTGTAGGATCAGTCCCTTGAGGAACTCCCACCCTTCTTGGACTCCCATCTCACAGATGTGATTACCCCTCAGACCCACCCTAACCAATATCCTGAGCTTGTTGACGTTGGCCTTGCAGAAGTCTACCACTACTGCCCTACTATTTGTCTTTCCCACCTTACGCCAAATAGTGAATCCTAACAACTGGTGGTCACTATCCCCTAGGTTACCTTGTACCTGTAACTCCCCCACCAAGTCCTCCCCTGAGGCCAACACCAAGTCATGTAAGGCATCTCCCCTAGTGGGACTGCATACCTCCTGTGTTAAATGCAGCTCCTGTATGCAGGTTAAGAACCTATGTGAACTGGTAGATGAGGCCGACTGCTCCTCCCAGCAGATGTCCGGGTAATTTAGGTCACCCATGACAACTAGGTCTTTTGAGCATGCTGCCTTTGAGAGCTGTTTTGAGAATTCTAGGTCTAACTCCTGCCCCTGGTCTGTAGTAGACCCCCCACTACCAAGTCCCTTTCACCCCACCCCCTTGTAATCTGACCCATAGGACTTGGATTTGCCCATCCCCTGTCCCCATCTTTATTACAGAGGATGTATAATTTTCCCTAACATATAGAGCAATGCCCCCCCCTTTCCCCAATCTATCCTTCCTGTATAGTCTGTAGCCTTCAATGCCCACTGCCCAGTCATGGGTAGGGTCCCACCAGGTTTCTGTTAGACCAACCAGGTTGAGGTCTTTGTTTGCAAGCAGGAATGCAAATTCCCCCTGCTTGTTTCCCATACTTCTAGCATTAGTGTAGAGACAGCTAAGCCCCCCAATAGGTGCTCTTAGTATTCCCCTATCCTGATTTTTAGTAGGCCCCTTAGTACTTACCTGGTCATTTTCAGTGTGCAGTTTGTGGCTTGTCCTACCCAATCTCGTCCTGACTTCAACATCCCCATCCCCTGACAAACCTAGTTTAAAGCTCTACGTGGGAGGTCTGCCAACCTGTAAGAAAACAGACGCTTACCTTTTGGACAGAGATGTAGGCCATCCTGTCCCAACAAGGTCTTATCCTGGAAGTAAGGATCATGGTCTAGAAAGCCAAACCCCGCACTGTGGCACCAGCTTTGAAGCCGTGAGTTGACCTCCTCAATGCAGTTGCCGTAATGCTGGCCACGGCCGCTGACTGTGAGGACCAATGAGAAGATTACTTATGCCCCTGAACCTCTAAGCCTGTCTCCCAGAGCCAGATTTCTTTTAAAAACATTTTTAAAGCTTGTTTTCTTTTTTGCAGAACATTTCATCTTCCTTTTCTCCCTGGCTACTCCCTTCAAGCACTTAATCTGCCTTCTCTTGCTCTTTTCCTCATTGTACTATCATTTGTAGATGCCACTTAGGGTTTCGAGTGCCACCTTTCTTCACTTATTTTAATGTGAAAAACAGGCATTCTTTTTCACATAAATAGATATTGTTCATTTCAAATGGGCCAGTTCTGTATGGGAAGTCCAAGGTTATATTGATAGTTAGGGACATGCTGGACACACTACTCTACATTGAAAAGGCTGCTAATAATACTTCACTGACATGCATATCTGATGTTATTATTCATGATATATTTTAGCTCTATTAGAGAAAAAAAATTCAGTCTTGTAATGAAGTTCCTACATACTGTTACTGAAATTATTTTATTACAACATGACATAATCTAATATTGTGATTGAAAATATTATTTTGAATGCTAACATACATGTATAGGGTACTATAAATATACAGTCAGGGCATTCTTATGTAGTAGAATAACCACAGTTAGTTCTCAAATCCAAATTTAAAAAGACCTGTGGCATTTTGGATACCAGTGGATTTCAGATAGCTGTGAACAAATATTGACTACTTAATGGCAACCCATGAAATACAAAGAATTAAGCAAATTAGAAAAGTAAATGAAAAAAAGAGGACTGCTAGGACAGAAAGCAAAAGATTGCACCACACCACAGTAACATGATAGACGTTACAAAGCAGGGTAGGGGCCAAAGAGAAATTAGGCATTATAGGACAGTGATATTGTGAGTATGATTTTGAGATTTTGTACAAGCCTTATGGAAGAGAACACAACTGATTCCCTGACCAAAATAGCCTGGTTGGTCTTGGAAGTGGTGTTCAGGATGCTCAGACTTACCATCTTGGAGGACTTCAACATCTTTACTAAGCTCTTTGGAGCTGGAACAGAACTTCATGGCATCTGTGTCAACCATGGAGATATCCAT
>NW_017729022.1:19755913-19763178 GCF_001723915.1 Gavialis gangeticus
GGAGGGAAGGTTTAAGTTGGACATCAGGAGGCGCTACTTCACGGTCAGGGCGGCTAGGGTCTGGAACCAGCTTCCAAGTGAGGTGGTGCAGGCTCCCACCCTGGGGGTTTTTAAGAGGAGGTTGGATGACCACCTTACTGGGGTCATTTGACCCCCGTGCTCTTCCTGCCATGGCAGGGGGTCAGACTAGATGATCTGCTCAGGTCCCTTCCAACCCTAGAAACTATGAAACTATGAAACTATCCCAGATAATAACTGGGCCAACCCATGTACTGGAGCACATACCGGACATAACATTTTGCACCTGCCTGGATAAAGGGCTTCCAATTATCAGAGATTTATCATGACACCTCTGTCATGGTCATACCACTATCTCCCAGAGGCACAAATATCTGTCTTTAATCACCCACTAGGGTGATAGACCAGCTAGGCTGGTCTGCTCCTAGAGATTCATGGAACCAGTGGGAGTCCAGAACTCTCTGGATGATATTCCCACTGACCTTGACAGCTACTCCATTGATGGCCTGGTTGTTCTGTGAAATAGCACACTGATCTTGGCCATAGACTCAGTGATACCCACTTGGGCAGCACAGATCCCACTGGAACATAGGGTAACTGAGAGAGCTTAAGCAAGAAGGTAGGTGTCTGGAGCATGTGTCTCTCTACTTGTGCTGAAGCCAAATGATTGCACTATAAATCTTTCTTAAAGGACTATGGCATGTCAGTAGCTGTGGCAGAGAAACTTTTCTTTTCCACTGCCACTGCATGTGCACACTGTCATCCAGCAGAACTGTTGCAGCTGATGAATGATGTAGTTAACCTGGCTTTTCTCTGCCTATAAAGTGAATCTGCTTCAGTCTGCTGTGACAAGTTTGCCATTTATACTGCAGACAAAAATCACCCATATCTGTCCCAGGTTTGTTGTCTGTAGCTGTGTTGGTCTACGATTGTCTGGCCCCTGCTCAAGATGCCAATACTTGATGCTGATTTCCCTTGCACCTATTGCCCTGTCTCTAACATCCCATTTCTGAGGAAAGTCACTGAATGGGTAGTTGCCTAATAATTCCAGATGCATCTGGATACCATTGCTTTCTTGAATCCTTGTCAGTGCAGCTTTCATTCTAAATATAGCACAGAGACTGCACTCATGATCCTGGTAAATGGTCTTTGCATGGAGATGGGTGGGGAAAATGCATCCTGATGACCTTACTCAATCTTTCCTTCAATGCAATAGACCATAAGGTGCTGATTAAGTATTTATATGACCTGGTACATTACATTACATGCAGGATGGCTCTAAACTGGTTCTTCTTTTTCTTACCAGAGAGATTGCAGAAGGTGGTCATGAATGAGTGTTCGGCACTCCCTCAGGATCTTTCTTGTGGGGCTGAGCTCCCAGCCTTAAGGCTTCATATCTCAAGACATACTAAGTGTGGGCTAGAGTCACTCCCTCAACATCCTTTTCAGGAGCTCTTTCCCTGGCAGCTACCAGGCTAAGACTTCCCAACCCAGTTCCGACCCTGGGCTTATATCCTCCCTAAGTCTAGCCCCTTGTTGGTCAGTTGACTCCCAGGTCAGCACTCATTGCAGCTGCTTCTGTTAAAGTGACAGGCTTGCTAAGCACCCTGGGTTTCTGTTTTACCTTGATGTTCTAGTTCCCTGTCAAGCTGTTTTGTTCCTCTTCCCATGCTCCTGTTCTTAAGCTCCTGTTTTAAAATTATTCTGTTTTCTTACTGTAAGCTTCCCCGAGCCTTTGTTAGGTAGGGCAGCATATAAATCAAATAAATAAATTTCCCTACATTTTATCTAATGTCTAATACAAAATGTATAAAGAGCACTGGGGAGAGAAACTCTCCTTTCAGCTACTTCAATAAGCTATAGAGCCAGGCTTGTTTTTACACACTTTTTAACTGTCTTCATAGCTTTTTCTTTTCTTTCTATGCAATGGCCCAGCATCTGCTGGAAGATGCTCTCAGCCCTGCCTAGGCCATAGCGTATTAGTTATGGCACTTTCCTGAGAAGTGAGGATGTGCCTCTCTAAATTCCAGCCTGTCAGCAGCATGCAACCCGTTAAGGGGTTAACCTGTAGCCCCCCAGGTTCCTGGGCTGAGCACTCCTTGCATTGCTTTCCTACTGTTGCCATTAGAGTCTTCAGGCTCCCCCTCCCCACTACACTTGCTTCCATTGACTGCTCCCATCCCTTGAGGTGGGCATGGTCCATGCAGCTAAAGGAGCCCATGGCCAGAGGGGCTTGGGGCAGGATCCAGGGACCCTATACAGCATGAAAACTGTGCAATGGAGTGTAAGCGGTGGGGAGGAGACACACTGCAGGAGGTCCCCAGCCACTCAGAAGTTGAACAGTTCTGCATAAGGCTTTTGGCTAAAAGGAAAATTTGCCCTTCTTGTCCAACCTCATTGTGTTGCTCATAACAGTGGCATAACTAGGGCAGGCTGAACAGGCAACCACTGCAAATGCTGACTTGGAGTGGAGGGAGGGCAGAGCAAAATAAAAGCAAATGCTGCTGCCAGCTATGCAAACATGATTGTGGTAGCAACTATAAGTCACCACTGCCCCTGTGCCCCAAGCACCTAGCTGCATCTCTATGCTGCTGTTACTAAGTGTGATATTTTTTCAGTCTAAGGAATCAGGGACTTCTGTGTAGTTTATATATTTCCCAGATGAAATCAGATCACAACAGAGCTTAGAATGGAGTTGAATTTCTAGGTGGCCAGAGAAAAAAGTAAGAAACACAAATATCTTAGCAGCTCTGTGGCTGCTGAGCTGGATGGAATAGGATTATGATAAGTAACATGGAAGCCTAAAAGATTTCCATGCCTTCTGTGAAAATTGCAAATCCAGTAGGTCCCTAATAATGAGAAACATAAGAAACTTAGGTTTGGAAGGACTAGGTTTGACATGCAGGTGGGGCATGCATGAGATGATATAAAAAACTGGACAGGAAGAGGGAGGATGAGAACAGCAAAACAGATTAGTACAGAGGGCATTTCTATTCTGATTCATCATAGCTGTGATGTTTTGTATTGTCATTCTGTCCAACTTCAATAGCAAAGCAGGGTTAGGCTGACTCTGTAATCAAATGGGAGACCATCAAGAGACTTCTAGGTGTTGTGGAAACTTGTGCAACATTGATAGTTCATACTTTTCCCACTGAGTCAGTGCTGAACTGCTTTGCTGTTAAAAATGTGTTATTTCAGATGAGAAATAAATTCAAGTGTGACAGTGGCTGCAGGTAATGATCCTGCTGGGAAAAGCCTGAATGGATTCTGCTGACTCACTTATGGCATGTTTACACTGCAGGCTGCAATGTAGTGTAACTACACAGATAGCTCAGTTACTAGAAACAGTCTAGCTGTGGCAGCGTGGATCACTGTGAGGACTAATTTTGCCCTCAGAGTCACCCTCTATGGAGAAAAGATTTACAGACTAGTCCACAGAGTAGACCTGAAGAAGGAATTCAGGCAGCTTTCAAGTCTGGTGAAAGAAAACTTGAGCTCAACTTTATCATGTTATTAATATGTTTTTTTAATAAATCCCAATCAGAGGACAGTGGGTTTTTTTTGCTCTTCTTCCATTTATTCTGTATTCATTTAAATAGTACCATTCACCTAACTGAGGCTATACCTGTGAATAAGGATTGAGCAAGAGACTGGGAAATATCCACCCCATAGGCTGTAAAAATCAGAAGTTTGATCTCTGACATACAAATGGGATTTTTTAAAAATGCAAGTTATATAAGTAACACTAATTTCAGATTAATGCTCTGAAACATGCTAAGGAATCAGGACTGACTGACAGCCCCCCCTGAGTAACCGTCATTTCACGGGGCTAATATGATTTGTAAAAATGATAGACTCCCCTGGCAACCTCTTATCATTCTCATTTCAGAACAGTTTCTTAAGGTCATGTCAATAGTGTCTCCCTACTGAGGTCCAGACGGCTGCCAAAAAACAAGCTCTACGCACTCACTCCTGCTCTGTGCACACCGGAGCCCAACAATTAAGGAAGCACAGACGTCTCAGAGGGATCCTGAGTGCATAACCCAACTATGCTGTGAGGCTCTCTAGAGCTCATGCTCTGGACTGCTCTCAGCCATCTATCTGGTGTCTGAATGCTAGATTTATCATGCACGAAACCCGAGTAAGTGGGTGAGGCTTGTTTCTCAGCAACAGTTCCAGACTCAGCTGGAAAGCTGTATGGACATGGCCTATGTTTGCTCTTTGCTTTGTGTGTGTGAAATCAGTTTTCTGAAAGGTCTTGGAAAACAACTTTTTTTCCACCAGGCTCAGTAGCTACAAACTGTAGTTTTGCTGTGCAAATCAAAGTTCCCCAAGGCAGAGTTTGCCTCCAGGCAACTTTCCAACTCATTACATCTAAACGGTCTTGTACAGATTTTTCTTTTCATGTTTTCTTTTTTCTTTCTCCCTCTGAATTCGTTTTCATGTCCAATGCATTCATGTATTCAAGTAGCCAATTTAAAGGGGGAAAACGTTATATTTTGTTTGGTTTTTCAAATCACAAGCTTTTCCAGGAGCACACACTGAATTGGGAGTTATACCATTGCCATATGATTAAGAGAAAGAGCACTTAACATGAAGGTTTATCGGTTCATTTCTACTAAACACAACTAACAGCAGATAAAATAAGTACTTACTACATATACTACATATAGTAATATACTTTGACTGTCAAACTTGATAGAAAACAGTCAAAATGCATATTTAAACATTGTTTTTCTTTCATGCAATATAAGCTGTAAACTTATATAACCTTTTTTTAAATCTAAAATTTTTATCTTCTTGGTTATGATCAGGGATCAAAGTTTCCATATGGAAAAATGTGGATTTTCTCCTTTAAGGAAGGAAAATGCGGGAAACCACATTGCAGTGGTCCAGCCTGCAAGGGGTTGGGAGGAGCTGGAGGCAGAGGGCACCAGGTGCATGTGTGAACATGCACACATGCACAGGGCCAGACATACAGCCAGGCAGCAGTGGAGAGTAGCTTCCCCAGGTGTCTGCAGGTAAGTCTATGGGGTGGGTATAGGCAACACAGAGCTGGGGAGCAGATCGAGGTGGCCACAGTAAGGGAGTAGGACAGGACTGGCAGCTGGGGTAGGGGGCACTGTTCAGCCAGGATGTGCCAGGGGCCCAGGACCCAGAGCCAGGGTTTGAATGCCCAGCAGTAGAGTCTGGCTGGGGAGTGGGATGGAGCCACAGGCGGCTCATCTGGGGGCCTGGCAGGGGGCCAGCTCCCTGCCACTACACACTCTCCTGGAAACAAGTCAAGTGTAAAAGGCAATGCATCGGGGAGTAGGGCATGGAGAAGCATGTGCCCCCCAGATTTGTGTGTCCACCATGGGGCACAGGGCTGCAACCTGACTGCCTCCAATGTGGGAGGGCAGAGTGGGGGCAAGGAGGCTCAGTGCTGCTGTCACCACCACCAGGAGCCCCATACCACCACTATGGCAAGGCACCCCCTGCCTACCTGGCAGCAGTGGGAATGGCAGCACAGAGTTGTGTCTCCCTGTTGCTGCCAAATGGACAGGAGGTGCCTTGCCATGGTGGTACAGCTGGCACAGGGCTCCCAGCAGCAGTGACACCAAGTCTCCCTGCCTCGCTCTGCCCTCCCACATCAGGTCCCACGCACTGGGCCACAGAAATCCCCAGGGGAGAGAGCAGCGGGCAGCCGACAGCCCCTCCTGCCCCCCTCCACTCAGCTCTGCTTCAGCCATCTGCTCATGGCGGGAGGGGGACCGGGCTTCATGTTCCACTCCAGATGCAGCAGCCGCCACCTGCCACATGCTGCAGCTGGGGCTCGGGCACCGGTAGTTGTCTGCATCTGGTCCCCATGGGGCAGGGAGTAGTAGGATGCAGCCAACCATTTTATAGCCCTGGTAGGGCAGGGGAGATAGGAAGCTGCAGGTCAGGAGTGAGGAGCCCCAGAAGGGATGGGAGGATGCTGTGGATGGAGAGAGAGGGGAACCAGCAGGGCTGGAGGGTTGAAGGTGCTGTGAGTTGGGAGCAAGGGGTACTGGCAGGGCCAGGGGGCTGTGGGTTGAGAGTGAGGGGCACCAGCAGGCCTAGGGGGTCTGTGGCTTGGGAGCAAGGGACAAAGGCCTGGAGAGGAGCATGGCATCAGCATATCAAGGTTGCTCAGTGCCACAAAGCAGCCGAAGAGACAGCTGCAGCTGGACCCCCATCCTAGTGAGTAAAGGGGCCAGGAGGTGCTCTGCTTTTCCATGATAAAAAAAACCCAAAATCAAACACCGAAATATACAGGTATTTAGAATTTATTTTATTATAATGATTGAGGCACTGGTGGCTTCAAAATTGCTTTAAAATTGTAAATATATCAATAAAGCATTGTGTTAACTGATACCTATACATATAGTGGTGTTTTATTTTAATCACAGAAAAACACAGATTTTGGGGTTTTAAATAAGAGAATTTTGGATTTTTTAATCAGAGAATTTGGGGTTTTAAACAAGGAGAACCAGGCTCCATAGTTATGACTTCATTAAAGCAGCATAAGTGAGATTTCTCCGACAATGAACGGTTTAACGCAATTGTAATGTGACACTAGTGTAAAACAGAGAGTATTACTATGAAAAGATTCAGTCAGACCTGTCTATTCTAAATCACACAGAACAAAGGCACTCTTTAGTGGGGCTCAGCTCTTTTTCATTGCTTAACAATAAAAATTTCTTTTGATTAAAGTAGTATTATACAAGCTTAATAAAAGATCTGGGCTGGAATTGCCAGCACCATCAATTTTAGACTCAGTTTACAATGGCTGCCTAATAATACTTACTTTGACGCCCCTGTTTCTTGTTACATTTAGAACGTGTTATTTGTACTTACAACACTAGTGTCAGAGCATTCATTCAGTAAAGCACATGCTAAGTGCTATTGTAGCATAGCAAAGTTAGGATTTTTCCAGATTGCATTACCTAATATGTGTTGAGATAATGTCTGACTGCTCCGTGGAAGTAATATTATCAGGAAATTCCAGTGCAGTGCAAAGGCTGTAACTGCAAAACATCTGTTTTTCGATCTCATCCCCAGCCCCACACCAGAGCTTTTTCAAGACGCCAGTGTGGTTGGAGGACTGAGACCAACAATGAGCTGTTTGTCAGTCCCAGCCCCCACAGTGCACAGAAGTCTTCAAGGCGCTGCAACTTAGGTTACATTTTATGGAGATCATAGTAAGTGTTACCATGCAACTGCTCAGAAATTTTTCTAACTCT
>NW_017729022.1:19768178-19806975 GCF_001723915.1 Gavialis gangeticus
GGAGCAAGGAGCCGGCACATGGCACAGAAGTCTTCAAGGCGCTGCAACTTAGGTTACATTTTATGGAGATCATAGTAAGTGTTACCATGCAACTGCTCAGAAATTTTTCTAACTCTTAATAATGTTTACTACAATCCCAATAAAACACCTCCTTAGGCCCCTGATACACTTTATACTTAAGATATAATTAGCTGCTTAATCACATCTTAAGCAGTGATCTGGCCACACATTCAATAAAATAAGAAATAAGCCACACAATCACTGTATTTACCAGAATCCAAGATTACCAAGAATTTAAGATGACTCCCCAATAATTAGATTCTATACACAGAAAAATTATAAATTTGTTATAATTTTCCAAGTATAGAAATTAATTTCTTGCAGGATCATCTTAAATTCATCCCCAACCCCTCCTTCCCCCCCTGCTGCAGTTATAGGGTAGCAGATGGTGGGGATCAGGCAGTGGGGATCAGGCACCTGACAGTCTCAGGCCCCCAGCCTAAGACCCCCTCACCCAGCCTCTACTTGTCCCCTTCCCCTCCCTGCTATATTCTGTTATGGGGATGGGCTGGGACCCTGTTTCACACCCCAGGCTGCAGTGCAGACAGAGCTGTGGGGCCATAGAAGTGGCATGCGGGGGGGGCGGAAATGGAGGAAAAGGGAGCAGTGGGAAATGGAGGAGGGTTGAGGGGCGAGGAGGCATCAGCGGGCAGGCAGCAGCTGCAAATCAGGGTCAGGTTAAGGGTCAGAGCTGGAGCCACGGCAGATGTCTGTCCCCGCCCCCCCTGCTTTCCTTCCCCTCTACACTGTACTTGATTCCAAGACAAGGGTTTTCTCTCCCCCCTGCTAAATGGGGAGACCTTGTCTTAGAAATGAGTACATACAATATTACAGAAAACATATGCAATAACTTTGTGGCTAGTTTCTATCACGCCTTTAATTCAACATGTAGCCTGGGCCCAACCTCTGGAGCACACTCTGTTCCCCATCAGGTGACTGGGGCTCCCATGCAGGGAAGCACACCATGCACTCTGGTGACTGGGAACACAATCAGCTGACCTTTGTTCCCAGCCATGGAAGCACATGATCAGCTGATCAGCTGGGCCATCACTGCACCATGCACTCCCCTGCCTGGAAACCCCTTCAGATAATCGGGGCTTTCAGCTGGGGGAAAGCATAGTGTGCTCCCATAGTTGAGAGCTAAATTTGCTACTGGCCAGTCCAGGGTGGGGCTAGGATTGGGCTGCTCCTGCACCAGCATTATGGTACTATGGGATCCAACGTGGAATCTTATAATTGTGCCTCCCACCATGCATGTGCAACAGGACCCTTATTTACCTTATATTGTCAACTGTTCTTCAGAGCAAATGGTAAAAGTCTATTTTATTTTCTTTCCCATAGGGTCTTGTTATCAATTAGTCAATGATGTTCACTGAAAACATAGGAGTTATTTCAAAATAGTTTCAGTCCTAATATGATCCTTTCCTCACATAAGCTGGAAGAATATTTTTGGTTTTGATCAAGTGGCAAATACTTAAACTGGAAAATGAAACCTTAAAACTGCCTACTTCAGGCAAAAAGAAATGTTATCAAGTTAAAGTCAACTGCTGCCTGGTTCTGATATTGGACCACAGAGGATTCTCAATAAACCTTCCAAGAGCTTTGCAAACACAGCACTTAAATTGCCATGATGAATGACAACAAATCATTTTCTATGTGTAGACTTTTAAGTGACATACTTGACTTCAGTTGCTTTTGAATAAGGCCCAAATAAACTCCCTTTAACAAACAATTACTGCCATAGTTGTCAAATTATAGATTGAAAAAGCAAAAAAAAAATCCGCTCAATTAAATTTAAAAGGCACATTCATGTTTTGGTCTTGATTTTTGGACAGGGCTAAATCCAGCATCCGATTATGTACCTGCAATTATGCAGACACAAGTAGCTGCAGGGTAGCTTCTGTAGACTTATATAAATGTGGCAGGAATTATGTCATTTAGATTATCAATAACCTGATTTGCAATTGTAACCAGGTAATTAAATGTCCACGTAACATCAGTTTTGCCTATATCTATTGTGCCTGAAAAATGTGGCAGCATTTTTTTTCACCTACAAAATGGTCAGTAAAATGGGATATTGCTTCTAAAATTAGGTTTGCCCCAACCTTCAAGGATAAAAGAAAGAAGCCTATTTCAATTTAATTTTGTCCTGTTTTTATCCAACCCTAGCTTACATCTCAAATTGCAGCACACAATTTTGAAACCGATAACCTTTTGCACCAAAATGTTGTTCTTGTTATAGGTGGATTTATTTAAGAGGGCTCTTCTGTTGCATGAACTGCATTCTGGTTTGGTACACAACAAATATTTCCATTTAACAGATCTGGTATTTCATCAAGCTAGTTTTCTAGTGCAATTTACCTTTTGGTGCACTGGGAGTTTATTCTTTTCACAGTTTTTTTATTCCATTAGTATATGCTGCTTTAAAAAGGCTTCACAGTATTTCTGTCTGTTTTGATAGATTTTATAAATAGATTATTTTAACAGCTTTTTACCTGTACAGTCAAATACTTATTTATTCCTCTTCAAGGTATAAAAACAGGAATGAAAAGGGTGTAAATGTGCTTATGAACTTCTTGTCCTTTACATTTCTCCTTGAGAAGATGTCAAATGTTATTAGTTTCATTACCTTAGGTTCCCATCCTGCCTAGCTATTGATTTTACCTGGCTACAGGTGTCAAGACCAAGTCTTAAAATACTGTATTTTCTTGCATATGGCAAGCCTCCAAATTTAATATGAACCTTGTTTTTGAAAGCATTTTGAAGAAAAATATTGTTTACAGATTTATGGCTTCAGAGAGCAGGGACAAAGCCTAATCTTCAGCCTAATGTCCCTTTCTAGCTAAGTTTAAAAGCCTAGCTTCTACTGCAGACTGATCTCTATTGGCACTTATACACATGACGGGGGTTTAATCCCCCAAATTTTATTCTATACCCCCAAAATTGAAATGGTGGGGCATAGAATAAAACCCTGAGGACTAAACCATTTCAATTTTTCCATCACGTTATGGTGACAGGCCCGATTCTTTTTTATTTTTTTGTCTGAGCTGGAGCCTACCCACAGCCCGGGGGCAAGCTGCTGGTAGGCCAAGTGATTCCTGAGCTGTGGGGGGCCCCGGTCCTTCTCTCTGTGGTGGCAGCACCATCTGGAGCTGCCTGGGCAGTCTGCTGGCAGACCAGGTGCTGGCCCCAGTTTGGAAGCAGGTAGGCTCCACCAAAAAAAAAAAAAAAAACCACCAGAAAAAAAAAAAGGATTGGGCCCCTCACCGCTTCTATCTTCAGCAGGCACAGGCTGAAGGGAGAAGTGTTGTGGGGCCTGATCCTTTTTTTCTACAAAGCCTTCCCACCTCTCCCATGACTGGGGGGGGGATGAGCTGAAAGCTACATTGTTGCAACTTGCAAAGTTGCAAACTAAACTACATCCAGATATAATTTAGTTTGCCATGATGCAAAGTCATTTCAAACCCCCCAAAGTCTTGCATGTGTACACTATGATGCCATTAAGCCACAAAGTGACATTTTTATCACATGTACATGTTAATGGCATCATGTGTACAGGTGCCCTGTGGGTGGACCTCTGATCTTCAAACGTGCTAAAGATCAGTATAATAGCAGAAGAGGTCAGAAAGCCTAGCAGAAAGCAAAAATCCCCAAAACAAAGTTAGCTTCATTAGTAAAATGTCATTAAAAAGAAGATATGATCTTTATTGTATGTATTAAAGGGAGCCCATCAAGGTAACCAGAAACAATGACCACAAACTGAAGGAGAGCTAATTTAGATTGGACATTGGGAAGACAATTATTTACAGTAAGGGTTGTGAAAATATGGAATACACTTCTAAGGGAGGTGGTACTGTCCCCTTCCTTGGAGGTATTTAAGAGGAGATTAGACAAACACCTGGCTGGGGTCATCAGACCCCAGCACTCTTTCCTGTCCAGACCACAGGGTTGGACTTGATGATCTAGTAGGTCCCCTTCGACCCTAAAATCTATGAAATCTATGAAATATCTGTGAAGTGAAGAACAGTAGGCCATTAACTCAATGGCCCATTAATGGGCCATTGACTCCCTCAACTGCCTGAAGGAGATGGTGTACTGTGGGTCAGTGATCTAAGCAGGGTGTTTCTGTCTTTGGCAAAAAAAAACCTCAGCTTCTTGGTTTAACACACATACC
The DNA here is from genome assembly GCF_001723915.1 of Gavialis gangeticus. Classification (NCBI taxonomy): domain Eukaryota; kingdom Metazoa; phylum Chordata; order Crocodylia; family Gavialidae; genus Gavialis; species Gavialis gangeticus. The sequence goes on from NW_017729022.1 coordinate 19,772,413, forward strand.
CTAACTTTGGGAAGTTGATTTTTGGGGGAAAGATATGCGCTGTATTAAAAAAAATATGGTAATAAAATATGTTTAACAGCACTACATAGGGATGAGATCATCCCAGATTACACATCTGTTTCTAGTTCCAGCTGAACACTGCATAGCTCTAACTACATACCTGACTGTGTACCTAATCTGGAATCACCACAGCATAACTTCAGTTTAATAGTGGTGCAACTCTGTCAAAATCACCTGAAACAATTTGTAGCAAACTAAACCACCTCACTGAAGTTGTATCACAAGTTGCAATGGTTGTAGATTACCAACTTAATTTGTCAAAAGGCACAGTCACTGGAAATAAAAAACACACTTCCTTTGTGTAGCAATTTGAACACAATCGTTCCCCTCCCCGCTACATTAAATGACAGTCATAAAAAAATTCTGAAAGTTTTCTTCAAATGTTTCAGTTTAGTAGTGTTTTTCATTGTTCTAATTGTCTGAAAATTTTGAAATCTTTTTATTGTTAAGGTTTTGCAATTTTTTAAATAAAAAAGTTTCAGTACAAAATATCCAAACACTTTACTTTGCATATATCAATACAAAATATCCAAACACTTTACTTTGCATATATCAAAGTATAGAGGGGGCTTTTAGGGGAAGGGTTGACTTGTAGGCGTGTTTTAATTTTTTTGATAAAAATATTCATGTAATTTGACATAATATCAAATAAATCATTTAAACAACCCAAAATCTGAATTAGCCATGCAATAAACTATTCATTATAAAAACAAAATCAGCCCACTTTACTCAGAAGCCTCGTAGCAGAAATCAAAGAAAACAATTCATCCTGCTAATTGAAAATATTTTATTTCCACAGGAGAAGCAAAACACTGAACTTCCCAGCTTCTATTTTTTTCTGGTAAACTAACCCCCCCCCCCCACACACACACACACACTCCTTTTTTATAAGCTACCTCATGTTTCTTGTATTTTTCCCCTATACTATTACTGTAACCAGTAAGAGGGGCAGAGGGCTGTGTTACAAATCAACTAGTTTATCTTCCAGCTACTTTATATCTCTGGAGAAAATATACAGTGTTTTATAGGTGGTGTGAAGAGAATCTTATAGAAACAGTAGCTTTAGGAAACAAATCCAACCTTTGCATAGCTGTTTGTGTTCAATAAAACAGTCCTGCTTTCAAGAATGAAGTGCTGAGTGTGGCACCATCCTCCCACTTTCAGCAGCAGTCATATAAAGCCAGCTTGACAGGTGTCTCAGTCTTTTCTTAAGCACCCTTCCAAGAGCTTGAATTTTCTCTCAACCAAAAATTCAAATTACCCCAGAAAGATATGAGGCAAATAAAATGCAAAATCCATGAACAAAACCAAATGAACAGAGAAGCAGAACAGCTCTGTACCAGGACTACTTACCACCTAGTTCAGAAATCTGTCTGCTTCCTACCATACATAAGAATAATAGCAGTTAAAATTGTCATGTCAGTCTCTACTTTTATTTCATTTGATATTCCTGATTCATATAACTTTGCTGAAGCACAGGTTATAATATAATTCTGATATGTATGTATGTGAAAGAAGAGAAGGCAATTGGAATCAGTTTCCAGAAGTGCAAGGATTAAGAATCTTTTCAAAATGAAAATTATGCTCTAGGAAATCAAATTATTAATATCATATGGCATGACACGTGTAAGATAAGGTAAAGTTATTTAATTGACCATAGCCTGTGACATCTGCAACCTTCAAAGAGGGAGTGTGTTCAAAGATAATGTTAAGATAAAGAGAGTGAATGGCCCGCTAGTGTGAAACACTAAGGCAAAAAAATACATCAAGCAAGGAGACAAGGAAAAGAGATTTTAATTGTTCAGGAAAATTCACCTGAAAATTCTTAGTACTATGTATTATATCATAAAAACTATTACAAATTAATCCTTAGATCATGCTCTTGAATATTTTGAAATAGAAGATATCTGCTAAACAAGTGGTCAAAGGGACAGGAAGTTGGAGAGGGAATAGTAGGAGGTTCCGTCATCTCAGGAAAAAGAATAGATAAGAAATTAATATACATGACAAATTGACCTCTGTGGCATATAAACAGGATTGAGAATTTAGACAATTGTATCATAAATACCTATTCTGATACTCTCTGTTCAATGTCCATGAACACCTTTATGTATCTAAATCCATTATGCTCCTCCATTGTCACCTAGAAGGAATCCCAGATGCCTCAACTTGGAGTAATAGTTGTGCTCAAAAGCTTGAAGCAACCCAGGCAAGTCACATAATGCCCCACTCTCACCTAAACTCTATTGTGAGGAAAATTAATGTTGGGAGGTCTACAAATTTCACAGAAATCCCCACTTCCTTAGACAAGGTCAGAACATGACTAGGAACTTTTTGAGGCCAATGGTACAAAAGTGGTGGTTGTATTACCAACATAGTGCCAAGAATATCTTCAAGGTAGTATAAAAATTAGATGTGGTGGTGTTTCTTTTTGCTCAGTAGCTTATTGGTAAGAGAACATGTCCAGGAAGTGGGAAACTCAGATCCTGAAAGAGATCCCTGAACACTAGGGCTGTGCGAAACAGCACCATTTCATTTCAACTTCCATTTCACCATTTTGAAGGGAAGGTGTTTTGTTTTGAAGTTTGGTTTAGTTTCAAAGCACTGTTCCATTTCATTTCATTGAAACTGATTCACTGTTTCAATTTGGCATTTCGCACATAGGCTATAATGAGGAATCACTAAAATGCCTATAAATTTGTCATTTCTTGCCTGATTCAAATGCAAATGGCAGGGAGAGTAGCCTCTGCTGAGGCCACAAAGCTTGCCAAGTTTCAAGGAGATGGATATAGGGGTTTCTGGAGAAACTGCACCTCAAGCTGCTGACAAGCAAATCTCATTACGTGTAACTGTGTGTGTGTTAAGGCAATGGGGGGTGAAAACAGCTGGCATGGTAGCCTCTGCTGAGGCAGTGAAGGCTGCCAGGTTTCAAGGAGATAGGTGCAGGGGTTTCTGGGAAACTGCACCTCAAGCTGCTAACAAGCAAAAGTCGTGACATGTGTGACTCTGTGTGTGGTAAGGTATGCCCCCACTGGTGCTGCAGCCTGTACATGACATGGTAGTGTTCCCCAATGAGGCGTCCTACTCCCCTATAGCCTCAGTCTGGCCCACCACTTTAAATAACAACAGGTAAGTAAGCAGCACAGTAGCACCAGCAGCATCTCAGGCGGCCAAACTGTCACAGAGCCTTCCTTTCCTCTCCTGCAGGAGCTTCTTCTCCAGCAGCTGTCAGAGAACTCTTCCTGCCATCCCCAGCCCTTCTTCTGGTCAGCTGACCTGGGACAGGTGTTAGGGGTGTAGGTTGTAGCCATGTTGATCTAAGGACATGGCAGTGGCAGACAAGGTTCTTTGGGTCAATCTGGTATCTTTTAGTAGACCAGCTGAATAGCTGTAGAAATATATCTTAGAAAGCTTTTGGATTGAAAAACCCTTCTTTGGGCTGAAGAAGCACCTGCAGTTGGTGTGTGTGCTGTTCCTGGATGGAAGGAATAGTAAAGAAGCCAGATGTTGGCATGCAATGCAGGCAACAAAGCCAGTCAGTGAAAATGGAAATGGAAGCATCAGGGGGTGAGGGGACTGATTTAAATCACCAAGAGAAAACCCTGATTTGAATCATTGTGAAAAGCGGTTTGTAAATTCAAACAAGCACTGAACCTCACTAACATCATCACCAGAAGCCAACTTCCTACAGCCCAAAACACACCAAATGGATCCAGATCATGCCATGACAGGACATGCAAAACCTGCCAACAATATCTACATTGTGGAGATATCTTCAGAATACATAAATATGTAGGAGACACCAAACAACAACTGTGCACCAGAATGAGCGCACACCGAAGATCTGTCAAAGACAGGAACACCCAACTCCCTGTCTCCAATCTTTCAGGCCTGATCCTCAAAGGGAATTTTCAAACCACTTTTCACAGATGAGTCTATGAACTGCACTTCATCAACCTCCTGGATACAGAAACTCAGGTCCTGGCATTTCCTGGGGCACCAGCAGTCCCACCAGGCTTCCCAACCCTGCCAGAGTTCAATTTTAGTGGTCATGCCCAGGACCTATGGCCTTCTTCTTCCCCTAGACCCTGCCCATACCTCCAAGTTCATTCTGGCATGGGAGCTCAGCAGAGACGTGTTCTTCCCCTGCTGGCTGGTGATGCAGTGAGTGCCCCCTCCAGCTCTAAGAGCAGAGCATTAAATGGTTCAGACACCAGAAACCAAAAGAAAATAGGTGTGGATGGAGTGAGGAGGGTGGCACTCACTCCATTTGCATCTGGAGCTTGGGGAACCTCACCAGAGGGAGGGGGTTCCCCCTCTCACTCCACCAAACCAGGATCCAAGGAGGTGCATTGGGGTGTCACTACATCACCAGCAGTGCTGAACACCCTGTCACTTGGAACACTGGTCAGTGGACAGGACAGGTGCTTATGGGCAACCGTGGCCAGATCTGGCCAGATCTGGCTGCGGCTTGCCCAGTAGGCCAAGGGGTTGCACAGCAGTGGCTCCGCATCCTCAGCAAGATAGGCAACCACCAAGACCTGAGTGCTACCTACCTGATGGTGGGGTCTGGTCCCTCTGGACCCCACCATGGAAGCCATGCCCTTGTTCCACATTGGCAGCACCCATTATGGACAAGGAGACTGGCTGATAGATGGCATGCTAGCACGGGACAGTGGATCCCCCTCTTCCATATCCCCCCACCTCTGCCTTCTGCCTCCCTGACTCTCTTCACCAGCACCTATGTCTACTGATCCAGGATTTTGCTGCCACATATGCTGATGCTCCCTTTCACCTTTGGGTCACACATGGTGGTCAGCATGTAGACCGTACTGGACCACAAGAGATCAAGCTGTTTCCTGATGCCCTCCTTCAGCTGCTGCACCAGTGTCTGCACATCTGGTGACAGCAGCTTGCCCCAGCCAAGAACATTGATCCCCTAGAACTTCTCCATTTGTTTCTGAAAGTCCCTCACTACAGGGATCACCTGGCTAAGGAGGACATCATCAGTGCTGAAGCTGTGGATGACCTCGAGGAAGGGATTGGGATCCACCAAGATTTGGGAAGCGGTATCCCATTCAGCTCTGTTAAGGGGGCTGCTAATCCCAATCTCCCCAAGCAAGACCATCTCATGGATGGCCTTCTGTTGCTCCACCAGCCTCTTGAACATCATGTATGTGAAGTTCCACCGAGTCTCCACGTCCTGCATGATTTTGAATTGTGGGATATTCAGCTGTGCCTGTTTGTCCCACAGCATCTGGCCCCCTTGATACTCCAATAGGAGTAGTCTGGCACCTTCCTTCATTTCAAAATGAGCTTCCTGGTGGTTCTGGCACAATCACTGGCAGCCCTGTCCCCTCCAAGGCATCCCTGACAATGAGGTGCAACTTGTGTGCCATGCAGCGGATGCCAATAAAATTGGCATCACAGACCGCCTTGACCATATTGGCCCCATTGTCAGTGACTATGAACCCTTGGACTCACCGTGCCCAACAAGCCACCCCTGCACCAAGCGGTTCATGTCCCCCATGATCTCAGTTGCCGTGTGGGACTCATCCATCACCTCAGCTTGAAGGAGAGCCCACTGACAGCCTGACTGGTCACACCAGTGCCCTGTGAGGGAGAGGTATGCATGATCGCCACCCTGGCTGCTTCGGATGTCCAAGGTGAAGTGTAAGGCCACCTGTAGACCTACCTTGTGCAGCTCCTCCCTCAAGTACTCCCTGCATGCCTCATACAGGGAGGGCACCACTGTCCTGCTGAAGGTGGTGCATGTGGCCACATGGTATGATGGAGCCATGGACAACATAAGCCGCCTAAACCCTGTCTGCTCAACTAAGGAAAAGGGTTGGCCACCCACAGCAAGCATCTCCCCAATTGTCTGGGTGATCTCGCTTGCCTTTGCAACGCACCCCCCTTTCTGTCTGCCTTTCCCCCACTGTTCCAGGGTGGCCTGCCTCTGCTTTGGGGGATGGGTGCTTTGGAGTGAGAGGGGGACTTCTTTTCAGGCATGCGTCCACTGGTGCCAGGCTAAGGAGAAGCCAGGGCAAGGGAGTGGTGCCTGAGGAGACGCACCAGCATCCCTGTGGTGCTCATGTGTTTCATTTCCTTGCCCTGGCTGGTTCTCACTCAGCAGTGCAGGCAGATAGTATATGTGGGATCATCTTCCAGCTCAAATGGTATGGCACTCAGATCCAGATGCATTGCCAGCTCTTTCTCTGGCACTAGAATGCTCAGGATGGGAAGTGAAATGGGGGTGGAGGAGAGTGTCATGCTGGTGCTGCTTGTCATGGTGGGGGTTATGGCTGGTGCTCTTGGAGGACTCAGGCACAGGCAGTGGCACTTCTCCCCTCTCCTTGCTGCCTGTATAACTGGAAGCCGCATGCCTGCTAATTGGAGGAAAGAAGCTGCATCTCAGTTGGGGGGAAGGGGGGAATTACAGCTCTCCCTCTACCCCTACTTCTGTCCCTCCCTGAAGGCTTGCCAGCTGCCTTTCCAGCATACTTCATGCTGTGTTTCATAGTGTGTTTGCCTTGGTGTGCTGGAAAATCTGTGTGTTCTTCTGTTATGTAATCTGTATTTATGTAATATATATAGACAATTGTATGTATGTGTATTTATATAATGTATATATGTATTAATGTAATAAATAAAATATATAAATGTATGTAGTATGTGTTCCTGAATAAATTCTATATTATAATATGTAATATATGCTGTGCTTCTCTGCACAGTGAATGGAATGCACACCGTGAGAAAAAGCACAGATTTATTTTCTGGAGGAAAAGAATCAAAATAGAATAACAAAAACAAAAAGAGTATTTTGGGGGAGGAATAAATTGAAAGGAATGAATGACTATAATAAAAAAAGGGTATAGAAAGCAAAAGGTATTGAATCCCACTCGCTAGGAGCAGACTAGCAAGTAGGAACTGATATCCTTTCTCTCATGCTGCTGAGCTGCTGGAAGACACAGCTCAGTAACTGACCCCAAGACAGAAAGCTTAGTTCAAACAATGCTGCTTTTCATGCTGTTTGTCCATCCCTCCCCCAGAGCATTAGGACTGGAAGGGACCTCAGGGAAGTATCACAGCCACTGGCCAGCTACACATATCAATATCAGAGCAGTCCTTCCCCTAATTTCCCCTCCTTCTCCTTAGTTTCTGTTTCCCTGCAAGCAAGCCCAGCTTCAAAATGCGAAACATTTAAAATCTTTAAAAACATTTCGACTGACTTCATTTCATTTCAAGGCCCTTTCAAATCCTTTCATTTCATTTTGATTTTGCTGTTTAAAGTTTGAAACAAGCCAAAACAGTGTCGAAATGAAACACCCGGTGAAATTTTGCACAGCCCTGCTGAACACTCAGTTGTTAGGTAGCAAAGAGCGTGTGATTAATGGGGGCTAGAGGAAAAACAAGCAAAAGGAAATGTGACTCAGTGGCCCAGTAAGCAGAGTGCTCCCCTGGGAGAAGGGAGTCTTAGATCCTGGCCCCTGTAACCAGGGTTATTTTGGCTTTTTAGCCAATGGCTTTCTAACACAAAATGTCTAAGTAGTCTGAACAGAAAGGACCAAACCCAGGAATCCCCTCTCTAAAGCTAGAAATAGACAACACGTGAAAGCACAGCTGATCCATTTAGAAAAACCTTGCTCCTTGTCCCACCATCAATGATGTAGGACAAGGGGCAATGGGATCTCAGAGGCAGTTTTGGCTAAATAGAAAAAGCCCCACTTCCTACACTCAGCCAGACTTGTCCCCCATGATATCAGGAGTGAATCTGGCTGAGCAGTGGAAAGCAGGGCTTTCTCCCACTCAGCCGGATTTGCTTCTGCAATTTCAGGAGTTGGATCTGGCTGAACAGGTAACCCTAACTTCCTCACTTATGGAGAGGCACCTTAAGATTCCCTGGGGTGCCTCTCTGTAAGCAGGAAAAGTAGGCAAGTGGTTCAGGGGCTTGAGGAGTCCTGAAGTCCACATAACAGCTGCCCAGGAGGGTTGAAGGGTGGGAGCAGCTGAGGCTGCCTGTACTCTCCCACACAGAGCTAATATATATTTTCCACAATAAAGCAGCAAAGTCTATTACAACATTTTGTCACACCACTGATTTTCCTTTGTTGTGGCATAAAAAGGGTAACAACATCTATTTGCTCACAATTTTTCTTTCAATAAAAATATTATGGTGGCATAAATAAGACATCGGGTGACATCTGTTTCCACCCTCAAAGAAGTTCCTCGTCTCTGGAATAGTCAGCCCCATTTTTTCTGGTTTGTCTGATTTCCCTCTAGCCTTATGCAGCTTACATTCCTGAAGGCCTAGGGGGAGAATTTTGCTTAGCTCATGGTCTGGTCATTAGGATAGTGTCCTCAAGAGGACCTCGAATCCAGGTGCCTATCTTCCTGGACCAACGCATCTGCTACTAGGCAAACCATGAGCACTGCTACAGCTGTCCCTATTTTTATCTACAAATGGGGGAAATGCTATGCTTTATACTGAAGTTAATGCCATTGTCAGATATGAATCTCCCCATGAGCAATCTGAGTTTTGACATGTTAGAAGTGCCTCCTTTGCAGCCTGAATCAGACATTTAATATACTGACAGATATGGGGAAAAAAACCCCGAGCCCTTTACCAGAAGAGGAATCACGCCAGTTTGACTCAGCTCCCCAGCATCTGTATAGCTTGCACGCTTCAGCAGGGCTTTTTGGCATTTGTCTAATAGCTGATTCAATCATATATCAGATAGAAATGCCAAAAAGCCCCACTGAAGCATGTGAACTATACAGATGCTGGGTGAGCCAGGTCAAACTGATGTGATTCCTCTTCTGGGCATGCGCTGAGCTTGGCGTAGGGGCATGCCAAGCTGAAAGTTAAGTGCTGTTTTGATTTATTTAGTCCATGCCTGAGATATAGATTGAACTTTGGCAGCACCAAAATTTCCCCATTCACTTATAGGAAGCTAAGGTACATAACTCTGTCAATATGAATTATCCACTTAGGAAAAGGTGCCTTAATTTTAGGTGTTACCACACTTAAGTGGTAGTACCTTAGAGACTGATAAGAAACTTGTCTTGTACCAGTAAGAAACAGAGCAGATAAGGGATTAGTCTTAGGTAAATGAATGCCAACTGGTTCGTTGTTATTAGGAAGAGAACCAAAGCCTTTTCTGTAGAGAAAAAGAGGAAGGTTGTTCTGAGCATTTGTTAAAGTTGGAAAGTAGTAGTGTAAATCAGTTGCAATTGAGAACTAGGATTTGGATGTTTGTCATTGAGTAGAAGTGTTTACCAGCTAGAAGGAAAGTCAACTGATTCTGGGAATTTATCAAAGAATAAAAGCAGAAAGGTCCTCAAGTTGGGACTCCTGCTGGGGTATTATGTTTGAGTAGCTTGTCTGAGTAGCTACGTGTATGGATGAGAGACTGAAAGAAATTTAAGGAGTTACAATTTGCTGGGGACAGCAAATGCTTGAGGAGAGACCACTGCACTTCTGAATACATCCAAGAATGAACACACCAAGTGGATGTGATCCTATTTTTCCCTTACATTTTGACAGCATTTTGAAATTTAAAACAAAATCCATTAACTTGAAATTGGTTAGAAAATGGATGACAGCTTTAGCACAATTTTCATCAAAATGTTTTAAATTTCAAATTAGATTTTAAAAAATTCAAGAGAAGTCTAACAAGCTCAATATTTATCTTTGGTATTTCCAGTTACAAAATATGCATACACTGATCTGGGCTTCAGGATGAAGGAGCAGCTAAGATTAAAATAATTTGGAAAAAAAACAAAAAGAATTTACAGACTGAATGAGAAATTAAAATTGAAACTGTGTGTTTCAACAAACATCAAAGAAAACTTTAAAGCTAGACAAGAAAAAATATATTGGATAAATCTAGAGTAGAAAAATAATATACACAGTCACAGAAAACTCCAAGAGTGCACCAATAAATTAACACACCTGCACCAGATTTGACAAAAAAATGATTATACTCAGTTTGATTGACAAGTGGCCCACTATTTAAGACATCAAGGAATTCAAGTACTTTCAAGATGAGTACATGTACAAAAAGCTGCCAACTAAACATGAAACTGAAAAAAGAAAAATAAATATATATGGAAATATAAAGGTACTTTTCACACTAACTTGAGAGTGGAAAATGCACTCTATTGCTCTTCCTGACTGTCATTCCATTGTATCTATTCCTTTGGCTTCAGATTCTCTGAAGATTCATGCTGGTGAAGTAATCAGAGGAATGGGAGATACAGAAATTCTCAAGTGTAACAGCAAAATTGCGAAGTCAGTATTTTCTAGATTTGCTGCTTTTGACAGTATAGGCCTTGCAAAAATGTGCTATCTTCTTATCGTCAACAAATGCAATCTTGGGATCTCTCCCTTTGTAGACTTGAGGTCCCAAGACAAATGGTTTGATAAAAATTCTTTTACAAGTCCCAGAGAGGAGAAGAGTTGAAATTAGAAACAGAAAGAAAAATAAAAGGTAAGCTCAGCATAAGAAGGCAGCTAATGTAATGCTTAATTCACTGTTTCAGATTCCTCAAGGAATGGGACAATGACTGAATTTGCCTTCCAAAAACATTTTGGTCAATGATTTTCAACTAAGGTTGAAAATTCTTGAGTGCATTGAGATCATTTTAAGTGTGCTACAGGGAGCTGCACAATATTAGCACTCTTAGGTGTTCAAACACCTAGACATGACTCAAAAGATAAACCCAAACATGAATCCATAACATTAAAAACATTCTGACCTGTTGTAATGTTTATGAATTCCTTGTAATAGTAACTGCACTAAAAATGCTTTTAAACATCCAGAGCTGGCACTTTCCAATGAGTGCCTTGAGTTGTGAACCACTGATTTAGGTGGCTCTGCACTTGAAAGAAGGAAAAGCAAAGCATTGTAAAACAGTAAGTCTTTGAGAACCATATCCAGGTATTTATTTGCTGGAAACACACCAGTATCATTAAAACTAGTAAAATTAAATTGTTAGGAAATAATGCTGATAAAAAGAGCCAATTGTTTTTGTAGGAATTTTTTTTTCATTATTTCTTACCAAAATGTTAGTTATTTGACAATGGGACACCTCCTAGAAAGGGAACTCTCAAACAAAATCTGGTTTGAAATGTTTTCTCCCCACAAATTGAAATACTGTAATAAAATAAACTAAAACATTTTTTACCAGAACCCCCCATTTTGCTCCAAAAGCTATTTTTTATCAAAAATAATTTTCAGCTCTTTTAAAAGACTCAAAGTTTATGTAAAGATGCAAAGGAAAAAAAAATTGTCCACGAAGAATACCAGTCTGTCTTCCCCTGTATTTAATGAAGACCTAATCAGAATGCTTTTGATATACAACATTCTGGGGGGGAGGGGTTGTCCATGTGTACAATCATCATGATCTAGTAGGACTTTGGAACAGAAACTGAAATGTATAAGAAAGTTAACATAAAAGAACTGTGTCTAGACGTTTCTATTATTTTCCTATAACATTTCATTCTCAGAAAAGAAGGAAGTTTCTTGGGATGGTGAAGAAAACCTTTAATCAAGAATATGTACATAAATATATGGAAATCAATCCATGCATCTGCCCCGAAGCAGTTGAATGGTTATCAAGTTTAAATATTCATCTCTGAATGCTATAATCCTAAAATGTCATACGAAAGAAGAAGACAGAATCATCAGCATGCTACAGCTCAGTGATTGAGACTGGGGTGGTCTGGGTTATGGCACAGTCATCTGAGGTTAAATAGCTTACCATCTGTTCAGTAGTTTAGCTCTGCTCCACCTAGAAGTTTGTTTGTGGTCAGATGTAGCATCAGAGCAAGGAATATTGAGAAGAGTGTTGGAATGATGATTCAGCTTTACTTAACTCCCATTTTAATGTCAAAGAGATCTGTGAAACATCCATTACTGAGAACCACTGCTTGCATACCATCATGGAGTAGACAGAGAATGGTGACAAATTTTGGTGGGCATCTGTACTTCAGAAGGGTCCCACAACACTTCTTGACTGACAGAATTGAAAGTTTTCATGGGGTCCAAGAAGGCCATGTAGAGAGGTTCCTGGCATTTCTCCTGCAGCTGATGAGCTGTGAAGATCGTATCAGTTGTGCCTCTTGATGCCCTAAACCCACGCTGAGATTCCAGGAGGAGCTTTACGGCAAGTGGAAGGAGATGGTTCAAGAGGGTTCTCTCAATGCACTTTCCTGTGGTAGACAGCAAGGGGATTCCTCTGTAGTTTCCACAATTGGAATTGTCTCCTTTCTTGAAGATTGTCATAATCATGGCATCCCCGAGGTCATCTGGAATTTCCTCATCCTTATTGCACATCCTTAAGATGAGGACATGGATCTGTGATGTGAGCTCCTCTCCTCCCTGTTTGAAGGTTTCAGTGGGGATTCTGTCCACTCCAGATGCCTTGTTTTTCTTCATCTGTTTGATGGCTTTCCTCACCTCATCAAGAGCTGGAGGGATTCTGAGATCGTCTCTGACTGGATTTTGCAGAATGGAGTTGAGGACACTCTCATCAACAGCAGTCTCAATTAAGAAGGTCTTCAAAATGCTCCTTCCAACAGGCATTGACAGAAGGAGCATTTTGTCTTCGTCCATTAGTGACCCTTTCCTTGACCAGGTCTTATACATCCTTAAATCTCAAGGTGGTCGGGACCTGAGTACTCGGACAAGAAATGGCTTTGGTAGGATTGAAGAAACTGCATATCGTGCATGTCAGTGATATTTTGAATCTCCTTAGCTTTGTCTTCCCACCATTCATTCTTCATATTGTAGTCCTCCTTTGGACTTCTATCTTGCCTTGTTGGAGACTCGGTTTCTTTTGTTTGGAGTTGGCTTTGTTTTGCCAAGGACAAAAGGCCCTTCACTTGTGATTGAGCATGTAAGGGAATGAGTTAACTTAATGAGATTGCTCACTTACATTACTGTTGGGATTTGATGCGTGCTAGCCTCAAGGTCCCTGCAGGTCTTTTAACTAAGGTTTCTCTCAGCACATCTGCCCTATCTCACCTGCCATGACTTGATGTACCAAAAGAAGGAAGGAGGTGTGCTGGCCTAAAATGCTGTTAACCTTTGGTTGGCTATGATTTGTCTGCACACACTGTTCTGTCTTTTGGGAGGTCACTGATGGACGAAGACAATGAGCTGTCTGGCTCTATACATATTATCATACAGTGGATGGCTAGCTCCCTGTACTCAGCCTCTGCTTCCTAGGGGGGGTGGATTAATTGTCTCCAGCAGTCGGGATCCCTGTCTCAGGTTTACCCCTATTTATCCTTAATATTATCCTTAGGTAGGCTACAGGACAATGGGTTTCTGGTTTCTCGTGGATCCCCAGTCCTGCAACTCCACCACTCATGGTTGTCTTCAGGTTCTGCAGGTTTTCTGAGATCAAGTAACCAGTAATCCTCTGAGTCCTGCCACACCATCTTCATTCTTCTGGATTCAGGTAAGTAGAGAGACTCCTCTGAGCCTCAAAAGGAAATAGTTCCCTACTTTCCTCCTTTGCCCCTGCCAGGGCATAGTCCAAGCATTTTTCCTGGTAGTTTACTCCTTCTGGTTCTATCCCTGTCTCCCTTCTTCTCCTGGAGTTGTTGCTGGGTATGGTTTTAAACTGCTGTCTGCCACACATCCAACCAACCAAAACTGACACGAGCTGATAAATCTCAGCATCTGTGATCTCCCCACCTCCTATTTTTTTCCTTCTTGTCTGCAGTGAGGTAAGTGTTTGTGCTTGGAGCAACTTCTCTGGCACTCGTTATAGTCTATGGGGCCCTTTTTCCAGGTACCCAGAACATCTTTCTGTCCATCTAGGGTGGGCAGCATAATCCTCACTACCACAGAACAACTCTTGGATATCCTGCCCAGTCTCATCAAACCAGTTTTGATGTTTCCTGGCAGAATCCAAGTGTCTCTTCACAGGTACTGATAACAGTGGCCTTGAGGGCACCCCACATGCAGATGACATTCTCCCATTGTTGTTGAATGGAATTCACCAGTTTTACATTGGGGCACTAGTGGAAGAGATCTCGCTTGCTTGGGTCCTTGAGTCCTTCAATGCTGATCTTCTGTTGGCATTACTTCTGCTGCAACCATTGTTTGGGAGCCAGAGTGAGCGACATAACTGAGCAGATGAGTCAGTGATCAGTCCAGCAATCATCAGCTCCTAGCATAGTGTGAAACAAGAATTGGAAGAGATTCCTTTTTCAGAAAAAACACCAAAGAAATCACCAAAAAAACCAACAAAGGAAATCACCAAAAATCACCTACAATCCAGTATTTTAAAATGAGCCACAAACTGAACTATGGTCTCTTGGAGCATTGTTACAATCACAAGACCAGAAAGAAGTAAACGCTGAGAATTATTTTTAAACAAAGTAACCCAATGTTTTTGAACATTGTAAGTTCAATATAAGTTTTCATTTTAGATTGGGGAACAGATACAACCATTTTTTTCTTTGTATTGACTACTTCACCAAATTATATTTTATTCTGAGCATTCCCTTTTATTTCAAATAGTGCTTTTTGTACTATTTCCTTCTATATAAAGAAGCATATGCTTAATAATTGTTAATGCAGTAAGCTCTGTGCTCCTTTCCTACCTTTTCTTCCTGTGAAGTCTGTTCCTTTTATATTTAGGCAAAACATACTGCATTCTAGTGTAGGCTTTGTATTTTAGAAACCATTTAAAATTGGGAAGGAGTGTTGAAAGTCATGAATAAAAGTGTTCATAAATTTGAACAATCTGTTCAGTATAACTAATTTTAACTTGGAAAGAGGACACTGGTACCTTGATGCTTTAACACAAGTTACATGACATTGTAAAACAAATTAAATTCATATGTTCTCTGTGTTAAAAAATGTACTGTGTTGCTTTTTTTACTAATAAACAATTAATTACATTACAGATGAGTACTTCTTTTAGTTTTTAAAAATATCGTTATTTATTCTACTCCAGTAAGTGAAATCTTCTTTCCATAAGGATATATACAGCTAATGATATAGAATGGTGCGGGGGCTGGGGCACATGCCTTATGAGGAGAGTCTGAGGGAAGTGGGCTTATTTAGAAGATAAGACTGAGGAGGGATCTGAAAGCAGCCTTTAACTACCTGAGGGGTGGTTACATAGTGGATGGAGCTAGATTGTTCTCAGTGGTGGCATGTGAGAGAACAAAGAGAAACTATCTCAAGTTGCAACAAGGGATGTTTAAGTTGGATATTAGGAAAAACTCTCTCACTAAGAGGGTAGTGAAGCACTGGAATAGGTTACCTAGCGAGGTGGTAGAATCTCCATCCTTGGAGATTTTTAAGACCTGGCTAGACAAAACCTAGGATGGGGTGATCTAGTTGGGGATGGTCCTACTTTGAGCAGAGGTTGGACTAGATGACCTCTTGATATCCCTTCCAACCCTAATTTTCTATGATTCTATTATTCTGTATAAGAGATTGGGTAGGGTGAGGGGGGTGGTACTAGAGCTAGTATTCTTTTTGACTTAAAAAGGCCCAGGAAAGACTAGTTACTATGTGATACGTTGCATAAACACAGTAATAAGCCAAAGTGGCCCACTATGTGACAAGATAATCAGTAGCCTTAAAAAAGAAGCATCTCTAAATAACAAAAACTCTAGTTATGGCTTTTATCAGAAGTATCATTGTAATTAATTCGAGATCCCATTTGTTACCTGCAGTTCTTGCTTAACTGTTAAACAGGAGTCATAATTTCAGGCACAGTAAATCTTTGCAAGAGCCTCTGAATGACATCTTTCCTTTCTATCTGGAACTTGCTGTACAAGTTATACATGGAGCATACTGGCTGCAGACTTGAAAGCTCTATAGATACTCCTTTGGAGTACAAAAAAAAATCAACTGCTCATTTAGCAGGTACTGTAATTTAAGAGCATTTAGGAAGCTATCCTCAATATTGTGAAGAAAAAACAAACATTTGTAAACCTTTCTTACATAAATAACCACAAGAGAAGGCAAACAGACTATTAAAAAAATTGATTAATACTGAAAAATAGATAGAAACATGGAAATGGTATTCTTGAAGTATTCTAGAGGAAATTTTCAAGGGTGTAGAAACATTGGTACCTTTGACCCAAGAGAAATACAATCAATGGTTATATTTCATCAACTGCTATTCATGTAACAAGTGCTTGTTTGGACGGAAAGACCTCTTGTAGCAGTTTGGGGCCATAAAGTATTGTTAACTTAAAATATTCCTACGCATATCCTCCTTCTGTAAAGGGCTTGTTATCAAAATAGAGTTCATAAACAAATCTGACAGATTATGCGATATTTCAGCTGTTGAGTGACAGCTGGAATGGGGGCTCGGGTTGCACTAGTGCTAAGGCACATGGTTGACAGCCCAGAGACCACAAATTTGAGGCCATAGCAGAAGCGCTCACAGCGTGGCCTGTCAGAATCCAACAAATCTGCAAATTCTGCTAAATACTTTGTCACAAGGATGAGAAAAAGGAAAGGGACAGCTGGAATGAGAAGGTTCCTTTTAGCAGTACAGGTCCATACTCCTCTGAATCTCAATCTGTAATCCACTGTCTAGGGTCTAGAGAATGACTCTTTGTTTAAATAATGCTCACTTTAATAAACAAAAACATAGCTCCATCTGGCTTTAGTGGGAAGATAACTAGCCATGTAAGAGATTACCTTAAAAGAATGAGAGAATTGGCTGTTAGAAGTAGGTGGACAGTTTTTTTTCTGGTTTATCTGGAGTTCTTTCTCCTCTGAGGAAAAATGCGTACAGACAAATACTTATTACAGCAGATATTATCATTTCTAAATCTAATATAGACTGTTTGTTCAGACATTGAATTCAGAGTGAAAATGTTTCATTCTCAGAAGTGCTGACATTCTGTTGATAGGGATTTCAATAAACAAATAAACATTGCTTTTCCACAGCCCTCTTTCTACACAGTAGCATTTCACTAGAGTTCTTTATAAGATCACTGCTGTGAATGAAAACAGATGACAGACAGATTAAAGGGTTCCAATGAAAACTTGGGTTTTGTGTCAAGATAAAAGCCAGTTTTTATTTTCAATTCATCAGCTTCATTGAGGACATTCCTATTAATCTGGGCATATGATTAGCACTTTTGCAGGAGTAGACTAGTCATTGCCTTTCAAGCCCTGACATAACTATATATTATTTGTACCTTGACAACATACTTAACGGCACTATGCAATTCGTTCTGCTGAAATCACAAAATCATGTCCAGGAGTGCTTTGGGAAGTGTTATTCTGACTACAGACTCACAAACATAACACAGGTATATCAGCTGTAAAATAAAATGGTAAAAGCCTGCAATTTGCACTTGGTCTATCTTTTTCCCCCCCGAGTGTTTTAATCTATAATTTCCTATATGTAGCTAGAATGTATCCTATATGTATCTATAATTTCCTATATTTATTACAGCAGATATTATCCTGTAATATATATATTCCTATATACATCTAACAGCCAGTGTCATATAGGAGACAATTGTAGAATAAGTCACAAAACAAAAGGATACATCACAAAACAAACATCTGATCTTCCATGAATTCCTTGGAGTGGGGTTGCACTGTTGTAGTCACGGTCCAGAGAATATGTGAGAAGCATATACAGAAAACCCCCACTATTCGCGGGTTCAGCATTCACAATTTCAAATATTTGCAAATGCTGAACCTGCTTCTTAAATACACTTAAAGGAGCTCCTTGGGAGCTCCACGCTTGCTGCCACTGGGCTCCCGCCACTCCTGCCATGGCCAGAGCAGCCATGCCCCCCCCCCCAAGCTGCTGGAGGCACTGAGTTCATGAATGCAGACCGCGTTCTTGAACACAGTGCCTTATTTGGAGATTTTACCATTCATGGGGGATACAAGAATGCATCCCCCAAAAATGGCAAGGGTCACCTGTATTGGTAAAGTCTTCATCAATGGTATCTTTGGGAAGAGATGTTACACAAGCCTCAGGGCATTTTGTGCCTAAAAAGGTGCCTAACATCTTCCCTAACTATATAGTTGGTCTAGTAAATGAATTTTTTCATATACCAGATTACTCTTGGGATGACATACTGCTTTTTTAACCTGTATACCTTTTCCTTTACCTTATTCTCTACCCAAAATGCTCTCTATTTCCCATTAATCTAAGCATACCTTTTCCACTATGCTTAAATTAGACTCTTATTTATAATTTACAGTACTTTGGGCCCAGCGAGGATCAGACCCATGTTAGGCCTGATGTGACTCCAGATGTGGGTAAAAGAAAAATAAGTGGGAGTGAGGGAAATGTAATCATAATAAAGATAATCCTATTCAGACATGCAGTCTTAGGACAGATCTATGCCAACTCCCCGCCAAGTGCAGGGGCATCACTAAGGAACGTCTGCCCCTTTGTGCATGCCCAAATTCAGCAATTAGAGCAGACAGTTTTGAGGATTCCTGAATACATGCCCAAGCACTGGCCTCAGAGCACTTCTCAGGGCATGTCCAGGCAAGTGCACACATGCCTCTTGCAGCATCTCAAAACAGATTGAGATATCACAAGAGGAATGCTGGAAACAAAAAAATATTCCCTGCACTGCATATTTGCACCACGGTTTCTAATTTTGATACCAAAAATCCAGGTATGAAAAAAAAGCCTGTGGAAAAAAAGCGGGGCAAGGCACATTCTTGTAGTGTGCCCTGAAGTAATCAGAGGCTGGGGTTCTCCAAAGAGATGCTTTGGTAGCTCGCCAGAGCATCTCTATTGCTGCTCCGTGCCCCAGTGCTGCAGCACGCTGCCTCCCCATGTGAGGCAAACAGTGGTGCAGGCTTCAGTGACCTGGACCCAGGCTCCATCCCAGGTAAGTAGGGACTGGGGCAGGGCAGGAATGAAGTGGGGGGCTGTGTGAGTGCAGGGGACCGTGTGTGTGGAGGGGGGATGCTCGGGAGGGTTGTGTCTCCTGTCTGCCCCCCACATTGCCCACAGCCTCTGTCAGCAGCAGCTGCCATCAGGGCACTCGGGGCCCTCCTGGCACAGCCCCCACATGGCATGGGGCAGTGCAGCATGGCCTCAGCTACCCAGCATCCAGTGCTGCCTGTGCCACATCACATGGGTCCAGCCTGGCGTGGGGGCATGTGCCTTTGGACAGGACTGGGTCTCTCAGGCTGTCACCTGTGGGTCGAGCACCACTTGCAGGGAGTGCGCATCATGCTGGGCCAGGTCCTGCATGCACAGGCCCTGCGTGCTGTTGAGCCAGGCTGGATCCATGGAGGACCTGGCCCAGTTCAATGCAAGGTTCCTGCAATCAGTGCCTGGCCTCTGGGTGATAGCCCCAGAGGTCCGGTCCTGCCCAAAGGCACACTGCCCCACACCAGGCTGGACCAGGCCCTGGTGATGTGGCACAGGTGGCACTGTGTGCCAGGCAGCCAGGGCCAAGCTACATGGCCCTGTGCTGTGGAGGAGCTTTGTCAGGAGGGCCCCAAGTGCCGTGATGGCTGCTGCTGCTGCAGGGGGCATGTGTGCCATGTGGGGGCCATGTGTGCCTTGTGGGGGGGGCTGTCAGTGAGCAGTGAGGGGGGCTGTGCCCTTTTGGGGGGTTGCGGGACCCACCTCTCCTGAGCAGTCCCCCACCACCACCACACAGCCCTCCCACACCCAGTCTCCCCACAACCACAAAACCCCCCACAGTCCACCCATAAACCCCACACCTCCAAATCACCCCCACAAACCCCTCACCTGCATACCCAGCCACAAACCACAAACACCTGCAGAAGCCCCATACTCCGTGAAACCTCACCCCCACAAAACCTACACCCCCCAACAAACCCTGCACCCTCCCTTCACATCCCTTCCCCCCACACCTCACATCCACCCCACAAATCTCACACCCTGCACGCCCAACCAGCCACATGGCATGGGATGGGATGGGATGGGATGGGATGGGATGGGACCTGCTGGCAGGAGCTGCGGCTGCAGGGGTAACTGCCATGCTGCAGCCCTACCCCATGCCCACATCAGTGCTGGTCCCAGGAGCCACTAGGGGGTGTGATGGGCTGAGGAGAGGGGTGGAGTTGTCAGCAGGGATGTGTCAGAGAGAGATGGGGATCAGGGGTGGGGAAGCACGCTGGGTAGGAGAGACCAGACTTAAAGCTCTCCCTGCTCTCCTAGAGCAGCCTGTGCAGGGGGAGGCTGGCATGGGATGAAACGGCCCAGCTCATTCCCTGATTCCCAGTCAAGGGGTTCCCAGGAACAGCATGGGACAGAGAGCAAAACAGCAAGGGCTGGAACTGCTCAGAGCCACAAAGCAGCAGGTGGGTCAGCTGCATCTGGACTCATGTCCAGGTGCTGGGACAAAGCTGCGGCTGGGAAAGAGCTAGTGGGGGCAGGCATGGGCTACAGGTCAGGAGTGAGGAGACTGGTGGGGAGGGCAGGGGGGCTGTAGGTTGAGAATGATAAGCAAGGACAGGGGCAGGGCACAGTTATATCAGTGCTGCTCAATCCCACGTGTCCTGATGAGCAGTGCGGGTAGAAGCAGCTCCGATTTTTCTATGACAAAAATCAAAAGTAAATGCCAAAGTTTATAGATATTTAGAATCCATTTTATTATGATGATCAAGGCACTGGTAGACTTCCAAATTACTTTAAACTTGTAAATATAGAAATAAAACATTGCCCAACTGATCTCTCTACATTTAGTGGTGTTTTATTTTAATAGTGAAAGAACACTCTTTTGGATATTTTAATGAGAGAATTTGTGTTTCTTATTAAAGATTTTGCAATTTTTAAACAGGAAACACCAGAATCTCTGCTGGTGAGACAAGTGGCATTACCCAGGTAGAGGAGCCCAAGCACTGGGTACTCAGCTGGAGAGCAGATGAGGTGGTTGACCAAGAGGACACACTTTGACAGTTCAAAGCAGGTCACCGAACGGAGAATATCTTCTGGGCAATAGCTGCCCAGATGGCAGAGTGGGGGCACCAATGGGGGCACAGATGCCCCCCCAGCCTCTAGCTCCCCCTGGCTGACGGTCCAGGAGGAGGTCAGAAAGGTCAGTTTGCCCCAAGTGGCACAACTTGCCCCACACCAAAGTGCACATCCAGGCATGTGTACTGAGGCAAAAATTTCCGGCACAAATTTGTGCTGTTCCTATTTGAGCTGCTGCAAGAGCACGTGCCGGTGTGTATGGACATACCCTCAGAGACCAAATGGGTATAAGCAGCCAACCGTATCATGCTAGATGTTAGAGATTTCCAAGTACCAGGTAACTGATATCTTGCCATTTGAGATATATATATATATATGTATGTATGTATATATGTATACATACACATACACACACACACACACACACACACACACACACACACACACACACAGAGATATAATGATTTCCATAGTGAGAGAAAATTGCAGCTTTGACCTTAACTATGTGAAAAGTAAAAAAATATATTTTAGCAACTGCTCATACCTTTTTCTCTTTTTTTCCATTTTAGATGTCCCAGAGGAAATAAGCACAAACTGTCAGTTTTTAGCGAAATGTTCCTAAATACTACATAGCACTTGAGTGGTGTGATAAGACTGGTGCAAGTGCTGTATATTAATCATATCATGTCAGCCATTGGTAACATATGGTATTGTAATTATATCAAATATGTTTACAAAAGATGTGAGCAGGTGCTAATGGTTGTGTTCCAAATGTTGACAGGCCTTAACAAGATGTCCCTTTTTAACCAAAGTATATCCAACACCTTCCCCCACCCCCCAAGCAAAGTGACGCCAAGCAAAAAGTCCTATTTAAAAAGGATGCAGAAATATTTCAAGTTATTTCAGTGTTTCATAGAACTTTCCTAAAATTGTTGTCCCATAGTTAATTAATTTTAGATAAAGGCTTCTATTCTGTATGAAGAGAAGTGTTATATACCTAACTGTTGTTCAAAGGGCATTACTCTGTGCTATTCATCTTGTGACAACACAGCACTTACTACTAGTAATACAGGAACACAGAAGACCCATTGGGGAGTAGAGCCACATGATAACATACTATACATACATATAAGTACAAGATGGTCCCTGCCCCAATAAGTTTCCAATTTCAAGAATGAAGAGGTGTAACAGATTGATATAATGGACAGGGAAATGATGCATGATTGATTGATTTGGCAAGCACTGGTCACAGCTTACCAACCTGCCCAGCTAACATTTTATCCTACAACACTGCACAAGCTGTTCAACTATAACAAATCAAAATAAAGGCACCCCTAAAGGTACAAATAGGAGAGTTGAGAAGGCTTAAAGCAAACGAACACGAGCATACTAATTTGCGCACAGAGATTCTTAGAAAGTGAGTAGTCTTGTTTCTGGCAGGGAAGAGAATCTAACTGAATACTAAGTAATTTCTCTGGTTCAGTTAAAAGTATCTAATGTCTTGTAATCAAAACAAGCAAATGGCTTCTCTTACAAAGAAAAGTAGTGAGAGCGAGTTCTTATTTAAATTTTTTTAAGAGATTGTGAGTGGTTCAGATAATATACTGGTGGGTACAGTACTAGAGCCTAGCTAATGTTATGTCAAATAAAATAGTCTTACCCCTTTCCCACAAGTGCAGTAGATCTGTCCCATTAGAGAAACAGTGGACACTTCTGCATCTCTCCAGAGAAGCAAGTCAGTTACACACCCTCAATTCCAGCTCTACAAACCTGAAACAACCATGGATTTCAGTGGCCACATCTACACCTGCAATTAATGCAGAGCAATAAACTACAGTACATATCATGCAGAAGTTTATTGCTCCTGGATGTAGTGTTTGAACATAGGCTAAGGACAGCAGCACGTTGAGCCATGTCAGAGCAGCCCCAGGTGGCAAGAGGTCCAGGGGGTCAGCCTACTAGCCAGGGGCTGCTCTGACCCGACTCAACATGCTGCAGAGGGGCTGGTTGGGGCATGAGGGTGTTCCAGTGTGGAGCTAGCCAGCAAGCAGCCCTCACACTGAAAAACCCGTGTGCCCCAGACAGCCATGTCAGAATCTACAAATGCAGTGCTTCAGAGAAAAAAAAACTCCACAGCAGGATAGTATCTGTATTTCCAAGTACTACCCTGCTGTAGAGTTTATTAGTTTACTTCAGCCTAATAGCCCTGCATGTGCAGACACCAAGATGTCTACTGTAGAGCTAATTAGTCAACTGCAGGAAATGTCTCGTGGATACACCCAATGGGAAAAGAATCTAACCCCTCGTGTCATCATAGACTGCCTAAGGGACAGACTCATAATTCAGAATAAGAGATTTCTCAAAATGCTGCTTATTTCAGAGACTGTATAAAACCTATTACCTCTTTTCTGCTACAGTTCTCTATCTCAGAAAGATTTCAAGGAAGAGTTGAAGGCAACTATATAGCTCTTCTTGATGTCCTCTTAAGACAAGTTCAATGTATATAACTAGTTGTAAGGATGGCAAATATGAAGACAAAGTCATAGAATCATAGAAAAATAAGGCTGGAAAGGACTTTCAGGGTCATCTAACCAAACCACCCCCCTGCCCTCCACCAGAGGCAGGATCATCCCTCAAACCAACCTATACAAATCCATCGTCTAACCTATGTAAAACTATGAAGACTATACTTACACAGCCACAAGGCATAAAACTCTAGCCTACTACCCCAGTATTCACGCTCTACTGAAACTGGTGCAGCTAAGGTCGGCCTGCCACCTTTCAAGAGAGCCCAACGCTCACCTGCTGAAGAAAATCTTCTACAGCTAACTGTGATATGGAGTACGCTCTTGCGGCACACCAAAAAGGTGGTACAAGGACACCCTAAAGGTGTCCCTAAAGAGTTTCAGCATTGACCCGGACTTGTGAGAGCAAATCGCTTGTGACCATCCATCCAGGAGGTCATCAATCCAGAACGGAGCACTGGCCTTCAAACAGCAACGCATGGCAGATGCAATAGACAAATGCATGGCAAGGAAAACAAAAACCTCTCATACCCAGTCCTCATCGCTTTCCTGCCCCTGCTGTAGCAGACTGTTCAAGGTAAAGATCAGGCTTATAAGTCACCTATGTACCCACATGACTTAGAATCCATGCCACTCCTTTCTCTTTCCTTTCTCTCTCTTTTCCCTTTTCCTTTTTTTCTCCTTTTCTCTTTTCTCTCTCCCTGTTTCTTTCCCACTTCTTTTCTCTCTTATTCCCTATCACCCCCCACCACCACTGAATGCAATCATCTTGGCCCACAAAGGACGAATCTCTTAAAAACCACATGGGAACAACAGTGACCAATGTGCTGCTACTGCAAGGGTTGTTAAAAATCTGCTTGAGACATCAAAGAAAGAGGTCCATGCCCTCTGCTATGGAAGAAGGCAAAAAAAACCCCACAATCTGTACCAATCTGTCCATGGAGGAAGATTCCTTCCTGACACCAAATATGGCAATCAGACTGACCCTGACTGAAGAGGCAAGACCCTCAATGAGCAACCTCTGGTAAATCTCAGCAGAACTGGCAAATGCCAGTCAAAATCCCATTTTGGCCGGAGCCGAAACACTTATGCTTCCAGGGAAGGTGGAAAAATGTGCCTGATGTAGCAACAGCAAGGGGGAAATATTGCTTCTTGGCCCCACGTGACAGCCAGCAAAGCCCAGAATCATGAAAAATACCCATAATAGAGCATAGGCCCAGAACCACACTACATTGCTTTTCCAACCTTTTCTTAAACACCTCCAATGATGGAGATTCTACAACTACCCTAGGCAGCCTATTCCATTGCCTCAATTCCCTAATAGTAAAGAACTTTTTCCTGATATCAAATATAAATCTACTTTACTGCAGCTTCAAGCCATTGGTCCACATCCTGTTCTCTGCAGCCAAAAAGAGGTGTTTTCTCTCTTTACGCAGCACTTCAGACATTGAAGACTGCTACCAAGTCCCCTCTTAAGCACCTTTTCCACAAGCTGAGTATGCCTATTTAACTACATCAGAAATATATTTATTTCTCTATTTTTAAGATGATAAAGAAGCCTACCCAAAGAACATAATTAGTCGTAGAATAATATGGGAGTATTAATAGGTATATCTTTGTATGTTTTGCCTTTCGAGCTCTTCAGCATTTTTTGTTGCCTGCCTCTAGATAGTCTTTTACTTTTCCATGTCCTTTTAAAAATGTGGAGCCCAAAACTGCATGCAGTACTCTATGAGATCTAACCAGTACTGAGCAAAGAGACAGCATCACTTCCCATGTCTTGCACCTAACACTTCTATTGATGCATCCCAAAACCGCATTCGCCTTTTGTACAGCTATATCACACTACAGTCTCATATTGAGTCTGTAATCCACCAAGACTCCTAGATCCTTCTTGGTAGTACTGTCAAACAACCAGATGTCACTCATCATTAGTGTTTTGATGTCACTATGTTGATGACATGCAACTCTTAATCATTATTGGGTGGGTCTACACGTGCCCCTATGGCACTGTTGTCACTGAGCCATCATTTAGTACTTCCAAAAGGAAGTACTAAATGCCATTGAAGTAACAGCACGTCACTATGGCAACATAGCTGCAGCATCATGGTTTTTGCCCACTGATGCTATGTTACCATAGCACATTGCTGCAGTGCCGTAGCATCATATGTAGATGTGCCCATTTTGTCCAACTAAAGTGATGCAGCTTAGCACTTCATCTACAGTCCTGTCAATATTGGGTCATGTAAGAGCTGAGGCTCTAGCCAAGTAAAATTAAAGTGATAATGGTGAATTAGAAGCAGGACTTCTAGCACCTCCTTTACCTAACAGTTCTTTGGACTGAGGGAATACCTTTGCCATTAGTTAATAGTGGAATACCTTAGATTCAGACACTGAAGCTATGTAGACTTCAGCAACTATCTGACCTGGCTGCGTTAAAAGATAGCTTTGGTGAGGGGATTTTTGGGCAAGACCACATCCTAGACTATGAAGGAAATTTGTGGCCAGCCAGGGCTGATTCTTCGTGGAATTGATTTCAGTGCTGTGAAGTTTAATAAAACTGTATTTATTTTAGGAGAAATTATGATATGTGGAATGCCTAGTTCCTTTGGTAGACTTCTTTATCATTTAAAAAATAGATAAATAAATATACTTTTGATGTAGCTAAACTCTATTTAGATTTCCTGTAGTAACCCATTCAGAAAACCTTTTCTGATATTATCCGGCTTTATTGTGCCTTCTTAGCATTTGTTTGCTCCATACAGCATTTTCAAAAGGCCACAAAAGGGTATCTTATACACAGCTGGTTATCAGTTTTCAGCAAGCAGGTTCCTGAATGGTATTTACCATGCATGTCCCCACATAGCAATGTGCAGGGTTATGTCCCATAGAACTCTTTAAAGCATAATGTCTCCTCTGTAACTGATTAAGCTGAACTCCAAATGTCATTAGTCTTCATCTCATAGTTGGAATCCTTGTAATTTCTATGTAGCTGGGCTTTTGCTAACAGATCACATGCATTTAGTTTCCCAGAAAAATATATATCTATTGGCTTTTACAAAATCCCTATTTCCCTATTTGAGAGCAGGGTCTGTCTGTATATGCTGGAGACATATATTTATCAGTCACAGACAACATTTTACAAAAAACTTAATCACTGCTTCTCTTTCCATTAACTCCTTTATCATTTAAGCCTTCAATAGCACTGAATCCAGCAAGGGCTAACAGTGTCTTAGCGCATATAACAGTCCCTTTAACCCTGCCACTCAGAATTGGATGACTGTTCCCTGAAAACTTAATAAGATATTCATTAGTACTAATACATGAGTTCTTGACCTATCTGCAGCCAGTATGTTAATGCAAATCTTGAGGCTGGGTTTATCCAGAATCTAGCAATTACAAAAAACACCCATATGATTTTTTTGTATAATCTTATATGTAGAGAAATCTTGCAACCACTACTGAAATTCATCTCCCCTTTTGCACTTGGACTACTAAGAAGAGAGCAGTTGTTTATTAGAAGTTACACAAAAGATTAGGTGAGTAATAGAAAAACGATTTTAAAAGGAATGAAATGGAAGCTGAAAGGAAATCTGATGATTATAATCATCTTTTTTTGTTTTAAGTTTTACAGATCATTGAAGCTAGTGCTCATTGTAAGATAGCTGGCATAGAAAGGGTGGAATTCCCCCTTTTTAATCCAGTTTACTCTTAAACAACAGGAAATAACATGTAATGCATTGCCCCAACTAATGCAAGAATTCACGAACAGATTCTCCTGTGTTTATTTAAAGTATTTTTACCAGAATACACTCAGGCCATCCAAGCTTTCCTTTTTTATTCTTCTTCTAAAGCTTCATTCATTTTTAAAAGAAGTGAGTGTACTACAGCAGGTATAAAAAGATGCCTTCTTTGGAGTGGGATCAGCTGTGCTAGGACGTGGCCCAGCATAGCTGATCTGTTTTAGTGGTGTCTATAGATGTCATCAGAGTCTGCAGGGTTGTGCTCCTGCTGATTCTGGGGCTTCAGGGACCTGATCATGTAGGACAATGGTTCTGGATGCCATGATCTGACTTAGGACTGCAAGTGGGTGAACCCTTAGGTACTCATGTACTGGGAATACCCTGTAGGGCATACAACTCCCAGGGCATACTTCTGCAAGCATAGAGCAGGGAACCCCTCGCTTGCAGATATGCACCCTGGAAATTCCCCTGGGTGTGCAAGATGGGGCTCCAAAAGTCCCAAGAGTACCTTCCCAGGGAGTCTGGAGAGCTCAGGCAGCCTCTCCTACCATAGGCAAGCAGATGCCACCTGCAAAAAAGTCACACAAACTACTATATTTATTTGAATATGAGGTGACCCCCCTATAATTAGATTCTATAAATGGAAAATTTATAAATGTGTTATCATTTTCAAAATATAGAATCTAAGTATTGGAGGGTTGTTTTGCATTTGTCCCCCTCCCACTGCTACAGCAAGGAAAGTAGTGCCTGGAGGTGGGGGCAGGTGCACCCCTTGCCCTCTGCCCCACCCATTTCTTCCCCCTGCAACTTTCCTGCCACCTGCACTACCCCACCTCAGCTCCCCCAATCTCTGCCTTTTCCCTTCCCCACCCCACTTATTGTCAGATGCTGCTCGGGCTGCTCTGTCCCAGAGCACAGCAGATGGAAGCTCAGCCCTTGCCTAGCCATGCAACAGAGTCAGCACTGCTTATTAGCTGGGCAGAGGAAGGAGCTCCATCTTTGTGCCCAGGAGAGACCCCAGCCCAAGCCAGAGCCACGCTGTGCCTGACAGTAAGGGAGAAGGGAAGGGGGTGGGCATGGGGGCAGAAGCTGAAGAGGGGAAGCAGAGGGCTCAAGGCCAGAGTCAGAGCCTCAGCAGCTGCCTGCTCCCCCTTCTACTTTCGATGCAAATATAAGAGAAAAGGCTCTTTCCCCCATGCTGATGAAGGAAAAGATGCATCTTATATTTGACTAAATATGGTATTATTAGGTATAATCATGCTCATATATTTGGGTATTTGTGATGTGACTAAGGACTAGCATATCTGTTCACTAGATTTTTGCGTTGCAGTAAAAATGTTTATGGCAGTGCAAAAACGTTGCCTGTTTTCAGCCAGAAATCCCCAGAAGCAACATCTTCCACATTGCTGTTGTGTTGTGGGTTCAGGTCACTAAAACAGGAGCCACTTCTAACAAGGAGGTTTCTTTAACCCTGCTAACAGGACACAGGCACAGCCATTAGACCCACTCTCTCCAACTCTGGCTCTGGCTCTGCCTCATCTTAAAGATACACAGTTCTCAGTCTTTAAAAAAAGGGTGTGTAGAACAGTTTGCTGCCTTAAAAATGACAATATTAAAAAAAAACAAAAACCCAAACTTGAATGTGTAAACAGGTTACATTACAGGAAAAAAATGAAATGAGGGTTTTTTCCCCTCAACATGAAACCATTCTACCTGGGACAGATATGTTAAAAGATGACAATATTATAAAAGGAGAACTAAGTCAAGAAGAAAAAAGGGAAAATAAAAAGAAAAATCTGCAGAATAAATGGAAGGACTGGTGATATTGGAAGCATCTAACCTGGCACTTCACCAAAAACATGGAAGGGTTTAAGCAACTAAGCAATAATATTTTATAGATGCCAAATGAAATAGCTAGTCCACATAATTTTTAGCATGAGTAATATTTGCTTCCTTGGAGGTTCTGATTAACAGTAGGCAGTGCACACCTTGCATGATGCATTAGCATATGCTATATACTTTCTCTCCTCCACAGCAAAAGCAGATTAAGTGAGGAATTACTACTGCAGTGTAAATAGTTTGATATATATACCTCAGAAATATTAGCTCCGGTTAGAGCTTGAATCTCAGCCAAGAAATAGCATCAATAGTTTTTGCTGATATATTTCGTATACCCAAAACTGCTTGTAAAAACTTTAGAGTTGTTGGTTATAGCCATGTTGGTCTGAGGACATAGGCAAACAAGGCTCTTTGGGTAGATGTGATATCTTTTATTAGACCAACTAATTTGTGGGAAAAACAATGCAGGAAAGCACACAATTCACCAGCAGACTCTATATGCCTGAAGAAAGGTGTTTGTGCCCGAAAGCTTGCAAAGAGTAATTTTTCCAACTATTTAGTTGGTTTAATAAAAGACATCACATCTACCCAAAGAACCTTGTCTATAAAAAATTAGGCATTTCTCCTCTCTCTCTGGGCATTTACCATCTTTCTCAGGCTGTCATTCTTGGTGTGCTGTCTTTTTGTGGCAGGTTCACCGGGATGTGTCAAATATGCTTTGTAACTTTCATAGATTTTTTAGGGTCAGAAGGGACCTCAGTAGATCATTGGGCAGGAAAGAGCACTGGGGTCAGATGACCCCAGCTAGGTGCTTGTCCAGTCTCCTCTTAAACACCTCCAAGGTAGGGGAGAGCACCACCTCCTTGGAAGCCCATTCCAGGTTTTGGTAACCCTGACTGTGAATACATTTTTCCTAATGTCTAATTTAAATCTGCTCTCCTCATAGGATCTCACCTGTAGGCCCATAACCACATGAGTAGCCCTCCTCTGAACCCTCTCAAGGTTATCCGCATCCCTCTTGAAGTGCAGTGCCCAGAACTGGATGCAGTACTCCAGCTGCAGTCTTACCAATAGAGGGGAAGTATCACCTCCTTAGACCTGCTTGTGGTGCACCTTCTAATACATGAAAGAGTGTGGTTGGCTTTACTTATCACTTCATCACTTTGACAAGACATGTTCATTTTGGAGTCAACTATGACTCCGAGATCCCTTTCTGCCATTGTGATGCTTAGAAAGTCACCTCCCAGGCTGTAGGTGTGCTGGTAATTCTTTCTCCCTAGAAGTAGCACTTTGAACTTATCCTTGTTAAACTGCATCCTGTTCTGTTCTGCCCACATTCCCAACCTGTGCAAATCTGCCTGAATCTGCTCCCTGCCCTCCAGCATTTTTACTTTGCCCCATAATTTGGTGTCGTTCACAAATTTACTCAGAGTGCTTTCCATGCCCTCATCCAAGTCACTGATGAAGATACTGAGCAGCACTGGTCCAAGTACCAAACCCTGGGGAACAACCCGTCTACCACCACCCTCTGTGTGCTCCACATAAGCCAATTCTCCACCCACCTCACTGTGTAGTAATCTATGCCACAATCACCTAATTTGTTCATAAGAATGGGATGCAACACTGTATCAAAGGCCTTTTTTAAAATGCAAGTAGATGACCTCAACTCCTGCATTTTGTGGCCTGGTCATAGAAAGAAACAAGGTTAGTCAGGCAGGATCTACCTGCTATGAAGCCATGCTGGTTGCCCTTCAGCATTACTTTTCCTACCGGCCTTCCACAAATAAGATCTTTAATAATTTTTTCAAAGGTTTTCCCTATCTTATCCTCCTAATCAGAATCTCACATGTATGATCAAAATGTTTGATCCAGCTCAGCAGAATTAATTTCCAGAGATGATTTCTCAGAGAGGCCAGCTGTATTTAAACTGATCTCTGTAGTCAGCTAGAACAAACGGAGGGAGGGTGTAACGACAGGACAGGACACATTGTGTCTGACTCTGGCAGGCAGCTGCCTAGTACATTTATTACCTTCTGTAATTCCTTTGAGAACAGTCTTATTTTATTTTCTATTTAGCTCAAGATGAGTATCTTGCAATTTTACAAGAACAAATTTATTTGTTTCACTGATACCAGAGTTTTCTTGTGCCAGCAGCCTGGTTCTTATACTGAATTATTTCTGGACAGAAGCCGACATACACAATAGGCTCCTCCTGTAAATCCCCAGTCAGAGGGAAGTGTCTTCATATTATTACCATTAATGTTTGGCCTGACATAAGTGCCTCCTGCTCTAACAAGAAGAAATTTATTGTTTCAGGGATAACTGAATTCTCCTGTGCCCTCAGACTAAGATGTGGTATATTATTCTTTAACAACCACACATAATGCACAATCAGCCTCTTATCCCCAGGTAGAGGGAAGTTGACCTAACATTATGAATTAGTATTTTGCAAGATGTAATTGTCTCTTGCTTTCAGGAGAATTTCCCCTGATAATCTGAGTTCAATTGTACCATCATATTCAGATACAGGACAAGGGAAAGAGGGCAAGGGAATACAATGAATGCACTGCAGATTATCATATTGCCAGCTACTATACCATTTCATTTTTGAATCCCTCTGTCTGTCAGAGAAGCTACACACCAGTTTGTTTTCACATAGGTGAATGATAACTATACTCAGCTGCTCCTGTATACAGAAATATCATTTTTACGAGTGATAGGCAGGAGTCACAGGGTGGCTGCAAATGTGGGAGTTTATACTCATGTGAAAGCAAATACAAAGATTTTCATTTGCATGAGCATAAACCATTTTAAAATTTACAGCTTGCAATTCAAATGAGACCCAGACTGATGGGAAATTTTCTGGAATGGTGTGTGAACCAGATTCAGGGAGGTTCAAACACCTGTAGAATACAGAGTACTATAATTTTACTATATATCTTGCTTCCTTCTCCTCCAAGCACGTTTTTCCTTCTGACTGACTGCAAAACTGATGACATTTTTAAAAACAAAACCACCCAGTAGAATAGAAAGTACTATAATTTCCACAGAACTTTCAAATGTTCCAAGTTCCATCAATGTATGTAGCCAGTAGCAATCAAATGGTAATATAGTTGTGTTAAGTCCTCCAGGAGACACTCGATGAATCATAATGTTTTGCACTTATAAAACACGATTCATCTGAGGATCTCAAAGCACTTTACAAATAATTAATCCTCGAAGCTGTCTGAGATAGGTATATATTATCATCTCACTTTATGGACATGTAAATTGAAGCTGAGGGAAATAATTTGTCTAGAAACACACAGCATCAGGCACACAAAACAGCAACCTTGATTTGCAAAACCTTTCCCCAACCACTGGCTGCTTTTCTCTTTAAGAAAGACACATGCATCAAATTCTTTTCTTTCATTACTAATTATTCAGAACCTGACAACTGGTATAATACCCACACTGGATTTACTATAGTCATCTGATGATGTCTTCTATAGACAGATTATATTGCTTTGTATTCAAGAATTGATTTGTCACCTAGAACTTGTGCACAGAAATCACAAATAATTTGGTTTATTTTTGATTCAGTACACTGACCTCAAATGACAAACTTACATTATCACCTTATGCATAAATGCTTTATCCTGCATCTTCTTCATTACAGCAGTATTTATAAGTGACTGAACAGCAAAAGTACTTTTGAATGTCTAAGTGCAGGCTTTAGTTCAGCTTTGCAAAATGTACATAAGCAAGGTTGTTTAAAGCATACAAGCTTAGGAGGCTTATCTATACATAGTATATGCATGTATATAAAATGTGTGTGTGTGTGTACACAAATGTACATGCACACAAGCATACAACACTTCAAAAATTTTCCAAATGAGCTATTAAATTGTAGAAATAATATGACAAACTGCAACAAAAGGAATTCTTTTACATTCTGTATTTCAGTAATAAGCATTCTTTTAGGTAACAGCAGTGACTTCTATTGTGCATATTATATGATCTGAAGTAGCCTCCATAATGGATATGTGTTAGCTCCTTCAGGTTTTTGTTTCTGATCTCTTCACCAAAACACTCTCTCAAAAAAATGATTAGTCAAAAAATCATATGAAAGATCAGTAGTGTTGGAGTGATGTAGCCATCATGGTCCAGGAAACATGTGAGGGGCAAGGATTTTTATGAGTGATATCTTTTATTGGACTACATGGATCCTTGAAGGGGGGTGCAGTTTGGTCAGTGGGGAAACTCCAACTTTCCCTGCTTATGGAGCTGGACCCCAGATATTCCCAGGGGCACATTTCTATGCAGGGAAAGCTGAGCAGGTGCTCCCAGGACTAGAGGGGCCAGATGCTTTGAAGGAATTCTTAGTGCATGCAGGACCAGGCCCCTCATGTCCTGGGAGAACACATCACCTGTTGTACTGCAGCATCAACACGTGGGACCATGTGTGTTTTGCTCAATGAAGCAGATCAGCTGTGCTAGCAGCTTTAAAGCACATCAGATTCAGCAACATCTGTTTCTAGCCTACATCTCTCCCAGTGGTTCTCAAACTTTTTAGATCCAAGACATCTCTCCATAACTCTTCTGAAGTTAGTAACACCTTAGTTGAGAACCCCTCTCTATGGACTGCCACTGTGACAGGATGGAGAGGCTCATATGTACTGATGACTCTAAAAGCAGCACCATCAGTGTTACCATAGTGGTAAGTCAAAGGTGAAGTATCAGACAAATAGCAGTCCAACACAACACAAAGACCTCAACAGTGGAAAAGGCAGATGCAGAAGGTACACTTTTCAATGGCTGTAAAGGCAGATAAAGTCTGCAGCATTTTGGATCTTCTTGCCACTGATTTCTCCTCTGCCAAGTTCTGTGTGGTTGTCAATGTGCAACAGCCTCCTCACATAAAACAACTCACACACAGGCTTCTCCCACTGGTCCAACATCTACTTCAATAACCAATTCCAATATATCATTTTAACAGAGAAACCTGCAGATGTTGTAGTTTGCAAAGAGCTCTCTGCAGACTGGCAGAGTTTCAGCTGCAAGGGGCTGGGTCGGAGTGGGAGGAGGGCAGTCAGGCAGGGGGTGCCATGTACATGTATTTGCACATGTCCACCAGGCAGCCTGGCCCCACTGTTTCTGCAGTGCCGGGTTTCACCCACTGGGCTGCAGAGGCCCCAGGGGAGGACATCAGGGTGGGGAGCCCAAGCCCACAAAAGGTAGCCCATGCCTGCCCCCACCCCACTCACAGATCTGGGGAGCACAGGTGTTCCCTGCCCCCTAGGACTGAGTGCAGTGGTGGGGAGCCCCCCCACACCCACCCAAGCCCATAGCAGGCAGACAGCAGGAAGCAGGAAGGGGAGCTGGGCTCTGTTTTGCTGAAGCAGCTGCCACCTCCTGCCAGGAGCAGGGAGATGTGGACCCAGGTCCCTGGCCCCATAGCCCTAGCAGCCGGGTGCCCCCCTGGCAGG
>NW_017729022.1:19806988-19817210 GCF_001723915.1 Gavialis gangeticus
GGCTGTGGGTGGGTGGGTGGTGAGGGGTACTAGCAGGGATGGGGTGGTCTGTAGTGGGAAGTGAGGCACACGAGCAGAGCCAGGGAGCTGTGGCAGGCAGGGTGGGGAATGAGGGACACAAGCAGACCCAGGGAGCTGTGGGGTGGGAAGTAAAGAGTACAGAGCCAGGGGCCTGCGATGGGGGAGTGAGGAGCACCAGCAAGGCCAGGGGGGCTGTGAGAGGGAGTGAAGGGCTTTTCATTTTAATCATGGTTTGGGGAGGTTTTTATCTAAGGATGTGTGATTTTTTATCAGAGAAAACCAGGATCCCTGGTCATTATTAACAGTATCTTCAGACAGCATGACAGATACAAAACAAGATGGCAACACTCTCTCTTGAAACTATAGTACTGCCTCAACTACATTATCGTAAGACCAAATGACCTAAAAGACATTCATATCATGTGTTGTGAAATGAACCAAGGACTGCTGGACCAATCATCGCTTAGTGGCTAGGGATAGAAGTTGCATATAAACTGGTTTAAGTGATCAGAAATTGTTTTAAACCTGTAACAGAACAGCAGTTCAGTGCACATAAACTGGTTTCAAAATGGCTGAAACTGGTTTAAGATAAATCTGGTTGAATGTAGTATCAGACTTAACTGATTTGGGTCAAGCTGACTTATGCAACTTCTGTCCCAGAGCCCTTCCTGGTTTAAGATAAACCAGAGTCCTCCAGCATCCCAGCATGCAGCCCTGGGCTGGGCTGTGCTCTCTGCTCCAGAGAGCAGGATTGGCCCTGCCCCTCTGCTCTCTAACCTGAGCAGGGGTGGGGATGTGGTCAGATACATCTCAGCATTGCCCCATTAAGGCAAAGGGGGCAGGGAAGGGGTTAATTCTTCCCTCCTTCCCCTCCCTCCCCTCTCCCCACCTCATCTGGGATCTTCATGTCTTCAGGCAAGCAAGGGAGGCAGCAGCCAGGGCTGGAAAACCCCAGATGCTATATCTGAGGTCAGAAGAGATGGAGGGAGGAATTAAACCTCTCCCTCCCTCCCTGTCCCCTTCCCTTTAATAAGGCTATGAAGTGACAGCCATGTCCCCAGCCCAACCACTGGAGCAGCGGGAGTAGGGGGAGGGCAGCAGCCTCTGTCAGGGTGTCCCAGGAAGTGCAAGCACAGAGGAGGTTTATTCCCCCCCTCCGTTCCCTGTCCCACTGGCAGGGACCACAGTCATGTGGACTGAATTGGAACTAAAGTCAGTCCACACAATGTTAGTGCGCTTTAACGTGTCTATACGTGTATTAATGTGCTTTTACTATTTTCACTTAAATTTAATACCTGCATTTGCATGTATCAAATTTATGTGAAAATAGCCTAAATTAACCATTTTAATGCACTTTAATGGTATGCACATGTAGATGTCCACCCTTAATGCACATTAACTTAAGCTGCATTAAAGTTTCATGTGTAGACGCACCCGAAGTTCAGATACGGTAACAAGCCTATATCTAGTATTTAGGCCATGGCTACATGGTAAATTTAACACATCCAAAAGCATCACCCCTCAAGCACACCATGTTGTTTCCCATGGGCTTCCTTGTAAACTGGTAGTGCAGCTATATCTGGGTGTATCTATATATGCTATTAGCACAGAGCAATGAACTCCAGCACATATTGTTCCCAGGGGACATATCTTCACATGCACCCAGGACTGTAGCACATTTTTTCTGAGTCAAAGCAGCCCCAGCTGGCAGGAGGCCCAGGGGGTCAGCCTTCCAGTCCAGTGCTGCTTCAGCCAAGCTCATTGAGCTGTGAAAGGGCTGGCTGGGCCAAGAGTGTTCTCCAGTGCAGGGCTAGCCAGCAGGCAGCCTCCACACTGAAGCACCCTCGTACCCCAGTCAGCCCCATAAGAATCTACACATGTCTTTCTGATCCACAGAGAATATCTCATGTAGATGTGCCCTCTGTGAGTCAGTATGGAACACTTATTTTTTGTGGGAGCAGGCTAATTGGCACTGTCACACAGTAGTGGTAATTATCATTCTCAAACCACCTTATACATGTGACTACACTGCTTCTGGGTTAGAAGGCAATACTATTTGCATTCTTCCAGGGCATGGTAAGTTGACCACGTAGAACTTGGCTCTAGGTTCTACAAATCAGGGAAGGTTAATTGAACCACTTAAGTAAAAACATATGGCATAAAAATGTTCCTTCTATGTTGCCACCTAAAGCTGGAGTGCCTAAATTGCACATGACCCCAGCTGATTCTAAAATTGCTTAAATACCAAGATTTCTCTTTTGCCCATGTCCAGTACTGCATCAGTCTGAGCATCTCAGTGTCCATATCCTGTCTACACCAGACTGCAGTTTGGAAACTGGTTTTCCTAATCCAAAAAATGATCACAGAATGCACACCCACAGGATCAGTCCTCCTCAAAAATACAATGGTGGCTACTTATCTTTTAGTTAGGGTGCTCATGGGAAGCTTGACTTTCTTCTATAGCTGAGTTTTAAACACTGCAACTCTAACTACAATAGTTTTGTGTGAGGAGCTTAAACCTGTTAATGTGGTAGGCACATTCAGAGCACAGGTACTACATCAGGCCACTCAAAATACTTAGACTTTGCTTTGTTAATGTAACCCACTGGGCAAAAGGCAAGAGCTAAGCTCCTAGCTGATCAGCGTATGAAGGATGTCCACATGGCCAGAAGTTGATTGCAGTTGAAATTAAAATATATATATATTTACAAAATGACTTTGGATTTTACATTTTAAAAGATTATTAATTTTTCAAAATGATTTAATTTTAATCAGCAAAGGATCTTTCCACACAAAGGTTGCAATCACATTCACATTAGTCTAGAAGGCATACTACTTGTACCTGTTTCTTAGATTGATAGGGACATAAAAAGTTAATACCACCACTGGTAGTGACATTAAGATTTCCCTTATAATTTTTCAGAGAACCAAAAATGGCGAAGTTCTGCCATTTGAATTCCCTTGTTAGTAAGATGATGACAGCAAATAGAGGAACCGAGCTGTTCTGATGAGAAGAATCAAATATTCACGGATTCAGCAAAATGCACACGACAGATGTTAATAAAGAAGCTGCAAATTGTGAACACCTCTGCTGACTGTCTGTTTTACTGTGTTGTGCCTCTAAAGCCAAGCATGTACAAGATAAGCCTTCTTTCAATGGCCAGCAATAACTGCATGGCTGATATGGTAAATGCCTACTGCTCTTTTAAGGTCCCTAATTTGGAACAGCTAAAATTGCCACAGATTTTTTTTCTACCACGAACCTGAAATCCCAATTGCTTGCACTAAGGGAAATTATTAACAGCTAAAAGAGTTTGAGCTTTATGTTCAGGGTTGTCCCATTAAATGTATAGGCTGATGTTTTCTGGTTCCAAAATACAATAAACAAACTTTTAATTGCACTAGTCCAATTTATAGTCAATGTAATCACTCCAGATTTACAAAGCATAACTAAATGCAAAATATGAGGTCAAAATTACACATAAAGGACATATGGTCTGTGGTCAGAGATTCCATGATGCATTTCATAAAGTTTATAAGGATGAAAACTAAGGTCTTAGGTAAGAGCCAGCTTAAATAATTACATATTTACTTTTATAGCTTTGTATGAAGTTATGCCTACTGTGACCAATGGTGGACTTACCATGAAACAAACTGTGCAGGGCCCCCAATGACAGAGAGCCCCAATGCCGCCGCCAGAAAGCCTCCTGCATTTTGTTTGTGGCCCTCCCTCCCGCCCACCCAGTGGATTGTGGGCTTCAGCCATTCCAGCCAGAAATTCCGGGCACCGCCTGTCCCCTGCAGCAGGTGTGCTGCATTAATTCCCCCGTGGACATGCCGTGGGGCAGGACGTGGGGCGCCACACCCTGCTTGGATCACAGGGCCCCACTAACTGTAAATCTGCCACTGACTCTAACAGTATCTTTCATCTTCACTTTTCTTCTGTTAAATAGTTGTTCCACTCTGCATCAAATCCAGGTGCATGTATATAGTAGAGAAAATCATTTTAATGTGTAATTTGCAAGTCAGTTTTCTAGGCCTAATTCTATATTCATTTAACATCAGTGTAATTTGAATATTTCTATTGAAGATTTACATCCATGTAACTGACAGCAGGATTTGGGCTGTTGTTTATGAAGTGTTTGGGGATTTATGAGGATGAAAAGCATTATGTAAGTGTAAGATTTTCTTATTTAGTTGCTTTAGTATTTGAAGTGGTTCAACCTTTCTGTCAGCTTCATGGCTTAAACTGGTATTATTCAGCTTCACAAGCCCAGTTGATTGAACAGTGAAAAGTTAAGCGTCCCAAAAGATGCAAATACTCTGGGCTAATTATCAGAGGCTACTTATTGGGCCTGCAGATGACTGCTGTGTTTTAAGCACAACTATTAATTATAATGTTAGCAGAATATTTGTAATCACTTCAAAATTAACCTTTGTATCCTCAGGAGGTTTTTCCTTATAAGAGTCACTTGGAGTCTCATAGAGAAACTAATTAGTCAATGAATGATAAGAACAGAAAAAACACAAATTAGTTCTTTGTTTACTGCTTCATGGCTGTACCGTATAATTTGTATTGTAATTAAAATTTGTTGTATATTGTAAAAAAAGAAAAGGGTATAATTCAGGAATAACAACAGTATTTTTGAGTGCTGCTAAGGCATATGTATGTTGACATTTTCATTTGGGCCGTCTATTCCCTAGCTATCCAGAAAATAAGAGGTAAGAGAGGCTTGAATCAGAGCATGGTCAAGAAAAGGAACTTTTCTTCATCTCTTGACAAGATCCAAGTTTTAAAATGCTTCATGAAACAAAGAGAGAAACATAAAGGGTAAAACAACTCCACTCTACCTTGCCTGCCTCCTTCCGCTACTTTCAATTGCAAAAAATGAATGTCAGGGTTCACCATTTATTCTCATAAATAAACTGAGTGGCTGAATGACTGTGATGTAGATGATTATATGGTCAGGTGGGTGGCAAATTAGCTTAGGGGTCGCACCCAGAGAGTGGTGGTGGATGGGTTGGTATTGACCTGAAAAGATATGGACAGTGGAGTACCACAAAGCTCAGTGCTCGGATCTGTACTGTTCAATGTCTTCATCAGTGACTTGGATGAGGGCATGGAGAACACTCTGTCCAAATTCGCAGATGATACCAAATTATGGGGTAAAGTTAATACACTAGAGCATGGGCGGACAATTATTTTGGGCAGAGGGCCGCTTACCCAGTTTTGGCAAGCTGTCAAGGGCCGCATGGGTAGCCCCTCCCCTTGATAGGTTCCCCACCCCCTGGTCACCATCTTGGGACCAATGTCCCAATGTCCCCAGGGCCAGCACAAGTGGGGCCCAGAGCAGAGCACAGGCTGGCAGGGGTCTGTGGAGCTGGGCTGGGTTGCACCAGCAGGGGGAGGGGGGAGGTGGCCCAGCTCTATAGAGCCCCTGCCAGCTGGGACCCTGTACTCCTGCCACACTGATCTGGGCCCTGCCAGCACTGGCCCTGGGACACCATTGTGGGCCCCGTGCACCTGCTGATTCCCAGTGCTCCCCAGCCTCACAGTACAGGTGGGGGCAGTGTGCAGCCCTGACCCCCTGCTCCCCAGCAGGGAATGAACTGGTGCTGAGTGCAGGGAAAAGCAGCCCCTCTCCTGCCCCATGGTCCATGCTCCCTGCTGCAGCTACTCACAGCCTGCATGGGGCTCTCCTGAGCAGGAACAGGCAGTCCCATGCAGACTGAGAGTGGTTGCAGCATGGGGCACTGGCCACAGGGTGGGCAAGGGGCCATTTTTCCCCACGCTCAGAACCAGCTTGTAACCTGCCCCCACTGCCAGCCTGGGCCCTGCGCCAGCTCCAGCAGCTGTGCCCCCCCCCAACTTGCTGCACCAGGCAGTGTTTGCCACCACCACCTCTGGGCTTCCCAGTGCATGAGCTCCAGGCAGGCAGCAACAGCAAACACTGCCTGGCATGGCAAGTGGGGGGGCTGCAGCTGCTGCCGCCATGGCTCAGCCCAACGGGTGAGCCTGGAGCTGGCACAGGGCCCAGGCTGGCAGCAGGGGTGGGTTACAAGCTGGTGCTGAGCATGGGAAAAGAGACCTCTCCCTCACCCTGTGGCTGGTGCCCCATGCTGAAGCCACTCGCAGCCCATGTGGGGCTGCTTGTGCCTGCTCAGGACAGCCCTGCACAGGCTGTGAGTGGCTGCAGCAAGAAGCACCAGTCATGGGGTGGGTGAGGGGCTGCTTTTCCCTGGGCTCCCTCCCTGCCCACGGTCCTTTCCTGTTCCCCCGCCCCCTTACCTGAGGTTCCAGCAGTGGGGCAGCCACATGGTCCCAGGTCAGAAGCACCTGCTGGGACTTCTGGATGGGGGGCGGGGCTGGGCAGGCCCTGCTGTTGCAGGAATCTGCCGGGCTTCCCCAGGTCCTACTGCTCCTGCTTCCTGTCATTTTTTATAGGAGCCAAAGACAGATAAATATTAATTTTCTAAATTTTTTAGGAGCCCCACAGGCCAGATAGAATGGTCTCACAGGCCAAATCTGGCCCGTGGACTGTATTTTGCCCACCCCTGCATGAGAGGGTAGGGAACAAACCCAGGCAGATCTGGACAGGTTGGAAAAGTGGGTGGAACAGAATAGGATGCAGTTCAACAAAGAAAAGTGCAAAGTGCTGCACCTAGGGAGAAGGAGTCACCAGCATGCTTATAGGCTGGGGGAGGACCTTCTCAGCAGCACAGCAGTGCAAAGGGACCTCAGAGTCATTGTTGATACCAAGATGAACATGAGTATTGTTGACAACTTCCCCTCTATGCGGCACTGGTCAGGCCGCAGTTAGATTACTGCATCCAGTTTTGGATGCCATACTTCAAGAGGAATGTGGACAAACTCAGGGTTCAGAGGAGGGCTACTCGTATGGTTAAGGGCCTGCAGGCAAAGCCTTACAATGAGAGATTGCGTGACCTGGATCTCTTCAGCCTTTACAAGGGAAGGCTGAGAGGCGATCTTGTGGCTGCCTACAAATTCATCAAGGGGGGGCCCACAAGGAATAGGGAATGCTCTGCTTACCAAGGCACCCCTTGGAGTAACGGGGAACAGTGTCCACAAACTGATGGAGAGCAGATTTAGATTAGACATCAGGAAGAACTTCTTTATGGTAAGGGTTGCCAGAATCTGGAATGGGCTTCCAAGGGAAGTCTGGCTCAGGGCTAGAGCCTTGCAACCAGCGGAAAGGGGCAGAGGCTGAGAAGGCCCAGGCCCCAACAGGAGAGTGATTTTTATAGTAATACATGTGAGCCATAACCATGGTTATATGGGAACTTAGAAGCCATGAATAGCTCTTAAGACTACAGGTGCCGGGGGGAGGCACAGGGGAAGGTCAGGAGGACCTGCCAAACCCAAGAGGGACAGAACTGATACCAGCAGGGTCCAGGGGGACCTGCTGGTGGCTAGTAGAACTGGGGCTTGCTCTAGGATCCTTTAGCAGCTTCCCTTTTGGTCAAAAAATACATCAAGACATGGCAAGAAAATGAGAAGGGGAAGGCACCCTAAAACTGGAGCAGGGCAAGAGTTGTGTGGTTACTAGGGGGATGTCACAGCTGCCCCTGGAACACAAACATTGTTACATTTAATATTTATTATGTGTTTATTGCATACCAAATTGAAGCTAAGGTTTACTATAATAAACATTTGTTTTATTACATAGTAAAATTATGTCTTTATATCTGAAATAAATATTTACTTAAAGCTTTCGCAATGAGCATGATCTCTTGCCCACAAATGTCCCCTGAAATCAACTTAACTATAAATAATCAGGTAACAAAATTGTGAGCATCTATCAAAGTGATCCACATTTTGTGGTGCATTAGTTACAACTGGTCAGAAACTGGAGTTTTGGTTGCATGGGAAAATTTGGCATTTCAAAACAAAACAAATGTAGTTAAATTAAACACGTTGATACTTTGAAATTATCTGTGAAATGAAATTCCCCCCCCCCCAAAAAAGAAAATTATTTAGAATCATGAATTTTTTGGTTTCAACAATAAACTTCTGTTTTGATAACATCAAAACCTTACACACACATATTAAAATTACAGTGATAAATACAAGTTGGCATTAAACAAAAAAATAAACACAAAAGCAAAACATGAGCAAAACCTGAAGTTGAAATGTATCTTTTCCTCACAAAAAATTCACGAAATCTAAATGTTTCCATGACATGTTTTACTATTATCAAAACTGCATTTTCTGGTAGTTTTCAGAAAATGTTTTCAACCAATTTTATTAATAGAATTTCTAGAACATTACAAAGTGTGTGCCAAACTGCCTACCTCAACCCACATCCCTTCGCATTACCATTTTTCTTCACTGACTTCCCCTGTTTCACCACATAAATTTAACTTCTTGTCTTCATCTTCTACACTGCCCAGTTTGGGTAAGACCTAGAAAGCCACTAAATTAATGTTAATGTTCTTAATACGTATTTACTTGCATAAATTAGTGACTCCAGTTTTAAAAAATTCTGAGCACTCAACTCCTAGTTTTATTTATATTGGCTTATGTGTTTGAGAACTAAATTGTGTTTGCCTCTCATCTCAAACTTTGCTTCTTCAACAATGCTCTTTTCACTAAACAATTTGTTTAATACATTTTAAAGTCAGAAGGGATCACTATCATTCATTTGGTGTACATAGGATGGAATTTCCTTTCATTTCCAGATAAACTACAAATTTCTAGGATCCTTTAGCAGCCTTTTAAATCATTTTAAAAGACATCCAGGCATAATTTAAAGACTTCAAATGTTTGAGACTACCACATTAAGACCACCTCATCTAATGGTTAATTCTAATGGCTATTCATGAACTTAAAAACATGCACTTTATTTCTAACTTGACCTTCCCCAGCTTCAGCTCCCAGACATCAGAATTTATTATGTCTTTTGTATCACTATCTTAGCACCTATCTTAATCTACTTCCACCTGCTTACTCTACACTGCCCTTTCTGTACGGG
Source organism: Gavialis gangeticus (assembly GCF_001723915.1). Taxonomy (NCBI): domain Eukaryota; kingdom Metazoa; phylum Chordata; order Crocodylia; family Gavialidae; genus Gavialis; species Gavialis gangeticus. The sequence goes on from NW_017729022.1 coordinate 19,816,003, forward strand.
AATACTTCCTAATATCCTTTCCTTACCCACCATTAGCATATTAATTATGCTATATTACGTCAATAGCATAAGAAGTATACTATGCTATGCTGTACTATAATTTAGTATATTTAGTATACTAAATATGCTATGCTAGTAGTATAATAATTATACTATGTTATGCTATGCTAATAGGATAAGTATACTATGCTATACTACACTAGCAGTATAATAAGTATGCTTTGCTATGCTCTGCTGATATACATTGTAATTCTGTTTCAACTTCATCCCATAAACATGCCATGTTCCCGTTGTTAAAATGTACAGACCAAATTTTGATCAGTTAGAATAACGAAATCCAAGTAAATCCACTGGAGTTACTCCAAAACAGTGTTTGGCTCAAAGCTGTAGCATACTTCAGAAGTTTTGCACCTTTAAATATTTGTCTGGCAACTACCATGATATAATCAAGTACTCCTCAATAGTCAGTGTTGATTCAATCTTGGATTTAGAGAACTAATTTATATTCCCTTCTACAGTACTTTTTGTCAATATACAATAGCCTTGTAATATACTTCCATCCAGCTGGAGCCACTTATGCATATTTTCATCTAGTCAAAGCTCCTTTCACAATATTTTGATTATTCTTTTTTTTACTCCTCATATTTGATGTTTCTAATTTAGCTTGTTAAATCCAGAATGAAACTAATTGCTTGGTGGAGTAAACTGATGTGCAATTTAAAGTAATTTCAGTTCCATTTTAAGAATATCTTCCAGTATATCTCCTGAACCTTAATTGGGCCACTGGAGAGGTTAATTAAAACTTTGTAGATTAATTAAGCAAATTTCATCTATTTTTCTGTAATTTACTAATTCTTAGTTTCATTCTAATCAGTTGCACTAATGTGTTACATTTAATATTTTTAAGAAAATATCTGGGAGCCAAAATTATTATGGGAAACATGATGGATTCTGAAGATCCAAAAATAAAATTAAAAAGATTAGTTAGCTCAAGTCTCATCACGGTAGAAGTAGGTAATAATGAGTGTTTTCATAATCCTTTAGATGAGGGGTTTCACACACAGCCTGTGGGCCAGATGCAGCCCACGGCACCCTACCATCTGGCTCCCAGTGCTGCCCCTTGATTTAATCAGACCCACATAGGACACAAGGTGTGCCTTTGGTGCAGGGCCAACCCATGTGCTGGATCAGGTCAACAGCCTCCTTCT
>NW_017729022.1:19822210-19831213 GCF_001723915.1 Gavialis gangeticus
TCCCAGTGCTGCCCCTTGATTTAATCAGACCCACATAGGACACAAGGTGTGCCTTTGGTGCAGGGCCAACCCATGTGCTGGATCAGGTCAACAGACTCCTTCTCCTCTCCCAACATACGTGACTCAGCAGCTGCTCCAGCCAGTCTGGGACCTGCACTGTCAGGTGCTGCATTCAGCACAGGTTTCAGACAGGCTGGAGCAAGCACTGCATGCTGTGCAGCCCCAGAACAACTGCATGCGGTGTAGTCCAGCTGGGACAGCCACTGCATGCAGCATGGCTGCCTCCCTAGAGGGAAGCAGCATCTGTTTTGGCTGCTTTCAGATCTCTGCTGCACACAGCATAGGTCCCAGACCTACTGGAGCAGCCTACAGACAGGCCCCACAACACTCATACAGCCTGTTGAGCCAGATGAATTTGACACCCCTGATTTAGATAATAAAACTGAGAGAAACTACCTTAATATTAATGCATTCATTGGCAGGCTTGTTATGTTAGCAGTGACAGGCAGAGTCTTCTGCCTATCTGAAAGGAGAAGATTTAGGAATAAAAGAATGAAAAATAAGTTCCTGAGTCACTGTCTGTGAAACCAAATAATTGGACTCCTAACTAATAGAAACCTAACTGCATTTATGATGAAGGTTGATCAAATAACAAAAGGGATTATATTTATAATCCCTTTCATAGCTTGATCAACCTCCATTATAGGAAAGTAGAACCAGGAAGGACCTCGTGAGGTCATCTATTCTATCCCGTTGCTCAAGGCAGGATCATTTCGGACTAAACCACCGCAGTCAAATTTCTTTCTATCTTGTTCTTGAAAAGTTTCAGAGATGGAGATTCTACAGCTTCTGTAGTTAAGCTACCCCTAGCCTAAATCTGTTCTGAGGTTTAACTTCCTAATCCCTAACCTAAATTTTTTCTGCTGCAGTTTGAGGCAATTGCCCCAAAGCCACAGAGAAAAGTCTATCTCCATCCTCTTCCTAATTACTCTTCAGATATTTTTAGACCATTATCAACTCCTACTTCAGTTGTCTCTTCTCTAGACTGAATAACCCTAGTTCTTCCAGCCTTTCCTCATAAATTGTGCTTTCCAGGCCTCTGACCACTTTTGTTGCTCTCTGCTGGACTTTTTCTTGATGTAGGGCCCCAAACTGGACAAAGTACTCCTGGTAAGGCCTCACCAGTGCCAAAGAGAGTAGGAAAATCTCTTTTCTTGATTTTTAAGAGAAATTCCCATTAATACAGCCAAGTGGGAATGTCTGCTCATACATTAATGCAACATAGTTATAGTGCATTAAGTTTAGTATCTGTATTGACAGGTACTAATTGAATGCTCTGTAATCGGTGCTACTATGCAGTAGCATTGGTGCGCAACATTTATGTGATGCTAATAAGCAGTAGAATGAGTCTACTGCATTTTTAGCATCTAATATAAATGCACCTAGTATGTTCTTGATTTTTTCTTTATTTTTGAAGCAAGAGCTTGCTGCTGACTCCTGATCAGTGTGTGATCCTCTGTAGCTCCCAAGTCCTTTTCATAAACATAATTATGGACTTCCACTTCCCACCATTCATTTAAAGACTGTTCCTGAATCTCACTCCTCTGATGGTTCAGAACCACCTAATTTCAGACCAAATTAGTTCATAGCCAGTTTATACCTAGTTCTTGCACCAACATTATCCTTTAGCTTAACTAGCTCTTCCCCCTGCCTCATGTTAATGCCATAATATAATTATTTATAAAGAGTATTTTCCCTCTCAACCCTTTGTTTTGCTAAGCTACACAAACCAAGTTCTTTCAGACAGACTCTATTTCCTGGATCATCCTGATAGCTTTCCTCTGTACCTCTTCCAGACCAGACAAAAATTGTACACAGTATTCAAGGTGAAGTCTCAGAAGTGCCTTATATAATGAAATTAATACTTATCTCAACTGCAAATATACGTGTACATTATACCTGATATAGCTTAAGATCACATTTCATTTTTTTCATGGAGGCATTACATTAGTGGATGACTCCTGTGATTGACAATACACTCATTTCCCCTCCTCAGTCATTTGTAACTTGTGAGCTCTCATGTTAGAGCAGTGGCTCTCAATTTTGTTAGACTCAAGGCACCCCTTGACGTGTGTCAGCTGTCACTCACTTTTTGACTACAGAAAAATAATAGAGCAAATGTTCTGTTGCAAGGAACTCAGAGAGATCACAACATTTCAAAAGGCTTCTGTTAATATGTATCCTTATTTGAAATCTCTGCATTTATCTTCTGAATCAAGCATAAGTTTTTGCACACTTAACTGTGCTAATATTGTGCAGCACCCTGTCACCCTGGTTGAAAATCACTGCTCTGAAGAACAAATTGTTATTAGCCCACTGGGGCTAAATCCAGAAATAGACTTAGGTTCCTAAAGCATGGATGGTTGGCCCTCACGGTGGATTCCATTTAGGTGAGTTAGGCACCTAGGCTGCCTATATAGTACATGGGGCAAGTAGAAGTGCCTCAGAATATGCTTTAACCTAGCCATCTAAAGTCAGCTGCCTATAGAAAACAATTAGGAATTGCTAAGAACAAGAATGTGTCTTAAATATTGACACACACAACCCTCCCAAGGCCTTAGTGAGGATTTCAAGATGGTACTGTGTCCACTCAAGATCCACAACCCAGGACCCTTCTCCTAGGGGTAGGCACCCACATACTTTAAAAAAATTGTAAAAAATTGAGCAAGTCTGACAGTACTCTTTTATAACAGTGGTTCTCAATCTTTTTTGTATCAGGACCCATTTGTAAACATTGATGACCAGTCATAACCCAGGGGTCCCTGGCTCTGCCAGTACCCCTCCCTTCCCACCCACAGCCCCCTGGCCTTGCTGGTGCCCTCATTCTTAAGCCACAGTCCCCTACCCCCTGGGCCATACTGGTGCCTCTCTCTCCCAACCCGCAGACCCCTGTCTCCTCCAGTCCTACCGGAGGGGGCCCCCAGATGCCCCCATCCCATGTGGGCCACAACATGGTGGCTGCAGCAGATGGTAGCAGAGTGAGTCCAGCCCTGGAACAGGCTGGAGGGAGGAGGATGGGAGGCCTGTGGCATCCCCAACCTCCCCTGCCCTGGGCTGAGGCTCCCATGGCACACCAGGCAGCCTGGTCACAGTCCCAGTAGCCTCACCCCTGTGAGTATGGGCACCAGCCCTGGTGCCACCAGACCAGCTACGCAGCTCTCCACTGCCCACTTCCCCCACTGGAAAGGCAGACACCTTCCCTTCCACTCCCACATCTCTGATGCAGCCTCAGTGCCCAGCCACCTTCCTCCAGTGCCAGCAGGCACCCATTCCACACCCCCCTTCTCCCCCCCCCCCACACATACACCCAAACAGACTCCAAGCCCTGGACCTCCAACACCCACTCCCCATACACTTATATGCATACAGCTGCTGGGGCTACACCCATGACCCTGCCTGGCTGCATGCCAGCCACATGTGTAGACTTCATAGATTTCATAGACATTAGGGCTGGAAGGGACCTCGGAAGATCATCGAGTCCAGCCCCCTGCCCCAGGGGCAGGAAGTCAGCAGGGGTCATAGGATCCCAGCAAAACAAACATCCAGATGTCTTTTGAAGGCGTTCAGAGTAGGTGCTTGAACCACCTCCAGCGGCAGTCTATTCCAAACCTTGGGGGCTCGGACAGTAAAGAATTTCTTCCTTATGTCCAGCCTGAAACAGTCACGGAGGAGTTTGTGACTGTTTAACCTTGTCATCCCTTGGGGCGCTCTGGTGAACAGTCGTTCCCCCAGATCCTGGTGAGCACCCCTGATGAACTTATAGGTGGACACTAGATCAGCCCTGAGCCTGCACTTTTCCAGGCTAAAAAGTCCCATGGCTCTCAGCCTCTCTTCATAAGGTCTGCTTTCCTGACCTCTGATCATGTGGGTGGCTCTCCTCTGCATCGGGAGGATGACGTCCTGGGATTTACTTGAGAAGCATCTGTGGATGCAAGCAAGCATTTTACTTGCTTTACTAGCAGCAGTATCACCTTTCAGGCTCATGTTCATCTTGTGGTCAATCATGACCCCCAAGTCCCTTTTATCTGTAATGCTAGCCAGCATAGCACTGCCGAGCCTATAAGGATGCTGCAGGTTTTTCTTCCCAAGGTGGAGAACCTTGCATTTTTCAGTGTTAAACACCATCAGGTTCTCATCCGAGTATTTCCTGAGCCTGTCAAAGTCAGCCTGGATCACCCTCCTGTCTTCAGGTGTGGATGTTTTACCCCAGAGTTTGGTGTCATCAGCAAACTTGGCCAGTCCGCTTCTGATACCAATGTCCACATCAGCCCAAGGGCAGAGCCCTGGGGGACCCCACTTGTCACAGGGCACCATGATGATTGACTTCCATCAACTCTCTGGGTCCTACCACGGAGCCAATTCCCCAGCCAGTGGACGGTGGTGTGGCTGAGGCCACAGTTAGCCAGTTTTACTAAGAGGTGATTGAAGGCTTTTTTAAAGTCAAGGTATACAACTTCAATCTCTTCTCCTTTGTCCAGGTGATAGGTCACCTGGTCATAGAAGGAAATGAGATTGGTCAAGTGTGTGTGTGCACAGATGCAAGTGCACCCGCTGCCTCCAGTCATGCCAAGCAGCTCCTTGCAGGCTGGAATGCTGCCAGCCTGCAAGGGGAAACCCATGCTTTACTGCATTTTTCTGGGATTTGCTCAGAATATTTTTTAATATTCTTGCAACCCACTTTTGGATCGCAACCCACAGTTTGAGAAACTGTTTTATAACACAGGGAAAGGGCTTAGTTGTGGTGCTTCTCTTTTATGAAGTGTCATAACAGACCACTTGCCAAGGAAGTGTGTGGGGGAAGAGGCCCAGGTCCTCTTTTTCCCTCTGCTTGAGGGTATTCAACAACATTTGTCTCCTTTCCAGGAGTGTCCTAATTAGTCTATGCCACTTTGTAGGAAACAATTCCAATTCAATGATTCATTAGTCAGAAAGGAAAAAGAGAATAAACAGGAGCAAGGGCATCTTTCTGTAGCATATGACACCCTTGAGTAAACACTCATGGATTCTGCTCCTTCATTCTATATTAGCCTGCACGTGTTGACTCACCATATTTTATCCTTATTCTTTTTTAATTAAACAAGTTGCAAAAGGTTAAGTCCTTTTGCAAGTTCTAACTCAGCTTGGCCTTTGAAATTTTGCACTGCACCTTATACTTTCAGAGCTCTTAAAAGGTTTTTGTTACTAGTCTACACCTTTTTCCATTCCTCTTTACATCTAATATCCTTAATGAAGTAGTTAGTTGTTGAATTCAGCCTGGAGCTATAAGTTTTTCCCACCCTATACCACCTTTCTTTCAGAAATGCAAGTTCCAGGCAGTCTTTATACCTCTGACTTAAAGAAATACCAAGCCTCCTTTGCATTCCAGCCCTTGAGCTCTTCAGTCCTGTTGACAACAGTAGTTAGTTCCCTTAATTACTCCAAGTTTGTCTTTGAATGAGTCATTTTACCTCCAGTCATCCCTAATCTTCTATACAGAGTTTTGCTAGCTCTGTGAAAATATGAGCCTTTTTGAAACTCTGAAGCATCAAGAATATATGCTGAGAGCCTTTTCAGTTTGGAAAGAATTATTTGAGCATCTGACTCACTTTTAAAATTCATTGGGGAAAAAAACAAGAAAAAAAACCCTTGATACCTGTTCTCTGGTTGAAAATACATTTACAAAATTGAGCTACTACAATTTTAAGAGATTAAAAAAACACTTTTATAAATATTAGACTTCTGTCATGCCAAATCCTGCAAATTTTAGTCTTGCTGAAGTAAATCTACTATTAGCTTCAGTGGAATTGTTACCTTTGTATCAATGTATTTAATCCAATGTCTACTTGGATTAGTAGTAGTACCCTGGCTGCTATTGATACTCATGAAAGACAATCTGAAAAGCCATGTAGCTTTGTAACAATATCCTGCTTCAGGTAAACTCTATCAGTAGCAATGTTCCAATGATATAAACAGGGTTCATGATGGAAAAATGCAGTAAAACTTGGATTTTCTCATTTTGAGGAGAAAACACCCAGATTGTCTCATTTTAAGAAGAAAAACCAGGATTTTCCCATTTAAAGGAGAAAAACATTGGAAATGGTGGGTTTCCTCCTGCAGGCTGGCAGAGTTCCAGCATGCAAGGGGCTGGGATGAGTGGGTGGAAGGCAGTCAGGCAGTGGGCACGACGTGTATGTACATGTACATGGCCACCAGGCAGCCTGGAGAGCAGTTCCAACTGTTAAGTCTGGCAGGGGGGATTTGTGTATGGGATGGGTACAGGCTGCCTTCTGTGGGCTCAGGTTCCTTACCCTGCTGCCCTCCCCACTGGAGGCTCAGCAGGCCAGTAGGCAAGACCCAGTGTGTCATGACAGACCTAGGCAGAGAAGCTCAATGCCACTGCTGTGAGACCCATCCCACCATGGTGAAGCACCCCCTGTTCTCCCAGCAGCAGCGAGCTGGTGGTGTAGAGTTGTGCCCCTTGCTGCTGCCAGGAGGGGAATAGGCACTTAGCCATGGTGGTGTGAAGCTCTCAGCAGTGGCATTGAGCTTCCCCACCTGGCCCTACTTTGTTCTGCTATGCCAGGTCCTGCCTGCTGGGCCACGGGGGCCCTGGAGCAGAGTGAGGAGCCCTGAGCCCACAGCAGGAAACCTGCATATTCACCCCACCCCCAGACTCAGCTCCAGCCATGCCACCTGTTGAGGAGGAGGAGCCCGGCTCTGCGTTCTGCTCCACTGCAGCCTCTGCCTCCCACAGGTGGCAACCGGGGCTTGGATGCTGCTGTGGGGGCCAAGGGGCTGCAGACTTGGGTCCCTGGCCCTGTAGCCCTGGCAGCTGGGCCCCCACTCCAGCAGGGCTGGGAGGGGAGGAAGGCTGTGGATGGGGAGTGAGGGGCAAGGGTATGGGCAGGGCACCACCATATCAGGGCTGTTCAGCACCACAAAGCAGTGAGGGGGGACAATCAGAGCTGGCCCCATGTCCTGGTGACTGAAGGGAGCAAGGAGGAGCTCTGATTTTTCCATGACAAAAAACCCAAAATCAAATGCCAAAATTTATAGGTATTTAGAATGTATTTTATTACAGTGACTGAGGCACTGGTAGGCTTCCAAACTGCTTTAAAATTGTAAATATATCAGTAAAATATTGTGTTCAAGTGATACCTATATATATATAGTGGTGTTTCATTTTAATCACAGAAAAACATGGATTTGGGGGGGAAGGTTATCAGTGAATATTCATTTTTTTAAATCAGAGATCTTGTAATTTTTAACAAAAAATCAGGATCCCTGGATATAACACATCTGTTTTGCCTCTCACTCCTTGAGCTCATTACCATTCAATATCATCCAGAGGTATGATTGTCTTTCTCTGGTTTCTCTGGAATCATAGAAAACTATGTAATAGCAATGCAGCTAAAGTCAACCCCCTCCAGATAAAAACACCCCTGAACTTTGGGAAATTTTCAGATCTGAATGTTAGCCAAACTGGAAAAAAGATAAGCTTAGTGTGCACATTCATTGGTATGTAATTAAAAGCTACAATTAAACATTAAATCAAAAGCTGTACTTGTCTTCATATACCTCTGGATTCTATGACTCTCATGACACCATTGGTGACATATTAATAAAATCAGGAACCCTACTTCTGGAAATTTGCTTAGCCCTCATGTTTTCTATATTTATTTTTTAGCTCTATTCTTACATAAAGAACAATCCCTGATTGTTATCAGTGCATAGGTGATGGCTCAGAAACCATCTCAAGCACACCTATGCTCCTTCCCCCAGTCTCTCCTGTGGACATTTCCTTTCAGTGCTATGTTGCAGCCTTCTTTTTTTCCTGGAGTGGAATTCTACAATTTGCTCTGTCTAGAGTGAAATACCAGCTCTCCTTAGCTAAGTACAGACAGTCAAAAAGCTCGAGGCTGAATTGATTCAGTCTTTGCTGGTTAGTCTAAGCTACATAAATTAAATTGAAACAAAAGTGAACAGATATTTACCTTTGATTCAGGAAATGCAGCCACATGCCTACAGTGGCTCAGAACAGAAGCTGGAGGGTGCTAGAGCACAGCTCTCTACCATGTAGCCAGCATGGGCTATGTATTCACCTCCTTTTCCTGCTTCCCCTGAGGTCTCTGGAATTTGCAGTCCAGAATCACAACAGCAGAACTCTGCAGGGTTGCTTATCACTTCATCTTCCTACTTCCAGGTGCCTCTGGCATTTGTAGTCCACAATTGAAGCTAGCAGTAAGTTTGAGTGGGAGAAGGGGTGTTTAACCCCCCTCCATGGCCCAGGACCTATGCCAGGGTTTTCCTGAGGGACCAGCCCCCTCCCGCCCCTGCAGACTGAGCTGCATCCCCATCTTGGCTTGCCCACCCCCCTACCACCTTGTCAGCCACCCCTCACTGCTCCAACTAGGAAAAAGAGGGGTGTGGCTGTTGCTCTGTGGGGTCAGGTCAACTCTCAGGGTCTCCAAATTGTGCTGTTAGACAGGAGGGTGAGATACAATTGCATGTATACAACACACAAATCAATTAGGTGCACATACACACATGCGCACACACACACTACCAACTCAGGCACATACACATCCAAGATTACCAGCCTAAACTTATGCATACCTATCACCAATTCAAGCACATACACACTGTAATGATAATGACATGCAATCATACACAATACACATATACACACAGGTTAAACACTGACTCAGGTGACTGTATGTGTGTTGGTGCCTGTGGTACCTATGCTTGGGGTGCTTGGTAACTAAAGAGCAAGTGGCAGAGATCAGGGGAAAAGGCAGTGAGGATAAGGCAATAGCAAAGAAACAGGGTTTTGCAGTCAGAGAGGAGCTCAGGATGGCTCAGGATAGCTGGAGTCACAGGAGCATGGGACAGAGGTTGGAGGTGGTGGTGAGCCAGAGGCAGGAGAGGGAGAAATGAGACAGAAGTTAAAGGGGCGAGGAGCAG
>NW_017729022.1:19831223-19835760 GCF_001723915.1 Gavialis gangeticus
CCTCTGGGTGGATAGGTGGTGTGGCATGGTGCTGGTCCAGATGGAGAGGGCGTCCCAAGAAGTCAGTCTTCACTACCCCTTTTTATGGGGCAGACTACTGATGATCTCCTGTGGGGAGGGCCTGTCCAGGCAAGGTCAGAAGGTTCCAGATGTTCACATTGAGCATGTGCAGCCTTGGCACAATGGTGGTTGCCTCATCTTTTGTTTCTTGAATGCGGAGGGTGGTTCCAATGGCTGGGTCGCTGGTCCAGGGATTGGTTTTGATGGTGGGGTGATTTAGTAGGGGGTCCTACTATCATTGTGTTTCACTCATCCATTCACTCTTTTGCTTCAGCCATTCAAGGAAAACCAATTTACATGGGAGAGGTTACAGACTTAAATGTGAGTCATAATTGGAACATACTTATACAATAGGGCATGGGGACAAGATGGGAACCTGACACACAAAATGGATACTTGACATCACTCATGCCAACCCACATTGCAGGCCTAAATCATACAATGTTAATATGAAACAATAAAAATCAACACAAGCAGAACAGAGTACTATTTGCAATATAAAAAGGGGCTTATTACAATAATAGCATACAAGAACTTAGCCTACCCAGTACTACTTGTAATCACTTATAAGGGATAGAGGGCAGAGGGAAAGTCAGAAATGCTTAGGGGAAGGGGAGGGAATGTTTTGGGTTTTTTTTTTTAAACTGGGGGGTTTGCTATATGGCCAGCCATGCTCTGTGGAGCAGACAGTACAGCCCAGAGCTGAAAAGCATGCTGAGATGCTGGGGGACTGTGAATTAATTTGAACCAGGAAGAGGTGTGGGACAGACAATTCATAAACCTGTTTGACCCAAATCAGTGAAGTCTGATACTACATTCAACCAGGTTTATCTTAAACCAGTTTCAACCATTTTGAAACTGGTTTATATGCACTGAGCTTCTGTTCTGTTACAGATTTAAACCAGTTTGTGATCACTTAAACGAGTTTATGTGCAACTTCTGTTCCTAGCCCTTAAGTCCTGCTGTCCTGATTACATGACAAGGGCAGTGGCACCTTATATACTACCATGCAGTGCCTCATGAGTGCATCCCTCTGGTGGCAAAATCTACTGCCTGGAGAGAGGTACCATTCCAAAGTGACAGTACACCTTGTTTCAAACCATATTTACACAGCTGGTCCAAACACAATTGCCTAAGCCTGTAGGCAACTCCTTTTCATGTGCCTGTGAATAGTGTAGACTGAAAGGAGTCAGAAAAGCTCCTTTCATTCACCTGCAGATACATAAGCAGAGAGGGAGAAAGGGGTAACCCAACCCAAGGCACACATGCCAGGGCCATGCCTGCAGCTCATTACCTCCCTCAAAATTTAGGCAAATCTATGTGATTCAGCCTCACCCAGCACAGCCCCCTAGTCTTAATTCTACTGCTATGTATAGTTGTGCCTTTAACATTTATCACTTTTTCCTCTAATCTGCAGGACTTATTTGCTTTGGGTTCTTTTAAACTAAAGCATGTGGCCTCGGAAAAATAGACCTGTCACCCTTCTGGCAACAGATAGGCAAGAACCCTGGTATTCTTCCTGGAATAATGACCTAATCTCTGTCATTAATTTATTTCATGCCACCTGTCCCCTAACAGCCACCTTTGATTTAGCTCCAGGCAGTCAGCCAGAAAAATATCAAGCATGTAAACTGAGGCACATATACTATTCATACAATATAATACAGAAATCACCTTCATTCTCTAGAGTTCATAAAAGATAAAAAGGGAAAATCATGTCAAATAGTCTTAGTGTTCAAATCAAATAGCACATTACATTAGAAAACACAAATCAGTGGAAATGTATATAGATAGATCTCCAGCCAGCAACAACAAAATAAGCCCAAGCTTGCAACTGTGAATGAAAAATTTTTAAAATGTCACCAATAAGGAGAAACAATATATTAAAAAGCAAATGGATCTACAAATAGGTTTTTAGGGGTTGTGTTTAATAACAACACGATCCCATTTTGTTGATTTTTTTAGTATTTGTTAACCAAAAGATCTTAGTAATTATTTCCAGAAATGCACTGACAGGCTCACAAAAAGCCTCTTGGTATTAAAAATCAATAGGAAAGAAAAAAGAGGGATGAGTGAAATTCTCACTTGTGCACTAAACCCATAGGCTAGGGACAGACATTCAAAAAGCCTGAGCCGGAATTGATTCAATCTTTGCAGGTTAGTCTAACCTGGCTAAGGTAAATCACTTTGTAACTGCACAGATGTCACAGAAGTGCAGGCACATGCCTGCAGTGGCTCAGGCTAAAAGCCAGGGGATAGTAGAGCAGCCCTCCCTTCCTTTGCATAGTGCTGAGCTGAGGGCGCCATGGCCAGACCTGGCAGGATGCTTTGATTAGGGAGGGGTTCCCCCCCTTCTGACCAGCCCAGCAGGGAACTGATAACAGTGCTTATCACCCCTAAGTCAGTGTTTATCATCTATTTAAGAAAACAACAGAGGGACATTACCAGCTACCTGTTGATTCTCCCTTTGTCCCATTTACCACAGCATGGACCATAGCCAGCATGTGGTCTGCTAGCTAATGCTGACAGTTGTCTGTAAGGCAGAGGGGACAGAGAGGGGGGGAGCAGGGATGCCTGCAGTCTGTGCCGAGCTCCAGCCAGGGAGCAGAAGGGAGGGTCCAGCTTTGCTGTGGAGCAGAGAACCCTGTTCAACCCAGAGAGCATGCCAGGATGCTGGGGAAGTCTGGTTTATCTTAAAACAGCAAGGGATCTGGGACAGACATTGCATAAACCAGTTTGACCCAAATCACTTAAGTCTGATACTACATTCAACCAGGTTTATCTCAAACCATTTTCAGCCATTTTCAAACTGGTTTATGTGCACTGCACGTCTATTCTGTTACAGCTGTAAACCAGTTTCTGATCTCTTCAACCAGTTTATGTGCAACATCTGCCATTAGCCATAGAAAATCTTAACATAGGCTTTGAGTAAAAATAGAGCCTCTTTAATTTGTGCTGTTTGAAACAAGGATTTTTTCTGATTTTAATATAGTTCAATATATAGTTTCAATCTGGACATTAATTATGACCACTTTTTTCTAATCTATACTATCTAAGCTATAAACCATTTTGCCAAGTAAAATGTAATATTAGTGTTTTTTGATCCACAGTACAAATTAAGGAAATGCTTTGTCAGGCTTCTTCAGAGCTCACACTCTTATCCTACCCAGTCCTGTAGCCTTTGCAAAGACAAAGCTCCTGTCACCAGTGAGTGACTTTTACATGAAAAAGACTCCAGGACTTGGTTTTTTGTAGATGGATCAGTTTACTGATATTTTTTGTTTATTTTCTTCTGGAAGTATAAGGATGCCCCATACATTTGATTCCTGAAACTGGTCTCACGTTCATGTGTGTATTAGCTCTGCTCACATTTTATATTTTTGAAATAAATGGGTGATTCATCATCAAGACATGTTCCTCTATATGACTCATTTATCTCAGCATGCAGTCCTAATCATGCAAACACTTCAGCTATCATAATATCAGCTATGGCAAAAAGCAAGAGCTATTGTCTATGCATGGACAGTTTGGACATGCAAAAAGAAAGAAAGAAATGTAGTTTTCTTTTACTCTATTAGTTTTGAAGCAGTTGGGTTTTTTCAAAGAAATTATGGTTGGTATCATAGTGAGTAGTATGTGTGTATATATTTTGTTTCTATACTGATAAGGCTTATTTTCTGAAGGTGCTAAGAGGAAAGGTAAGAAAATATTATCAGTCTTTTATCAGTCTTAAAAGGTATCTGTTAGTGACACTTACTCCCAATTTTTTCTATAAATGTCAATGTCATCTATAAATTGTGTCCCATATTTATGACGTGTCTTTTTAATCTTTTATAAAATATTTTTCTAATGAAAAGAGAAGAGGTCTGACTCTCCATCAACTTGCAATTTTTATAAATATTTATACTTTGTAGCAGTTTATTTAAACTTTGCATGGACATGAGGTTTTATTCTGAGCCTATCGCTAATTACTGGAATCATAAAATAACTTCAGTCAAGTCAGCAGCAGCTTTGAGAATTCAGTCATATTTCAGAGGAAAATGTTTTGAAGTAACCAGAATCCTTTTCACCATTGATGGGTGGGAGCCACAGGCGGCATAGCACAAAGATAAGACATGGTGGAGGTGACCTCCCACACACACACACATAGTCCCCTGCTCCCCACCAGCAGAACGCCATCCCCCAGGCCCCACTAGAGGTATGAAAAACTCCACCCCTGCAATGGGGGCAATGCAGAGACCCCTAGGCTCTTCCTGGCTATGCAATAATAGGAGAGGTGGCAGATGAGCTCCACAGGCCATATGTTAAGTGCTCACAAGCCACATGTGATCTATGGGCTATGTACAGCCCATGGGCACCTGTACACACCATGGGGTTTAATCCTCATTAAATTAAATAGGTTTATAATATTTAAACTTATTTATTTTGGAGCATCACATCAGTGTTTACATCCACTAGGCTTTCAAATGAATTAAGC
>NW_017729022.1:19840760-19854927 GCF_001723915.1 Gavialis gangeticus
ATTTCAAGGTGCTGTGCTTTGCAAGTGGATAGTTAGTGGAATCCCCTGCCTTCGTTAACTATGCACTAACAACTTCAGACAAGTGCCCTAAAGAGAAGAGGTTCTACTACACACTGAAAAAGATGCACAGGAGCTCACAACAATTTCTGGGTCGGCGTCTCCCAGCAGGAGGTGCTGTAGGGAGCACTACAAGAACTGCAGAAGAAAAAAAAGTGGTAGCAATTAAAAAATGGAAGCAAGTCAAAGAGGCGAACTACAAAAAAGGCACAGCACCATCTGGTGGACAAAGAAGCTCATTACATGACTTTGAGTGCCTTTGTGTTTGCATGCAATAAATCCATGTATGTGACACTTTAATTTGCAGCGAGCAAAACTAAGCTACATCCAAGGACTTTTACTTTAATGCACCAGAAATACTTTTAAAGCATCCATAAAACCTACTCATGCAAACAGTCATGCCACTGCAGTGCAAGAAAGGGCAAAAAGCGTGGCATGTACAAAGGCCCCATGAGCTACCAGTGGGGCAGCCTTGATTTGAGTCAAAGTACATGGTTTAAGTAATACAAAATTTCTCAGTATTTTTCAGGGTATCTCCTAATTCAATGAGATAAAAAGCTGTGGTTGAAAATGATTCCAAAGCCTATTGGCATAACCCACAGTATCTGTGAACTCAGAGCCAATTAATCCTTTTTGGAATGTATAGAAATTATGCAGATACATATGACAGAGATATCTACTATCTAAAGTGAATATCTGAATACAAGTCAATAATTTACACATTCTGCACAATTAAATCTGTAAACGAAATAGTTTTATTCAAAGAACTCATTTTTGCAGCACTGCAGACAAAATTTGCAAACACTTTCTTACAAATAATGAACAGAGTTTTTCCATAAATTGCTATGAAACAAGACTATATCTACAGAATAGTGGAAGGTGAACAGGGACAAAGGGGGTCCTTTCTCTTTTTTTTTACCTCTCATTTTCATTGGTCCCATCTGACATCAGTGAAGTATAGCAGACTGTTCAGAGTGAGGCCTAAAGTCTGTATTTATAACTGTCCAAAGTTTGCAGGTATTCCTTCGGACCTTATAAAATCCACAGATAGAGCCCCTCATTTACAAGGCTTGTAAATTCATCCTGTAAAGTTTGTAATCTTTGTGCTTACTATTATAGGGTTTATAAAATTTAGAGACTGTAAAATATGCTCTCGATTAAGGACTTCCATGGCAGTTCTAACAAGACTCAGAACCTTTCCATTTCCACCTATGGACCATAAACACTAAACCAACACTTAAGCAAGTTAAAGTATAATTTCCCCAATTATTTTATTTCAGAATATATTATGTGTACAGGTATCTCCATTATGTTCACAGAATTATTCATGTTTGGTCTCATGAAGTTTAGATGTTCTATAGACCAGGCGGTAGATCACATAATCACCTGAATTAAAAGTTTCAGCTACCTCATAATCTCTATAGTTATGGAATTTGGCACTTCAGGATTTATCATTTTTGCCTACACACCTAAAGGCTTAAAAAGAAATAATAACATCCACTAGGTATAGTTTTTTAGCCTTTAAAAATATAGTGTTTTGAAAATTTAAGAAAAATGTATTTAATCAGTGAGACCTTGTATGCTACAAAGTTTTTGCTCATAAAATGGTTTGTTGAGTCACAAACTCCTAGGGGAAAAGAGGAATATAATATAGGGACTACAACCTTAACCATTTACTACAACATATACTTTATCTGCTCAATAATATAGGATTTAAATTCCTGCATAACTCTAGATGAAAAGCCATGAGTTTATTAGGAACAGTAACTACCTCTGTACTAATATAACCTTACTTTTTTAATCTCAAATCTTTTATTGCTATTAAACTATATGTAAACCAGCTAAAGAAATAAAGACAGAAGGCAGGATAGAGATGTAGCTTACAGACTGACTAAAATCAGAGATGCATAAGCTTTCATGTGTTCAAGCTTAGTTCATCAGATGCTGTGAAAGGACATGCACAGAGCAGTCTATCGAGTACAGAGAGTGATTAGAATACAATGTCTCTCTCTGAAGAAACAGTCACAGATATCACTGGTGTCATAATTGGCACAGTCAGTTAGAACTTCCTTCTTTTTAGGATGAAATATACAGACATACATTAAAACTAAACATTCATGTTCATGGGCACCAAAACTGACAGCAAACAGTTACAGGCACAACCTTGAACAATCATCTTTACCCCACAAAAATCTAAGGCATTTATAGAAAAATCACACACAAATTATGATCCTTTCATATTCTGACACAAAAGGCAGTATTAGCCATTACTTTGACTCCTCTTGAATCTCTTAGTTACTGTGAAAAGAATCAAAACTTGTGGTAGAAGTAATATATTTTTGTTAGGGTGATTGTATTTGGATTTGGGGAGCACTGGATTTGCAGCTGAATAAAGGCTTTAATCTGTGGCCCAGCACAAGCTGCTGACCACAAGGCAGAATGATATATTAAAAGTAATATTGTGAGATGTTTAGGCAAGTAGTTTTTAAGCATATAGTAGTGTTGTAAAATATGTGTTGTTAGAAGGTAAAGCAGGTTTTGCTTATGAGTGCTTATGCTAAGTAGCCATCTTAACTTGGTCAACCATTTTCTGAAAAAGCAGCAAGAGAGTCTGTGTAAGTCTGTGGGCTGTGAACCAGCTACAGTAAGCAACAAGAGATACATGGGTCTGAAGAATGTGAAGATGGTACAACTTAGAACTGAAAAACAGATTGGAATGTGAAAGACAACACATAACTGGTAAAAGAATCTGAAATAAACATATGTGAAAAGGTCAATGGTAATGGTGAGGAAGCCTCCAGAAGCTTCCTAGTTTTGGTCAAACTCCGCCCAGCGACCAAAGAAGTGGAATGAAGGTCTTAGACATGCGCTCATAGCAAAAAGACATGTAAATAAGTGAAATGCATAGGTAATCCCATACCAATGAAACAAACAGTAAACAGAGGCAGAGCTTAAGATGGGAGGAGACATAGGTGGAATAGAAGGAGGGACAGAGGTGGAATAAATGTTAATGAGCATAAACCAAGGTGTATAAATGTGGAAAGAACTATTGTTTGGGGCAGGTCCCTGGTTTCTTGGGTTTTTTGGGACCTTTGTCCGAAGCTGCCTCTATTTTGAATAAAGCTGTTGTGAGCAATGTGTGCTGGTGTTTCCTCCCTGCTTGCTCTGGCTAAAGAGTAACAGGATCCATGAGCAATTGGATCATCATCTCCCTGGTCGTTGGGCACCGCATAGAGCTGGGATCTAACACTTTTATTAGACCAGCTAGATTTTTGCAAAAAAATGCCTTTAATTGCAAGCTTTTGGGCACAAGCACCCATCTTCAGGCATAGAAGAAAAGATTGTAAAAGTTCTAGGTAGAAATGCAAGTTCATATTTAATAGGAGACTTGAAGGTGTGGTAAAATCTCCTATTAGGACAGTGCATTTTATGCAGATTAGGCTCAGAGAAAAGTTGGAATTGTCTGTTTACCTCAAAGTTGTTTGGTGGCAAGCAGGATGCAGTCATATTTCCTTCTGGTTATGATGTTTCATATTCCACAAAAAAGTAAAACGATGGAATGCTCTTCTACGCAGGAATTTCTTATGTGGTGAGGTATCTCTGGGCTCTGTGATGATGCAAATTACCTCGAAAAAAGGCAGGAGCAGGATTTCCGATTTCCGGTGGAAAAACTTGCTTCCTCTTTGTAAAATTATGAAGATTTCATTTCATTCCTTTTAGTTACTGTGAAGACTTTAACAAGGCATTGTCTCTTTTTTTAATCAAAAACTGTAAAATGTTATTGATGATAACTTCTAGCATACAGTTTATTATAGCCAGTGAATAAGCAACTTTTTAAAAGGCCAAATGCATTAGTTATATGCAAATAGCTAATCAGTCAGGGTAACTGCATTGGGTATACACAAGAAATCTTAGTTGGTTACTAGTAGGGCTGCATGAAATGGCAGTGTTCCATTTCAACCAGTGTTTCAACGGAACAGCATTTTGTTTTGAATTTTAATTCGAAACAGCTGTTCTGTTTTGTTCTGTCGAAACAG
The DNA here is from genome assembly GCF_001723915.1 of Gavialis gangeticus. NCBI lineage: Eukaryota > Metazoa > Chordata > Crocodylia > Gavialidae > Gavialis > Gavialis gangeticus. The sequence goes on from NW_017729022.1 coordinate 19,844,855, forward strand.
GGTCATAACGGTGAAACTGTTTTGACGTTTTGCCCATAGGATATAATGTTAAGGAGATATAACCTATCTATCTCCTTAACAGCTGGCAGGCTTTGTGGCCATAGCAGGGCCTAGCAGCCAGGCCTGCAGTAGTTCCCCCCTTCCCTGCCCCCCATGCCCCAAGACAGACACAGTTGCACAAGCACCCATGACACAAGTTTTGCCTGTCAGCAGCTAGAGGTGCAGGGCCCCAGAACCCAGAAGCCTCTGCACCTGTCTGCTTGACAGCTGTCTGGCTTCGTGGCCTCAGCAGGGACTAGCAGGCCTGCAGCTTTCACCCTGCTGTGGCTTAACACATACACGTGACATGTTTTGCTTTCAAGAATTTAGGCTGTAGTATCCTCCAAACTCCTACACCTATCTCCTTGAAACTTAGCAGGCTTTGTGCCCTCAGAAGGTGCTACTATTCCTGCAACTTTCATCCAAATCAGGCCAGAAATAATAAAGTTATAAGCTGTTTTGTCCTTCCCCATTATAGCCTATTGTCGAAACGTCAAAACAGCGTCGAAACAGCGAAACGTTTCAACTTGCCTCATTTTGTTTCGAGGCTGTTTCAACTATATCTGTTCCATTTTGAATATGCTGTTTCGATCTTGAAATGAGTTGAAATAGCATCGAAACAAAACTAGCAGCAAAATTTCGCATGGCCCTAGTTACTAGGTCCCCACCTCAAACCACACCTACTTTTTTATAGTAACTGCACAAAACAGTGCTATTAACTATGTCACATTCAGTGCTTTTCAACCATTACAGTAGATGGGGCATCTATAAAGGACCAAAACATAATTGGATCAATGGCTAAGTTACCATCTATCATAAAAAAAACTTTAATGACTTTTTAAAATAGCAATGATGGATCTAATTAACAGTAACCATTGTTCAGAGGTGCTGTGATCTACCATGTATGTAGTAAGGAGATCCTTAAAACACACAACATACCACAATGGGACTGAAGGAACCATTTTGGTCAATTGAGTAAAGGTTGTAGTGTACATGTCATTGACTCGAGTTGAATCAGCACCCTGGAGCTTTTATACACACTTATATCACAGCAGATACTGTGTTTGTGGAGTAATATCACTGTCATTGGAAAGTGGGAGACACTTGGAAAAATATTCTCACACACACACACACACACACACACACATGCTAAAAATTAGTTAGGTATTGTCATATTATAGCCATAAGTATATGCCTCAATTGTCTGCAGAGGATTTTGGGGACAGACCTGGGTTCTGCTCCTTGCTCCCATGGCTTTTAATTTCTGGTTTTTAACCAGTGATGGCTAATGTAACGCATTCACGTGGCCATGGCAGTGCCATTCCTGACATCAGGAACCATAAGCCATGATCCTACCCTCTCCCAAAATAAGGTTTAAATTACTGAGCTACAGATTCATGCTCCCCCTTGCCTGCTTGTCTTCTGGACTTCTTGTCTGCCACTAGCCCAGTCTCACCAACAGGCATAGAAATGTCATCACCCACCTTATCCATTGCCCAATGGTTACGGTACTCCTGGGAAGTGGGAAATATAGGTTTTAGTCATCTTAGACTGAAGAGGTGTGGAATCTCAATCTCCTCTTTTCTTGGCAAGTGCTGTAACTAGATTACCGGGCAATAGTCCTGTTGTCAGCTATGGTCAAGAGTCAAAGTTATATTGGATGCTACAATTTGTACTGAGCTTATTATGAGTTAGGCTTTCTTTTCAGGTTGCTCCACCCCTTTGAATGCTTTGGATAAAAGCACCTGCCTTGGGGCCAAGAGTTAGTTTTCTTAAACTCTGAGAAAGAGCAGGAATTCAGGCACACCCTAGTGCTTAGATGTTTATATTTACCATTTGCTCCCTCAGTCACCTTGCGAGATACTTAACTGTCTCCTTTGGCTCCATGGCAATCCTAGGTGTTTGGATCGCCCATCCAGGGTGCAATGCCTAAGTAGAAGTGTCTACAAAAAGGGTGTGCATCTCTGGCACTTACAGTCTAACGCCACAAGCAGGTAAAACAATGTCATACAACACACACAAACTACAGAATAGGGTGTGGATTTACAGAACACATTACACTGAAGACGTCAACAATGCATTTTAGGTATATCAGGGGGATGAGAGAGAAACTGCAGAGGAAGCACACTTCAAGGTCTGTCATAAGTTTATTGGCAAATTGAGGGTGCCATACATGTGCCCATGGCAGTGCCATTGTGTGTAGGTATAGGGAGTCCCTAATCTGAAATAGTTGTGTGTGAGGATAAAGCAGGAGAGTGCAATGGAAATAGAGGCAGGGATAATGTTCATTATGGTTTGCAGTCTGTCCCCATGAAGAATACTGGTGCACATAGATGTAATACCCATGGTAGTTAATTTGATTGTCACTGGAAGCTTGAGAATAGAGGCTAGTTTCTTTATGAAATTTGTATTATCATTCACAATAGCTGGAAGCTCCCATAGCATATAGAAATAGGATTGAATCAACATGCCAGAAATTCTGTCTGCATTGATGTCAGAGACCATGGGATACCTTAGATTGATTATGAATCTAGAAAGTTCAAATCTTCCTTGCCTTCTGCCTACCACTGCCTCTCTCAGACTACCATTCTCTGCACTATTGAGGACACACACCAAAAAGCCCATAGACTTTCGAATGAACACCCCAATGATTTCCATGTGAAGCTAAAGACCTTTCTGGCTAGCTTCCTATCAGAATCTTCCAGTTTGTCCTTTTATTTCAGAAGCCTTGTAGACAGATTAAAAGTGATGATGAACACTGATTTCTGCCATAACCATCTCTTATGATCTTTAAAGTCTTCCTTACATGAGGGTTAAGGAGATTCAGATGTGGAATGAATGAATTTCCAGAAAAGATTAGCCTAAACCAGAATATGATGCCTTTTGGCCATCCTGCAACATCCTCCACTTTGAAAGAGCTCTCCCAATGTAATTTCATAACTTGACTGATATACAAGAAGAAAATGAAGAATCTCTAGCTCTTATACATCTGTTTTCATCCACTGATCTCAGCATACTTAACAAAAGAAGGCAGCTTCATGATTTTCATTTCATTATAAACAATATGGTATATAAAATGCAAGCAAAGCACACTATAATCAGGAATTTGACCTAATGAAGTACTACATTAGATACTTCATTGTATAGATTTTATTTACCTGAGAAACATTTATATGCTTCAGTAATAGGAGGTGTAGATGAGAGATAGGCAAGAAGGTCAGACAACAAATAATGAGTAGATAGGATGCAGGAGAAGATGAAAGCAGAGCATGAGATTGAACTTGATGTGAAAGGAAATTGGAAGCCAGTGAAGGGATTAAAAAAGGAGAAAGATACGGTCAGAGTGGCAGAAGGAGATATAATCTTGACAGCAGTGTATTTGATAGACTAGAATAGGGAAGCAATTTAGGTTTACAGTATATTAGACCAGAGATGGATGTGAATCAAAACCCATGATCTAAACTCCCCTAGGAAAGTTCAGATACAGATACAAAGTTTGGGCCCTGATCCTGCAAATTCTTACCATCAGCCACAGCTGGTATGTTTCAGGATCAAAGCCCTTTGCATGTAGTCTTTTGCATTACTGGAACTGTATCAAATTTTAGCACCAGAATAATCAGAACTCTAGGAAAATTTCAGATACAGTCAGATTATATATGAGCTTTGACACCCTAGTGATGATACAGGATGATTAAGCAGGAAAAAATAGTTTAGCAATAATGATAAGAGAGAAAGTTGTAACCAGGCGAAACCTGTAAAATGAACTTTGAAAGTCCTTTAATCTGAAACAAACTAGTCTTGCTTTAAGCTCTGTTAAAACTCTGAAAATAGAAATTAACAATGGCAGAGCTGACATTCCTTGAAGCAACACTATGAAAAGTATACAGCATAGGTCAGGGTGGGCAAAATATGGCCTATAGGCTGGATCTGGCCCACAGAGATTTTGTCCAGCTTGTGGTGGGTCCCACAGTCCCACCCAACCCAGACATAGAGGGCAGCCTGGGCTAGAACACCTGATGGCCCTAGCCATGCCCTCTATGAGTGTGAAAGCAGCTGCTGGCTTTAGAGCTGGTGCCACAGTGATCAGAGGAACCACTGATGCCCAACACAGGTTGTAGGGTGGGACCCCACACTGTGTACCTCAGGACAGGAGCCCAGGAGTAACCAACTGCATTCATGGAGCTGCTGCTCCTGATTGCCAGTACCGTATAGCATCTCTACCACAGCCCCCATTGGGTAGCTCCCACACAGCACATGCAGTGTGCCCTGTGTAACCCTGCCCGAACTGTGCTCTCCCTCCCCATGACCCAGACCCTCCACTGCTTCCCACCTCGGTGATGGCTATATTATCTCCCAAGCCATGACCCACTGCCAAGCTTCTGCTTCCACTCAGCCCTTTGCTGCCATCCCCAGCTCCTTTCAGCCACACCCAGGGGTGCTAATGGCACCTACTTAAGCCTCTGTCCCAGTGCCATTTGGACTGAGCTAATGCTCAGCTCCATGCAGCACTGTGAGTTGGGGTGTCCACAGAAAGAGCCAAGCCCTTGCTGGGACTGCAGACCTAGCAGGAGCCCTTTGCATTCTGCCGGCTCTGGGGCCCTTAAGCTCCAAATGCTTTGTCCCATCAGCCATGAAGCCACTGCTTACTGCTTGGGTTCCATGGCCTGCTGCCACTTAGCCGTTGATCCCAGCCCCAGCCACACCTTCTCCCAGATGCTGCTCCCCATCTGAGCAGGGAGCATAACCATGATCCACTGCCTGTCCATCCCTGCAACAGGCACCAGTTCTGCAGGCTGGGGCCAGGGACAAAGCTGCGATCCACTCCCCACACATCCCTGCCCAGGATCAGCCACTTAGAGAGGTTTCATGAGCTGTTGCAGGGGGATGGGGGAGAGGGGCAGTGCTGACAGCCCACAACAGTTCACCAAAACTCCCTATGTAGTCCACAGGCTCAAATAATTGCCCACCCCTGGCATAAATATTGTACACTTCAATCAAAGCCCTTTAAATTCTAGAAAAAGTATTACCAATCTGCCAGTTGAAGTGACTAACACTATTGAGTAATCTGACCTTTAAACAAAATAAATGGTAAGAAGTCATACTACTGAAGTTTTGAATGAAGATTCCCATTGTCATAGATCCAAAATGGTTTATAACTGAGCAGGAATTTTTCATACACATTAAACTTAATATAATAAGCTATTAATAAAAACACTATGACTAATCAGAGTTCAATTTACTGTGTTCTATTTCATTTTGGCATTGGTATATAGTCAAAGCTCAAATGGAGCCCATAACATCATCTGGGCACACAACAAGTGTAAAAATGAGTGGTGTAGTTAAAGGATTTTTATATGGTCTCTAAACAGATATAGCAAAATTCACAGGTTTTTCTCTCTTCCCTTATCCAAAAACAAACAATATGTGTCACAGGTACAACCCAGACATGGGAGATTAGGGTACGAGGAGAAACAATATTATATATCCAGAAGCTGAAGTAAAGGTGTAAGGAACTGTAATAGGGGCCCCACCCTTTTACTAGAAAGGGGAGGGAACCAGGCACCCCTGGCCCATTATCCCTTCCTTCAGCCCCTTTCCCTTCTTGCACTTTTCCTTCCCCTACCTTGCTATATGCTTGCTGGTGTCTTTCCCCTGGTGGAAGTACCTTCCCCCTCCTGTGTCCCTCACCTTCTTTCACTTCACTTCAGACCTCCACCTTTCTCCTTCTCTGCCTGTGCCCCAGGGGTGACAACTGGCAAAGGGAACCTGAAACAATGGTCATTGGGTCTAGGTACAGGCAGAGCTGGAGGACCCAGGCCAGGAAGCTGGAAACAAGATAGCCACCGGATTCAGGTGCAAGCAGAGCCTGATGATCCAGGGATGGGAAGTAGAGTAGTCATGTGACCCAAAGAGCCCTGTATAAACCCATGTTTTGGGCCAGAAGGGCAGTCTGGCTGTAGACGCTGTTGGAGATGGACTCCTCTTTGAGAGGCATGAGGACTGGAGCCCAGACTACAGACAGGACTCTGGAGACAGTCTTGAGTGATGAGAAACTGGGTGCCTGCATAGAAAGCAAGTTAAGTACTGTGGAGAAATGAAACAGGAGCTCCGGGTGGAAGACAGGGCCACAGGGACAACAGAACTCACCCCAAGAGATGCAGAGTTCTGGACTCCAGCCAGGATGGCACAGTAGCATTTTCAAAGCTGGTGCTCCCTCTGGGTTGGAGGAGGGAGCCCATGACTGGACACTTTAGGCCCCGGGGGGGGCAGCAGTGGGGATATGGTGGTGGAGCAGGAGACAAAGCATTTCCAGGATTCACCAGGTCCAGAAGTAAAAGATCTCCTGCGGGCAGAAACAAGCACCTGCAGCACCAAGTGATGATCAGATGATATCAGCGAGTGCAACAGCAGAGTGCTGTGGACTTGGAGGACTAAGAGGGGCCATGGTCCAATCATAATGAAGCTTAAAGCTGTTCAGCTTTGAGGACCCTGGGCTGGTGAGTAAGTAGTCAGTGGACCACTGAGCTACTGAGCTTTATTTTTGCTTTTGGGGGGGTCCCCTTTTTTTGACATCTCACCCTTGCCTTCCTTGGGGGAAGATCCTGGGAAGAAAAAGGAGAGGGGCGAGCCTTCAACCCAGCAAGCAATGCTCAGCCCAGCAAGCAAGGCTCAGCCTGTGAAGATCTGGCGTAGGACTCTTGGAAGGCAGATGTTGGCACACCTGGCACACTCCAGCTCCCAACAAGTAAAGCATCCCATCGAGTCATGGCAGGTGAGAGGGCGATCCACCAGAAATTGTGGATGGCCACATCACTGGAGAGACCTTCATGATGCAGCATGCACACCAGACCCCATGGAGATATGGGCACAGACCATACCAGATGGCTACTTGACAAGTATCCTGGGCATTTTCTGTTTTGTTTTTGGGGGGGTTATGTGAACCCTGCACCAAGGGGTGTGGTGAACCCCATGCAGGGCACTCTTTTGTACTGGGACTGATGATTATATTTCGGGGGTCTCACTCCCTCCTTCCCCCCATGGAGGAATGGATTGTGACTGTACTGGTGGAGGAGGCCACAGAAAGGGGGTGAATGAGAGAACACCCCAAATTGGAGATTGTGCTGTGTGAAACTTAAAGCCATGAAGTGTGACTAGAGCCACACTTAAAGCCATGAACATGTGACTCATGTTCTCTGGCCACATGAGGCACAGACTTAAGGCCAGTGGGCCTACAGGCTGAGAAGGGCAGGACTTGGACTTTGAGGGCAAAGGGCCCAGTGCCTGGTGGAGTAGATCAGAGATACAGCCAGGGGCCTAGACAGAGACAGAACCCAGGGTGGCTCATAAGCCCAAGAGGGGATGGAGATAAAGGCCTTTAAGGGTCAGAACAGAACCTGGGAACCACAAAGCTTGGTCTGGTCAGAAGACTGAAAGTAGAGGGCCAGTGAGAGAGAGGGCAGAGTCTGAGAAGACCAAAGTCCAGCACGGGAACAACTGCAGGTTCACTCCAAGCCCCTCAGGCAGCCTCCTTTCTAAACATTAACATAAAAGGTGTGGTGGGCAAATAAAGGAGGCATGAGTCCCTAGAGCTACAGCTGGGGTAGGAATTGCATGGCCACCAGGGAGTGTCACAGCCACCCCTGGGGGACAAACCTGTTACAGGAACACATTAGAGTCTTTAGAGACAATTATGCCATCTTGTATACATTCTGTATTATATAAAGATTGTTGTTGCTGTTAAGGTATAACTAAAAATAGACATTCTGGTTTAAATGGCAAAAGTATGGCTAAAGCAGAAGGCCCCAAAACATAAACATAAAGAAGGTCACAACAACATAAACCTTTGCAGACAATTAGTTTAGTTGCAATTAACCAGATCGGATTTAACAGCATGTAGGCTTAAATTGGATCACTCAAACATACTTTATCATAGTTTATTCATGTCATTTGGAATAACTGATGTAACCAAATGTAACATAAATACATCTGTTAAAACTGCATCTAATATATTTATTAGGTTGTAAAAACAGAGCAGCCCTATCACTGAAAAGCAAAGTTTGTTTAACCAATTTAACCAAAGCAAACTGGCAGTATTTAACATGCCATCCTCAAGAAGGAAAGAAATAAGGAATCCTTTCTTTCAGAAGTATAACTTTCACAGAAACATAAATCCCAATGAATTGACACCCTCCATGTCCACAAGAGAAGTGGCTCATTCTAGTTCCAAAAGCTTCAATTAAACAAACTTGAATGTATCCAGTTAAAAGTGTAGATAAATGAATATCATAAATAATTGTATACCTGTAGATTTATACCTAGAGAGTTAGAGGAATAATGGTTGTTGTGGGAACTGAATAACTAACAAGAGCTCAGATCCTGGATCCAGCCTAAACCCATCCCTCCAGGTGAGTATGTCTTAGCATTTCCATTGCCTGATCTGAATGCTACTTAAGTTTCTCTTCCTAATAACATGATTGTCTTGACAAGAGACAGACTTGCTCAATCTTTATTCCAGGGCTGCTTTGTGAGCTCCATTTGTCCTAAACTGCAGAAAAAGGACTTCCCTTCTCAAAGGTCACAATACTAGGTGTCACTCTGAGTCCAAGATCTCATGCCAGGGATTAAGATGGGTCCATGGTTGAAGCAAAACCAAAGGTCAGAAACCAGAGAGTTCAGAACACATGATCCAGAAAGCAGGAACAAGATGCTGAGATCCAAGGCAGTAGACAAGGCAGGAACCAGGCACAGGGCTCAAAGGACTGAGGGAGGAACAAAACTGGAGCAGAGCAGGAGGCAAGGCAGGTGGGTTTCAAATATCAGTGGTACAAACACTGTTGCTGGGACAAGGTCCCAGGGGAAGTGGGAAATTTTTTATAGCCCTCCCAGCAAGGGCTTCTGGCTTCAGTTAGTTTCCCATAGTCACATGGTCCTCTCTTGGGAACTGCATGGGAGAGCCCAGGCTGGGCTAGGTTCTATCACCCAGCCAGATTCTTGGTGGTACTTCAGCCTAGTTCTCCATCCCCAAACCCTGTGTTTAAGCTCCAGAAGTCCTAACAGTAATGATACTATTCTTACTGAATAGGTGGTAAAAAACTTAAAAAATAGATTGTAAGATCATGTAAGATTATTTCTATCCTAATGGCATAGCCCTGAGTCTGGAAAGTGACCACATGGGTAGGGGCCCATGAACCACAACAGCAATTGCAGTTAGTCAACCAAAATGACTACTGCACTAAGAAGGGATCACATGATTTATTGGCAGTTCTGTCATACTCATGAGGGCTTCAGCCCACAAAAGCTTGTGCTATATATATCTACTTTGATTAGTCCATAATGGGCAAATTCACCATGCCTTCTACTTGACTTCAGCCTACCATGGTTAACTATGTCTCCATACTCAGTCCAGATGGGGGTTGGAGCAAGGGCTCCATCCTCATTCCATTACACCTGATCTTTTTAAAGAAACTGGTGCCACTAACTTGCATAGCATCCATCTGCCTCTAAGCCATGAGACCTTCTCTCTTCATGGATAAAACTTTCTAGAGACATTAAAGGGTGAAAGAGTCCTAAGAAACAGCATTGCCTTTCTGGCCACACTCCTGAGAGGGTGGAAAAATTCGTGTCAGGGATGGTGCTGAATTACAAATGCCAAGATTTACCTGAGTCTTGAAGCAATTTAAAGGATCCAATAAATAACTGAAGGATTCACTTTTTTCATTCATATTACGACAAACCTGGAAAAAACTGAAGGCAGCATCTGCACTGACCTAAACATTACAGGACATGTGTCAAAGTCAAAGAAACTTTCAGAAGTTTGTTTCTGACTCAGTCCCCTCAATACCCTATATTTTGTCAGTTGGGTTTCTCCACCTTTATCTCCTCTTGCTTTTTGCCAAAACCACCTCAAAGTTCTCCCCCTGTTGCCAGAACCAGTAGGACAATGGGTAGTTGACTGCCTGGTATCCCTTCCTGTTCTGTCCTCTTCATGAGGTTCTAAGTGCTTTGGGTTAGGGTTCAAGGCAGAAGAGGGGAAA
>NW_017729022.1:19854938-19856127 GCF_001723915.1 Gavialis gangeticus
CCCTTCCGACCCTAGAAACTATGAAACTATGAAACTACGTGAACAGTAGGAGGTGGACTGCACTCATAGTTGCCATTGTAATAGCCTTCAGATGTTAAGACTGTAAGGCCCAGGTTGTGGACAGTCTGGCCTAGAGTTTAAACCACTGGGGAAGGCCTCAAGCCAAACAATAGGCTGAGTCAGAGAGTCAGGGATCAAAAACAAATTTACCAGAGCCAAAGGAAAATCCAGGAACAGAGTCCAATTCATACAACAAATCAAGGTTCAGGAGTCAGAAGCCAGTACTGAGGTTGGGACAAGCTGGGACACAAAACCAAAGCCAGGAGGTAACACTGAAATCAGGAGTGAGAACCAAGTCTGTGTATGCCAAGGTTCAGAACTGTAGTCAAAGTGAGCCAAGAGTCAGGCTGCGTTACCAGATCCCAGTGGACTCTCAAAAAAGCCAGAGTCTTAGCTGAGCCAGTAGGGAGCCGCACTCCTGAGCCACGCCGCGCTAACAGAGCGTTTGCATCGGTGGGTGAGCAGGAAGGGCCAGGAGAGAGACTCCTGCTAGGGCAGAGCGAAGGCACTGCACTAAGCTATAAACAAACAGCAACTCCTACAATGGTGTCAACACAGAGTGTGGCTAGCGCCCCTGCCCAGGAGGTGCAGCCTACCCAGGGCTTGTCTGAGGCCTCCACCTAGACAGAGCCCATGGGGGAGCTAGTGTCCCCCCACCCCCTGGCCTGCAGGGGTTGCCCGGCAGGGCCTGGGAGGGAAGGGATTGGGGACCCCCATACCTGTCCTGCCTTAGGGCCTTGGAGGCGCAGGTGAGGGAGCTCCAGGAGGAGGTTAGCAGGCTGAGGGGCATCAGGGAGTCGGAGGATAAAATTGATGGCTATTTCCTTTCCCTGCAGGGCCACACACCCAAGGAAGAAGCACCTCGGGAGGTGTTCTCCACTGCAGAGTGGCAGACAGTCACCTCCAGAACCAGGGCTGCTCGCAACACAGCAGTACCAGTTCCTCCAGTCCAGCTGGAGAACAGGAATGAGGCCCTGGCAACACTGGAGGAGAAGGAAGGAGAGGAGGCAACCGAACAGGAGGCAACTCCACGCTCCCCATGCGCCGAACAGGCCAATGGAGCTAAGCAGTCCTGGAGGAGAAAGCGTCAAGTGATCATCATAGGCGACTCCATCCTGAGAGGTACAGA
>NW_017729022.1:19861127-19861434 GCF_001723915.1 Gavialis gangeticus
CAGGAAGGGCCAGGAGAGAGACTCCTGCTAGGGCAGAGCGAAGGCACTGCACTAAGCTATAAACAAACAGCAACTCCTACAATGGTGTCAACACAGAGTGTGGCTAGCGCCCCTGCCCAGGAGGTGCAGCCTACCCAGGGCTTGTCTGAGGCCTCCACCTAGACAGAGCCCATGGGGGAGCTAGTGTCCCCCCACCCCCTGGCCTGCAGGGGTTGCCCGGCAGGGCCTGGGAGGGAAGGGATTGGGGACCCCCATACCTGTCCTGCCTTAGGGCCTTGGAGGCGCAGGTGAGGGAGCTCCAGGAGGA
>NW_017729022.1:19861445-19879503 GCF_001723915.1 Gavialis gangeticus
TCAGGTCCCTTCCAGCCCTACTAACTATGAAACTATGAAACTAAGAACCATGACAACAGTTTCAAAGAGGTTTACCAGAGCAGACATATGGAAGACTAGTTGGCCTCAGCCTGCTACCACATATGAAAATAAATGGGAAGGCTGCTTTCCCCAGCAGCCAATCAGGAGGCCCTTCCAGTGGCCAGCTGGAATCATTAGCCCCATGCACGTGTAGCCAACTAGGCAATTAGCCCAGGGTGGACTAATCCTCTAATGCACTATATGTATGAATATCAAGACCGGATAAGTGCCAAAGAAATGTAAGAGCAGTACAAACTATCTAATTTCCCAGGAGCCCCCTTGTATTAGAGTTATTCTTTACATTGTTTAATAAAGAGCCAGGTCCCGAAACTAACCTCTAAATGGGACCCCAAAAAGTAAACTCCACCACTGGCTGAACAAGACCTACACAGCTTTTAATCCTCCCAGAAACCTTTATTCTCACTGAGAAGGGAAGAAGACCAGATGCATGTGGTGGTGGTTGTTTTTAATTTTTTTGCTGCTTTAAATATTTATCTCCAATATTCAGTGGTGGTGAAACAGGAGAGGCCCCATGGTCTGTCCCCTCTAGAAGGGCCATGTTCAGCTTCAGACTTTATTCATGGATGTGATTGTGGTGATCCAGACTGTGACTTGACAGCAAGTCTGGTTCCATTAACGTAATTTGAGTCAAAGGTTTTAAAGCCTGTCAAGAAAGTCACCATGAGCGTTAACACTAGGACAGACTAGTGGAATCCCTCAGGGTTCAATACTCGGACTAGTGTTTTTCAACATGTTCATCAATGATTTGGATTCAGGTATTAAAAGTGAACTAGCAAAGTTTGCTGACGACACCAAACTGCGGGGGAGCGTGATCACACTCAAAGACAGGCTGGCAGTATAGACCAACCTGGACAGGCTTGCGAGGTGGGGGGACCTCAACCAGATGTCATTTAATACAGAGAAATGTAAAGTGCTCCACCTGGGGAGAAATAATCCACAATACACGCAGAGGCTCGGCGGTGCTATGCTAGCCAGTACCACAGTTGAACAGGACCTCAGTGTCATGATAGGTAACAAAATGAACATAAGCCACCAATGCAATGTTTTAGCTGGAAAAGCTAATTAAACACTGGCACAAATCTACCTAGGCATCTCAGGCAAGACTAAGGATGTCATCCTTCCACTCTACTCGGCCTTGGTGAGACCACAGATGGAGTACTGCATCCAGTTCTGGGCACTGCACCTCAGGAAGGGTGTGGAGAAGCTTGAGAGAGTCCCAAGGAGAGCCACACACATGGTTAGAGGCCCTGAAACCAAGTTATATGAGGAGAGGCTGAAAGCCTTGGGACAGTTCAACCTTGAAAAGAGAAGGCTCAGAGGGGATTTGGTGGCAGCCTATAAGTATATCAAGGGTGTACATCCTGCAGGAGCATCTGTTCACCAAGGCCCCCCAAGGGGAGGACAAGAAATAATGGGCACAAGCTGATTGAGGATCGCTTCAGGTTAGACATAAGGAAAAACTTCTTTACAAGTCGAGTGCTGAGGGTTTCAAACAGGCTCCCTTCAAAGGTGGTACAGTCACCCACCCTGGCAATCTTCAGAAAGCATCAACACCCACCTTTCTGGGGTCATCTGAACACAGCAGTCTTTCCTACCCAAGTGCAGGGGGGCTAGACCCAATGATCTGTAAGGTCCCTTCCAGCCCCTAATAACTATGAAACACGTACTACTACCAGCTGCCATTTTCAGAATCATGAACTAGTACCCCAAAATCATGACATTGCCTTAAAACACCATTAGATTTAAACAAAAAAAAAGTGGGGTTTTTTTAGAGGGTAATATTCTCTTTCCCTCCCTTCCCTCCCCCATAGGTCAGGGTTATCCGCATAACACATGAGGCCAGAAAGCGTGGCCCATGCTGCATGAGATATATGCCATGCCACACCAGCAAGACAGTCCTGCTATAGATATTCTTAACAAACATTTTCAAGAATAAAGAGCATGAAATTGAAAACCTCATAAAACCACTGGACTTAGTAAGAAACAATCAACTTTCCAATATTCAGTGGCATGTAGCTTCCATGGAAAAAGGCATGTCAGGGCATCATGCAAGGTGCACAGACAGTAATGGATGGAAGGTTGCAAGGTGCGTTTAATAGGGTGGAATCCTTCAAGTCAGTGCATGCTTTCAGCTCCCACTGACTTTGGTTGTAGTTCCAGGATGGACAACAGTTCACAGGATCAGTGAGCACGTGCAGCTTATAATACCCCTCTAACTTCTAGATGGCACTACTGGACACACTCAATTCAGCCAACAAAGTCAAACTCATAACAAAAAATGCAGGTAGCTTCTACTGCAAGAAAGCATAGCTTGAAACAAGGGGGCCCATTCAGGACACTGGTCCCATATTTAATGTATCATGCAATGGGACCGTCACAGACCTCTGAATGTACACGGAAATCATCTTTTATCTTCTAAGGACTAGAATGAGTTATCCTGAATTCCAAATAGATACTTACAATGGGCTAAGAGACCAGAGGTTTTTCTGGAATATTGCTTTAATTTCAGAAAAAGCTAATCACATATTCCTCATCACAGAAAGTAAACATAATACAAACTAGGAGCTAGACTACATTCCTAATTAAAATCAGGACATAGCCTTCATTTTGTGTGTGTTTGTGCACTCTGCCTGTTTTGTTTTTTAAAATCATGTTAAGTTCAATTTTTCACTTGGGAAACAAGTATCATGGCAAATCCTGCTCGTTTTATATGCAGGTGCCATTGAAGACAATGGAACCACTACATAAATAAGGTATGCATTTTTTGAATTCCTAGGAGGAACTGGAGAAATGAAGAGATAAAAGAAATAAGGAATGAGAGAGAGCGAGCAGATGACAAGAAAGAAATGAACAAGAAACTAAGCATTACATCTGTTCACACCATAACACATAACTAGGGACTTAACTGGGGAGTCAGCATTTTATTTTTAGTAAGCCTTTTCTTTTCCTGGCAATTCCATGCAAAATCAGGGAAACTGCTGTTTTTCATAGTTTCTGCAAAAAATGTAAAATCGATTTGAGTAGGTCCCACACATAACTTAAGGTATGGAGAGACATAATGCTGAATTACATGGAATTCTAAATACACTCTAAATCCCAGTGGTCTAAATGTACAGGCCACTTAAGACCGGCTTAATCTTCCTGGAACATTTCAAAAGCAAAATGATAAAATCAAGTACTATTTTGAGTGGTGAACTGCCAGTGTCACATGAGGACACAGGATATTCAGTGCCTTCCCTCTGATCAGTCTTCCAGGCATCTAGAACTACACCACTTCTCGTCCCCTTCCCCCACCCAAATACACACAGGGCAAGACACTCCTCTGGAAGGCAGCCAGGACTCTGTAGTCCAAACCCCTGCTCCCATCTTCCTTCTCCAATGAGGCAGGGAAGTAGAAGCAGGGACTTTTGAAAGTCCCCAAATCAAATAAGAATCCCATCCCCCCGCCTTGTCTCTTGCCACCCCTCCTTTTCCCTCTATGCTCAGCAGCATGTCCCCTTCCCTGCCATTTCTTCCCTTCCCCCACTGCTGCTCTCCCCAGCTCACCCAAGGGCTGCAGGGGGGTTCCAGAGGCACTCCTGCCCCACTCCACCTGGGGATGGCAGAAGCAACAGCAGCAATGGCACTGGCTGTATTCAGTTGCTCAGCCTGGTTTTCCCTCCCTCCCTGCATTCCTGCCAGCCCAAGAGTAAGCATAAGCAGGGGGAACCTGCCAGCTGCTGCCATTGCTTTGCCCAACTGAGTCCATCTGCATCAGGCAGAAGAGGGTCTACATCCCCCCACACCCGCACCACCACCACCACCACCACAACACACCCCCTCAGATCAACTGGGGACTGCAGCAGCAGCAGGGAGGGAGGGAGGGAAGGGAGGAGATGCTGAGGATGGAAGAGAAGGGAAAGGAAAGATTCTTACCTGCTTTGGGGACTGCTGCTCCCATGATGTGGTCCAGCAGAGGAGTTAAACTCTGCTATTGCACCCCCTCTGGATATGCTCCTATGTAGCCCCTGCTTGTGGTTCCCAGGGAGCTAATGTTTCAGGACAACCTCAAACCTCAGTGACTTTTCACCCCCTTGCCTTGAAAGAGGTGCTGTTAATTACATTTCCCTGCTAGCGACCCTGTACTCCAGAGTGCAAAACTCATTGGAGGTGAGGGAGAGGAGTGGAGGGGTTTCTGGGTTCTGGGGAGTTGTCGCTTGCCTTCCCCTTGCCCCAAGTAAGCCTGGCACTGCAAAGTTCACGGTCTGTAGCAGGGAGGTACACTAGCACAGCTCTCAAGTGGGAGCTGAAAAGCCATGGTGATCGGGGAGGGGGGCCCTGAACCACACAGCCCTGGAACCTGCAAGCGGTGGGGTGGGGTGGCATAAGCCCTCCAGTGCCTAAGACTCCCTCAACTCCTCCCTGATCATCTGGGTACTCTGCTGGCATGTCAGCAGCAGTCCTTAGAAGCTGGGAGTTCTACTTATAACCCATAGCAGTGTACACACAGACACTTCTGTCCAAGGATAACTGTGAAACAGTTTCCAACCAGTGACAGAAAATCATAGAAAATTAGGATTCGAAGGGACCTCAGGAGGTATCTAATCCAACCCCCTGCTCTAAGCAGGACCATCCCCAACGAGATCATCCCAACCAAGGTTTTGTGTAGCCGGGTCTTAAAAACCTCCAAGGATGGAGATTAAACAACCTATCTGGGTAACCTGTTCCAGTATTTTACTACCCTCCTAGTGAGAAAATTCTTCCTAATATTTAACTTAAACTTTCCTTGCTGCAACTTGAAACGATTGCTCCTTGTTCTGTCATCTGCCACCACTGAGAACAGTCCAGCTCCATCCTCTTTCGAACCCCACTTCAGGCAGTCAAAGGCTGTTATTAAATCCCCTCTCAGTCTTCCTTTCTCTAAACTAAATGAGACCAATTCTCTCTGCCTCTCCTCAGAAGTCATGTCCCCCAGCCCCCTCACCATCTCACCATCTCTGCTGCTCTCTGCTGAACTCTCTCTGACTTGTCCACATACTTTCTATAGTGGGGTGGGGAGCCAAAATTGAACACAGTACTCCAGATGTGTCCTCATCAACGCTGAACAGAGGGGGAAAATCACTTCCCTTGCCCTGCTGGCAACACTCCTACCAATGCAGTCCAGTATGTTGTTAGGCAACAACAGCACACTGTTGGCTCATATTCAGCTTATTATCCATTGTGTAACCCCAGATCCTTTTCTTCAGAGCTGCTGCCCAGCCAGTCAGCCCCTAGCCTTCACTGTTGTATGGAACTGTTCTGTCCTAAATAAGGACTTTTCACTTGTCCTTGAACCTCATGATATTCTTTTTCAGTCCGAGACTCCAATTTGTTGAGGTCACTCTGAATCCTAGCCCTACCTTCTAGCATATTTACTACTCCCCACAGCTTGGTGTCATCCACAAACTTGCAGAAGGTGCCATCTTTCAGGTCATTGATAAAGATATTGAACAGAATTGGCCCCAGAACCAACCCCTGGGGCACTCCACTTGATACGAGATGCCAACTAGACATAGAGTCATTGATTACCGTCTGAGCCCAATGCTCGAGCCAGTTTTCTATCCACCGTGCAGTCCACTCACCCAGCCCATACTTCCTTATCTTGCCTGTAAGAATTCTGTAGGAGACCGCATCAAAAGCCTTCCTAGAACCACATCCACTGATTTCCCCGCATCCACAGAGCCAGTCCTTTCATCACAGAAGGCAATCAGGTTGGTCAGACATTATTGGAATAGTTCAAGTGTTATGTCTGTCCACACTTTAGAAGCAATGAACAAACAAAAAAGGCACTAGCAAATAAAAAGTTAGAAATCAGCTGGTTTGAGAAATGATAATAAAAAATGTCAAAAAGTGAAGTTAAACATAAAGGTAATCACAAAACCTGCCTCTTGGTGCATGCTAACTACTATTCCAACTGTTATAGCACAAAAACAAACAGGTAAGGTAGCCTTTTTTTCTGTTTGTATCTACTTATTAAATGATCATGAAGTAAAAGAAATTTGCATTTCAATTAATTTTTGGTGTGCTACCACTTGTACTCATTTAATACATAACAGAGAGATGCTTTGGAGGTAGTGAGGCATCTGAGAAGAGGTAGTGAAACCCCCCACACAAGGAAAGCTATTCCCCTGCTTGTCAAAGTGACCTCATGCTATTTTACCTTATCACTTTACATTGAGTATTAATGAGTTTTGCTCACTGGAGAGTAGTATTTTTCTTGCATTTGTACATCACTTTAACAATATAAAAGCAGAAAGCAACATAACCGACTAAAAATAAGAAAGAAATTGAATGTTTAAAGAGATGGATGGCAGTCTGGAGAAATGGATAAAGAACCGAATAACAAAACTAGAAACATTAGAAGCAGCAGATGGGGAGAGTAAAAAAGCAACAGAGTAAAAATCAGGAAGTACAAGGTTAGGATATAATTTGATTTTGTATTTATAACAAAAAAGATTGTTATAGCGCTAGGTTTATTTCTTGTAGTTTTATAGTTTACTCCAGCATCAGTGGCATTGGCTTTTGTTATGTCAGGTAACTAGCCCTAAAATTTATATTTGGTAGGGCATGAAGCTTTTTGGTGGGAAGAGATGGGAGGAAATAAAAACTAGACTTACTTCACACATTCGTTTCTCTGCTGAGTTAATAGTGCTACTATATCACATCACCACATTAGTTTTTCAGTGTCTGGAACCAGTGCCAATGCTGACAGTGACAAAAGGGAAATGTCACTCAAAGAGCAAGTGACATGGCAGCCCCAGTGACAGAATTAAATAAGAGAAAACTTATAATTTAAAAATAATTTTACACAGATGTTTCATGATGAAAAAAACCTCTTCTTCCTGTTCTGGGATATAAAGATGGATATGGAAGCTAATACAAAGTAATGGGTTATAGTGGAGTTTAACAATACAACATTTTTATGGCCACTTTTGGGATTATATTTAAAATGCCTGTCATATTCAAATTCAGTCTATAAAAAAGCACACACAAAACTGTGTATTGGCAAGTTTTCAGTTCAAAAGGTTTGCAGGTTTAATACTCAGATCTGTTTATGTGATACACAGACATGCATATTGCAGAGGTAAAAGGTCCAGTTTCTATAATGTATTCAAGATTCCACTTATACAAAAAAAGTGACCCTGCAAACACTTACTCATAAGGCTGTTGCTATTAATTTGTCAATTATGACATCCTCTTTTCAGGTGTGATATTTTTCCTAATTTACATCAATGATAAAAGGAGAAAAGGATGAAACATTAAGTGATGTGGTCTTCTTTTGCCAGTCCAAGTGGTCTGCAGAATGAATTACAGTTTTAAATTACTATCTAATAGTTATTATTCCAAATTATTGCCAAGGATACCTGGAGCCCTGGACAGACATATTTTTAACATATTAAAGTAAAAATAGATACAGATAGAAAAGAACAATATCAGAAAAGCATTTAGAATTTTATTGTAGTACTAATTAGCATATTGGAAAGTTATTCTCTAAGGGAAGCAAACAACTATACAAGGAAATTATTCAGTCCTTCAAAACATACCAGCAAATTGTTCATCAAAGAAGAAAGTCCAACACCCATAATAGAATGGAATTTCATAAATAATCATAAACAGGAGGAGCAGAGATCTTTGACTGAAACAATGCCCCTGACCACTGATAAATTTTGCTCCAGTACCCCATGAACACATTGGGTTTTTTTAATTATGTTCCTCTCTTGGATCTTTAGATACATGAAAATCAGAACCCTCTCAATCATTTCCTCACCCTTTTTCTGTGATAATAAAGATTATTTTTATCCAGTGTTAACTCAAGAGAATCCGTCACAGACTCTGTTTGTGCTGTTCCTCAGGATGCATACAAAAGTGCAGGAAGGCACTTGTGATTGCAGTGTAATTTTTGTGGTTTACATAAAGCACTTAAAGGTACAGCATGATTGAACATAACAGTCATTCAACATTTGATAGTGGTTGGGGGTGGGGTGCTCAAACTTTCCCTGTACTGGCCAAGGCCAGGAGGTAAGGGGTGCTGTTGCGTGTCTCCCAGAATACTCTGCAGACTCCTGGGGGGCTGCCAGTGACTGCCGAAAGCAGCCATAGCCAAGCAGCCTGCCTGTCTGGGCCTGTGGCCAGCCCTGCCCCTGGGCTGTCAGTAATAGCCTCTCATCCCAGCCCCACCTCCTCCATCTGGCCAGCTGAGAGCCACAGCCTGGCTACAGGAAGGGAAGGTGAAAGTGGTCTCTCTCCCCATAGTGCCTCCAAGACCACAAGACCCAGCAGCCCAGCCAGGCATGCTACAGGGGTAAAGGGTCTCTCCCCCCTGCTTGCTCCTCTGGGTCTTGTGGGGGAAGCAGTTTAACAGGCATGCAGCAAGGGGAGGGGTTTCTTCCCCCTTGCTTGATCCTTTGGTCATGGAGGAGCATGCAGGAAAGAGAGACAGCAGTGAGCCTGACTGGGCTCATTGCTCTCCTGGTCCCAGGGGAGCAAGCAGGGGGGAGAGACCCCCTCACCATCCCCCCTTCACTCCCCCTGGCCAGGCTGTGGCTGTCAACTGGCAGGAGAGAGGAGGTGGGGCTGGGATGAGAAGCTGTCACGGACAGCCCAGGAGCAGGGCTAGCCCAGCATTCAGGCAGGCAGAGGAGACAAGCTCTGCTTGCCTGAGGCTAGCATGCAGCCCTGCACAAAGACTGGTAGGATATGGCTGGATTCACCTAAAAGTAACCCTCACTGCGGACCTGTACACAGGTTCTCTAAGGCACACTATACCAGTGGGTCTCAACCTTTATCCTACTTGGACCCATTTGCAAAGAGCCATGGCCCGTTCCAACCCACTTCTCCTGGCCTGTCAGTGCCTGACCCCCAGTTCCTTGTGCCCCCCCCACCCTGGCCATGCTGGTGTCCTTCACACTTGACCCGCAGCCCCCTGACCTCCCCCAGCCCTGCCAGAGGGGCCCCCAGCTGCCCCTGTCCCACTCAGGTTGGAGCCTGGTGGCTACGACAGCTCCAGTTTATGCGGGTGACAGTGGAGCAAGGCCAGCCCCAGCATGGGCTGGGGGGAGGAGGAGCAGAGGCCTGTGGCACCCCCCCTGCCTGGGCTAGGGCTGCTGCGCTATGCCAAGCCAGGCAGCTTAGTCATGGCCCTTCCTACCACCCAAGCAACATCTCCCAACTGCCCTATCCCTGCTCCACACTGGCCCCGGTGCCTCCAGCCCGGCCACACAGCTCTCCCCTGCCCCCTCCCCCTGCTGGAAGGGGAGGGCACCTTCCTATCTCCCCTCTCCCCTGCTGCAGCTCATGACCCTTTGAAATATTGTTGCAATCCACTTTTGGGTTGCAACCCATGGTTTGAGAAACGTGGCTGTGTACTAAAGAGCCTTCATCTGATAGCTCATCAGATAAGAGTTAAGTTTTTATGCAATCAACCATTTTATAAGCAATCTGTAGCCGTGAATATATGTTACTTTACAGCTGTAGAGCACTTTCAGGAGCCTCATTGCATGACACAGTAAGAGAAGGATACCCAGCAAACAACAACGAGTTATAGTTGGCTGTTTTCTGCCGAAGTGACAGGACCAGTCCCACAAGATGAGCGTTTCAAGAGCAAACCTGTTGTAAGGAAGGCTTAATAAAGAACTAGCAGCAAGCAAGGAGATTGCTCCTAGTGAAGACTCTAGTCCTCTGTACTGCAAAACACCACTACATTCTATTTTACAGTATAAAAATAAAGCACATAATGTGATAGCAGAATATTATTTATTTGCTACATGAGTACCAGTTAGCAGAATGGAGGCCCCCATTCTGAGCTTTACAGAAGCTGGAAACCTATGGCCCCCTGCAATTATAAAAGGATCATTAACATTGTAATGGTCATTAAACAAATATTAAATGCTAGAAGAGAAGTGTCTAGGCATCTGCATGAGCACTGAACCCTAGCACCACAAAATGCTTGACTGGTGCACCCCTACCCCTTGGAAATGTGTGCAAAACTATTGTTATTTCTATTGCAGCTAGGAAGACAAGATGAGCTATGTGATAAGCTACTGTGTAATAGTAGAGCAGGAATACTAGGGAAAAAAGCTTCATATGCAATTCCATTTCAGCTTAAGCACATATACAAATAGGCCTTTTTCTTCAGGTAGGCATATTAAAGACACAGCATTAGGGTCCCTTAAGCATTAAATAGGAAGAGTAAAGAACTTCCCAAAGGCAATCCAGACTGCCTATGGGCCTAGCAGGTAGGTAAGTAGAACTAGCCAACAGGAAGCTCTCCGCAGCAATAGAAAATGAAAGCAAAAAAAAATCTTTGAAAAATTAACCAACCAACTGATAGAATAAAAGACTGTACTGATAATTATTTCCAAGTTTGTGAAGAATGGCTCTGAATGCATAAAATGTTTCAAATAATTTATTCAACAAATTTCATCTCATTTTCTCTGTGCCAGCAGATCAGGATTTCCTAAGATTTATTAATTATTCAAAAAATATTTCAAATGATTTCTCTGAATAATTCTTGGTCAACAGGATTGATTGCAGGCAGTACATTGCCAGTGTTTGACTTCTGATATTCTAGCTGTGTCTGTTTAGTTTTAATTGGGCACATCAGTCATATGGTACATTTCTCTTCCCCGACTGGACAGATCTAATTCAGAGAATCACAGGTGCCTGATGAGTGAAACTAAATTCACCCAAGAGTTAGAATGAAAGATGAGCATGAATGTGAGGGAGTAAAGAGAGAAAGAAAAGGAACACGTCTATGTTAGAGTATTCTCATAAGTTTCAAGGTCCAATTCAGAAAAGAATCCTTATTCTGGACAGCACTTACACATGTAAGCAACTATGTGCTTAATAGAGACAAGGTACTTGTGTATCTACAATGTAGCTGGAAGGCTAAAATAAGGAACCTGGACCTAAAAGTAATTCAAATAGAATAAGGAGCTTAGGCCTGCATTACAGCTGATGTGGAGAGTTAAGCAACTCCAGTGGATAATCCAGAATGTCTACATATCTTGGAGACAGGCACCTACAGCAAGCCAAAAGGAAAACTTAAGTAAAAGTTTATGTTTGAATTCCTATCCCTTTCTGGAGCTTAGGCACCTGAGTCATGACTGCACACTAAGCACTCCATCTACTCAGGACTAGAAAGCTGCATCCTCTTCTGAAGGCTGGCAATGGTTTGCATAATGACTGGTGTTTATAGTCCTCACATGGGAAGTGACAGACAAAGGCTCTTTTCAGACTGATGGAATCCAAATCTATGTATCCCATCTCAGGGGAGAGTGCCCTGACCACCAGGCTGTGGAGTAGTGTGGTTGGAGGCATTCTCCATCCCTACGGCTGAAGTTCAGTCACTGCATAGTTAAATATGCAAGTTAGGGGGCCAGGAGGAGAACAAACCAGAAAGAACCAAGACAAATGATATAAACCTAATAGCTACTGTACTTAGCTGGGACCTGTGCCCCAGATCCTGCTTTCAGAAATGTGTTTTCTTTAATATCTGTCTAATGTAAAATGTACAAAATAGTCCAAGAAATAGGGAGCAGAACACAGGAATCAACCCCTAAAGTATGCTGTCATACTCCCTTTTGCTTTCTTATGCATACCTCAGCCTTCTGATTAGCATTCTGGATTTTCCCCTCAGTTACATATTTGATATTTAGTTCACGTTTAAGTGCTCTTATTATGCCTCGTGGAATGGGCCTCTTTGGGGATTTAGGCACCAGCTCACCTCATGCCTGGAACATAGTGGGGCTTGTGTGCAAATTAGATGGCTAACTCCTCAAACTGGATCACCCTCCACACACACATGAAAGCCCAAGTTTAGACAATAAAGGTTCTTTTCAATCTTAAATGTAGGTGCCTACTGAGTTTGGTGGATACTTCAGAAGAGGAATTTTGGATCAGTTCTTGCAACTTAGGTCCCTAAATTCCACTTATGACCCCAGATGATGCAGAAAAGGCTGAAGTACTCAACACCTTTTCCACCTCAGTCTTCACAGGCAGGGTCAGCTCCCAGACTACCGCACCTGGCAGCACAGTTTGGGGAGGAAGTGAGCAGCCAATAGTGGCAAAGAACAGGTTAGGGATTATTTAGAAAAGGTGGATGTGCACAAGTCCGTGGGGCTGATGAGGATGCATTTGAGAGTGCTGAGGGAGTTCCTACTCACCTCACCTCAGTGAGGTGGGGCATGGGTCTGAGGTGTGTAGGTGGGGTGAGGGATGTAGGAGTGTGTGGGTGTGTGCATCAGTATGGTGGAGGGTAGGGGGTGGGGAACTGTGTGTGGGGGCTGTGGAAACTTGTGTGGGGGCTATGGGATAGCATGAGTGAGTAGGAAGGTATGGGTGTGTATGTAGCGGGGGATCCTCAGAGTCCCTGGAATGTGCAAGTCCGTGGAGCCATATGTGGCAGCAAGTAGGGCCAGCCCAAGCTGGCCCCATAGCAATCCCAGCTAAGTCCCTGGCTGCAAATGGCAGCAGTGATCGGGACCAACCCTGCCAGACCCCATAGCATGCGGCTCCCACCCGAGTCCCTGGCCATACGTGGTGGCAGAGTGTGGGGCAGTCCCATAATGCTCCCACCTGAGTCCCTGGCCACATATGGCATCAGTGTTTAAGGCAAGCCCACCTGGCCCCATAGCTCTCTGACTTAAGTCCCTGACCCCACATGGTGGAGTGAGCAGAGCCAGCCCACCCAGCCTCATAACATGCAACTCCCACATGAATCCCCAGCCTCATGTGGTGGCAGCATGAACAGCCAGCCCCACCCAGCCCCATAGCATGCAACTCCTGTGCTCCTACCCCAGTCCCCAGCTGCACACGGTGGCAGCATGTGGGGACAGCCTGACCCAGCCCCATAGTGCACAGCTCCAGTGCTCCTGCAGCGTGAACAGCCAGCCCAACCCAGTACCACAGCATGCAACTCCCCATGCTCCCAGCCCCATTTTCCCCAAAGGGGGAGTCCCTGGCCCCTGGCCTGGTGGGGCCTTTACCTGAATTTCCACTGTCCCAGGGAGGAAGGGTTGGAAACAGCCACTGGTTCTCCAGGGAAAAGCTTCCACAAGGTAGAAGCTTTTTATCTCTCGTGCCCCCTAACTTGGGGCTGGGGGAGGGTCAGGTAAGGTTGGGGTGGGGGTTGCTTGCTTAGCCACCAGAGCTGCACCTCCTGCATGGAGGCTTATGCTTTCAGACACACAACTCAGGGCCAGGGCCTGTGATAATTCTTCCAGTTTATGGAGGGGCCCCACAGGCTGGACAGAATTGCCTAATGGGACAGATCTGGCCCAGGGGCCATATTTTGCCTGCCCCTGAGCTATACTGTCCTCAGTGGTGGCAAATAACAAAACAAGGAGTAAGGGTCTCATGTTCCAGCAAGGGATGTTTAGGTTAGATATTAGGAAAAACTCTCTCACTAAGAGGGTAGTAAAACACTGGAACAGTTTACCCTGAGAGGTGATAGACTCTCTGTCCTTGGAGGTTTTTGAGACCTGGCTACACAAAGCCTTGGCTGGGATGATCTAATTGGGGCTGGTTCTGCTCTGAGATGGGGATGAACTAGATGACCTCCTGAGGTCCTTTCCAACCCTAGTTTTCTATGATTCTATGTAGGCATTTAATGCAAAATCCAGATTGGCAAAATAAGCCAAAAGGATACATTTATAGTTAACCGCATCATTCAGTGCTTTCCTCAGCCTAAAATTGTGCTCTCACAGGCAATCATGCAAAAAGCAGATTGCTTCTGGCACTTGGGCAGTGACTTCCACACTCTTTCTCCTTCCTGTAAAAGAGGCTTTCCTATGGCATGGAAACAGTAATGTTCACTTCTAACTTCCATTTAACTTTCTAAATAATTGGGGGGTTTTTTCACTTTTGTTTTATAGAACTTTTGTAGAATGTAAGTGACTAGTTAATTAACCTTCTGGGGACTGAAGACTTATACATCTTCCTAAACCTCCATTTGTCTGGCAGCATGGAAAATGCCGGCATTGCAATTAATACTTAGTTTGCCAATGAAATTTTAAAGTTTAGTTATAATAATGGTGGGAGAAAGCTATCCCCAGCACTGAAGTTGCATAGAGCTGATAAAATGCATGGTAAAACCCAGACCCTTGCAGTCTCAACTTTAATATTCCAGTTTTCTTACATGCACTGATTTCCCAAAGGAAAATAAAATATCGGACTCATGTCCAACAGTAGACCCAAGAGTAGAACTTTTCCTCCATTTTATATGAAACATAAGAATGAATAGTAAACAATTATGTCCATACTGGAAAGGTACAAAATTATAATTTTGAAACTATATACATGTACACAGAAATCACTGTTAGATGAAAGCTTTGGTGCCAAAATATTATTTCCAAATTTAGCACTTAAAATGAAATCCTATTCCCCTCTACTGTCTTTGACTTCACTGGAGCCAAGATTTCACCCAGTCTTTAGATTTCTATTAAGATTTCGGGGGCACTATTAATTCTATTTGTTTAAACTTGTTCTCATGGAAAGAAAATAAAAAACTTATCTGTGACTTCCATGGCTCAAACATAAAAAAGTCAAAAGAATCATCTAGATTTATCTTACCTATGGAATTCCCCGGAATCTCTGATCTTCTCAAAATCAATTGCTCATTCATACTTAGGGTATTGCATTTGATATTACAGGTGAATTGTACTTTGATGAGAAGTCTTAAAATTACAAGGTAACATAGACTGGCACATATATATGGAGTCAGACTAACACATTTCTCCAGGGCCTATAATTAATCATCTCCATGTTAAGCAAAATAACTCCCCATATACTGCAGGGTAGAGTACTTGGACTCTAGAGAGTGCATGGTCTAAAGTTTCATTGACATGGTAGAGTGAAACCAATGATACATTACTATACATTAAAGTGTCTGTTTTATGATAAGAAACATGAGAATATCTGAGGCCTCAGCTAAGCTAGGGACAAAAGTTACACATAAACTGGTTGAAGTCATCAGAAACGGGTTTAAACCTGTAACAGAACAGAAGCTCACTACACATAAACCAGTTTGAAAATGGCTGAAACTGGTTTAAGATAACCCTGGTTAAATGTAGTATCAAACTTAACTGGTTTGGGTTAAACTGGTTTATGAAATTTCTGTCCCAGACCCCTTCCTGCTTCAAGTTAAATCATACTCCCCCAGCATCCTAGCATGCTTTCCAGCCCTGAGTTAGGCTGTGCTGTCTGCTCCAGAGAGCAGGGCTGGCTGCACCCCTCTGCTCCATAGCAGAGCATACAGGGTTAGCTGACAAGGTGTGGGGACAAGCACAGCTGGGGATGCAGCCCAGTCTCTGGGGTCTGGGGCCAAGAAGGGGAGTTAAATACCCCTTCTTCCACTCAAACTTACCACTGGCTGCAACTGTGGACTACAAATCCCTGAGACACCTGGAAGCAGGAAGAGGAAGTGATGAGCAACCCTGCAGAGTCTGTTGCTGTAATTCTGGACTACAAATCCAAAAGACCTCAGGGGCAGCAAGAAAAGGAAGTGAACACACAACCAGAGAACTGTGCTCTAGTGCCCCCCCATCCCACCCCCAGCTTTTGGCATGAGTCACTGCAGGCATATCCTGAATCAAAGGTAAATGTCTGTTTGCTTCTGGTACAATTTAATATGTGCAGGTTAGACTAACCTGAAAAGATTAATCAATTCAGCCTCAGGCTTTTTGACTGTCTGTACCTAGCCCTAGTGACTGACAGCCAAATCTATGTCTCACTGCAAAGCCAAATTTAGTGGACTCTGTGCCAGGGTTCTCTACTTGGCTGGAGATTGATCTCTAGACTGTGGAGCCTTAGCAGAGCTACTTTGTTATTACTGCTATAGACAAATATTCGTCCAGCTTCTGTAGCTCCTGTACATCCCTGTACTCAGAGATATTATACCTGTGTCACTGATCCACTACAACTTAGTCTTATGCAGCGTTCACTCCTTCCCCCACACCTTTCCGGCTTACAAATAACCAAAAAAATCTATTATATTACAAATAGAGTCTCCATGAATGGCAATTCCATTATATTCAAGAAAGGGAAATTCATCTCTGTACAGAAGGACAGCACAAGGCCCATGAAACACTTCTGCTACGACGCGAGAGCTCATATAAACCTTCTGATGAGTTGTACTTTGGGTGCAGAGAATCAACTAATATACAGTTGGCAACATGCTGCTGGAAATATTCTGTCTATATAGTTATGCATATAAAAAGGTAAGTCACTCTTTTTTTCTTGTAATTTATTTTCATTATAATTATGCTGATGGAAGGTCAAAATTATTAAATCTGCACGCCACCCTCCCCTCCACCGCCAACAGTGCCGGTGGCATCTGTGGGAGCTCCCCACTCACCGCCACTGGGCTGCCGCCACCACCGTGCTCCTGCCGCTGCCGGGGGCATGTGCCGTTCATGTCTCCAGTCCTTCACTGTCAGTGTTCATGGCCTCAATAGGATCATTTTTCAGATTCACTGGGTTTCTTGTTTTTTTAAAAAAAACACGATTCCCAGCCCCACTCATACATTAGTGTTAAACTCTGCAATAACACATTCAGTTGTCATCTTGGCTCAATGTTTTTCCTTTAGCCACCACAGACTGAATCCGTTTACTTTATATAGTAGTATTCATACACACAATGTATGTATTCACACATGCATGCATCCAGAATGTTGTTTAAAAAGTATTCAAGATAAGTTTATTTGAAAAGAGGTCCAATTGAAAGGGCATTTTTTCAGCCTTCATAATTTTTCTTCTTTGGTTTCCCCTACCACAGATTGTTTCCTAGGTTTAAAATTTAGGAATCACTTAAACAAGCAGTGCCTGATGTACATCTAATGACAATGATAAGATGTTGTAATTTATGGACAAAGTAAGTGTCTAGTACAAGAAAAAATTCCAAAGATACAATATACAGGTTTCTCCTCCAGTTACTATTTTATAAACAGACAGGGATTTCTGGGGGGGGATATAATTGTTTATTTGCATTTTAATAGAGTGAGAATCTTATTTTGAAGGCTGCTGCAGTTTCATTCTAAGCTAAGCCTTGTCTGAATAGACTCATTTCAGCATTTCTTAAACACCTCTGTTTCCCATTAAATTACTACATACATTTAATTTCCTCAATTGAAACTCTAGTATGATAACAATACACAGTATAATGGTTGAATACTGCACAATTCAGGAAAGAAAGTATAATACTGTGGTGATATAGTTCCATTTCACCACTCTAAAAAGGACTGAATCTGACAAGATAGATTCTTATTCTTTTAATGGTCAGACTCCAATGAGCCATGTACCAACTTAAGATGACTACAGCATATTACCCCTGTTCAGGGAAGGAAGGAATGTTGATTACATCTGCATCCTTTCTGACTGCCATATCTGAACTAAAATGAATTCACTTTGTTAAACATATTTTATTTGAAAAAGGGCTATGCAAAAAATGTTCAAAATGCAAAAGCATATGTACCATACAAGCAAGGTACTATCTTCACAACACCATTGGCAGAAAGAAAGTACATAATGATATTCATTCCCATGTGAATGCAAACGGAATATTAGAATTTACTATCAATCCTAGAAGCACTGTGGCATTAGTAATGCTGCAAAAACTACCTCCAGTTTGTAGTCAATGCTACTCCCTCTTTGAGAAACTAATAGATATATTTCCTAGGGCTGTGCAAAGCTTCAGGTGCTGATTTGATTCAGAGGAGATTCAGCCCAATTCGATGACTGAATCTCTGATTCTGAATTGAATCAGGGGACCAGTTAAAAGGTCCGAATCGATTTGAAGCTCTCTGAATCTTCAGAAAAGATTCAGAGAGCTTCAATGATTTGGACAGTCCCCACCTGCTGCAGCAGGGAGCTGCAGCTGGACTCGGAGCTCCTAAGTAGGGGGCGAGGGGGGGGGCTGGAGGAAGAGGGAGGGGACCACGGGGAGACCGCTGCCAGCCCCCAG
>NW_017729022.1:19879845-19881537 GCF_001723915.1 Gavialis gangeticus
TGAGCCCCCTGACCCCCCCTCAACCCTCCCTTGGCTGCCCTGCCCACCCAGCTCAGGCCCCTTAAGTAACCCATCCCCCTGAGAATAACCCCGCAGTCACTGCTACTTCAGTGACCTGGGGGGGTGTTGTGCAGAGCCTTTCATGCAACCTAGGGCAGCAGGAATTCCCCCCCCCCTCCCCTGCTGGGTAGGAGTGCTGAGTCTGGGGGGTTTCTCTTTTTTTTTCTTAAAGGGCCACAGCCGTGGGGGGGCAGCCATGGGGGGGCTGGGATGGGGGGTTTGGGGGGCTTGTGCAGAGCCCCCCACACAGCATAGGGCAGTGGGGGGCAGCAGGGATCTCTTCCCCACCCAGCAGCACCTGATGAGTTGGGGCTTTCTATATCTCCAGTGCTGGGAGCTGACGTGGGTGGGGTAGCCATTGCCAGCCTGGAAGAGCGGGTGGGAGATGGGCCTGGCTGATTCGGAGTTTCGGATATTTCGCAGCAGCTGAATCTCAGATTTGGCTGAATAGAATTGGGACAGTGATTCAAATCACTGAACCAAATCACTGTCCCCAGAATTAGCAGAAGCCAAAGCCAAAGCCAAAGCCAA
Source organism: Gavialis gangeticus (assembly GCF_001723915.1). NCBI lineage: Eukaryota > Metazoa > Chordata > Crocodylia > Gavialidae > Gavialis > Gavialis gangeticus. Next base: position 19,880,437 of record NW_017729022.1, read on the forward strand.
TAGGCCTAATATTTCCCTCTTGTTCTATTCATGCAACTCATGCTAATTATAATTGGATAAGTGAAATATTCTGCTTAATGAGACTGGGGAAGTTTTTGTTCCAATACCTGTGACTCACCTACAAGAAATGTAACAAACACACAGTGGAGGATAAGGCACTAAATCTTCATAGTCAGTGATCTACTGCATGGCACATGTCAAATGCAATTTGTCTTCATGCCAATGGATAATGCCTTCATACAATAGGAAGTTACATTTAAGCAAAATTTGTCCTAGCAATTACTTACCATTTAATCTTTATTCCAAATACAGATCTTTCAGACTAACAGAGCTCAGTTCTGAGAGCAATTCAAAGAAACAATTTGATCCTCTCCCCTGGCCTGTGGAGCAGCTAACCTAATGCTTCTAGGGTCTTTGTTCACAGGATATTACTAACTTAAAGGGACAAGCCAGTGGTGTATGCTGGAAGCTAGTATTCTGAGGGCATTTTACATTTTTATGAACCCACTGGATTATATCTATCTGAAGTCATTAATAGCCTCCAAGATGATGTTATCAACATGAACTGTTAAGACACAATATTTTTTAAATAGAAATACAAAGCAGTCTCTTAAAGAGAAACAAAGGATTCAGACAGAAATGACATTAGTTGCATGATCAGCCCCTTGAAAAACCTCTAAAGCCATGCTGAAACAGAAGAGCATGGCTGCAGAGCCCTCCGATCATGTGACAAATTAACCCTTATTATATAGTTTCATAGTTGGTAGGGTCGGAAGGGACCTAAGCAGATCATCTAGTCCAACCGTCTGCCATGAGCGGAAAAGGATGCTGGGGTCAGATGACCCCACCTAGGTGGGTGTCTAGCTTCTTTTTGAAGACCCCGAGGGCAAGGGCAAGCACCACTTCCCTTGGAAGTAGGTTCCAGCTCCTAGCCACCCTGACAGTGAAGTAGTGCCTCCTGATATCTAGCCTGAATCTCCTCTCAGTCAACTTATTGCTGTTGTTCCTTGTTACCCCCGGTAGTGCTTGGGGGAACAGGGACTCTCCCAATGCCTGCTGGTCCCTTTTGGCAAGTTTATAGGCAGCCACCAGATCCCCTCT
>NW_017729022.1:19886537-19886776 GCF_001723915.1 Gavialis gangeticus
TCCACCACTCTCTGGGTGCAGCCCTCCAGTCAATTTGTGACCCTTCTGACTGTGTAGGCATTGAGACCACAGACACCTCATTTTTTAATGAGGATGGGGTGAGAAACAGTGTAGAAGGCCTTCCTAAAGTCCAGGAAGACTACATCCACCGCAACACCTGCATCCAAGGCTTTTGTGACCTGGTCATAGAAGGCCACCAGGTTGGTCTTACAGGACCTGCCTCTAATGAACCCGTGTTG
>NW_017729022.1:19891776-19892457 GCF_001723915.1 Gavialis gangeticus
AAGCAAAATTTGTCCTAGCAATTACTTACCATTTAATCTTTATTCCAAATACAGATCTTTCAGACTAACAGAGCTCAGTTCTGAGAGCAATTCAAAGAAACAATTTGATCCTCTCCCCTGGCCTGTGGAGCAGCTAACCTAATGCTTCTAGGGTCTTTGTTCACAGGATATTACTAACTTAAAGGGACAAGCCAGTGGTGTATGCTGGAAGCTAGTATTCTGAGGGCATTTTACATTTTTATGAACCCACTGGATTATATCTATCTGAAGTCATTAATAGCCTCCAAGATGATGTTATCAACATGAACTGTTAAGACACAATATTTTTTAAATAGAAATACAAAGCAGTCTCTTAAAGAGAAACAAAGGATTCAGACAGAAATGACATTAGTTGCATGATCAGCCCCTTGAAAAACCTCTAAAGCCATGCTGAAACAGAAGAGCATGGCTGCAGAGCCCTCCGATCATGTGACAAATTAACCCTTATTATATAGTTTCATAGTTGGTAGGGTCGGAAGGGACCTAAGCAGATCATCTAGTCCAACCGTCTGCCATGAGCGGAAAAGGATGCTGGGGTCAGATGACCCCACCTAGGTGGGTGTCTAGCTTCTTTTTGAAGACCCCGAGGGCAAGGGCAAGCACCACTTCCCTTGGAAGTAGGTTCCAGCTCCTAGCCACCCT
>NW_017729022.1:19897457-19906771 GCF_001723915.1 Gavialis gangeticus
TGTCCCCACACTGGCAGCCCATGTTCATCTTGGAATCAACAGTGATTCCAAGATCCTTCTCTGCCTCTGTGCTGATGAGAAGGAAGTTCCCCAGCCTATAGGTATGCTGCTGGTTCTTCCTCCCTAGGTGCAACACCTTGCACCTGTCCATATTGAAACCCATCCTATTCTCATCCACCCACCTCTGTAACCTGTCTAGATCTAGTTGTAGCCTGTCCCTCTCTTCTAGCATGCTCACTTCTCCCCACATCTTAATGTCATCTGCAAACTTGAACAAGGTGTTTTTCACCCCCTCGTCCAAATCACTGATGAAGATATTGAACAGTGCGGGCCTGAGGACTGAGCCCTGGGGAACCCCACTACCCACATCCCTCCAGGTTGAAAATGACCCATCCTCCACCACTCTCTGGGTGCAGCCCTCCAGTCAATTTGTGACCCTTCTGACTGTGTAGGCATTGAGACCACAGACACCTCATTTTTTAATGAGGATGGGGTGAGAAACAGTGTAGAAGGCCTTCCTAAAGTCCAGGAAGACTACATCCACCGCAACACCTGCATCCAAGGCTTTTGTGACCTGGTCATAGAAGGCCACCAGGTTGGTCTGACAGGACCTGCCTCTAATGAACCTGTATTGATTGCCCCTAAGCAAAAACTCCCCTGCTGGCCCCTCGCAGATGTGCTCCTGGATAATTTTCTCAATGAGGGTTCAAATGAAGCTGCTCTTAAGCAGAGTGACTTAATTCATTTCTGTCTGCTCTGGCTACAAGAGTAGCCCAGCTCAGCTGCTGTCTCTGGATGGGAAGGGAGAGAAGGCAGGGGAGGGAAATCCCATTTGAGGTTTTCTCAGCCCCACTGGAGGGAGAGTGTAGATGGATCAGAGTCCCTCACCTTGGGGAGATCCAATCTATCCCCCCCACACACACACATACAACACAGCATGCAAAGTATAGTACAAAGGGTTGAGGAAATCTTCTTGAAATATGAAGTACAAAGTAAAGAAAGCCTCATTTTGGTGGGCTTTGCTAAGTCAGGGTTTGTTGGCCTGGTCAGGGTTTGTTGTTCCTATTAAAGTCAATGAGAGGTTTTACTGTTGACTTTGGTGAGAAAAAGAGTTAGCTCAACAATGATAAATTTTGAAAATCATATCCCAAATATTTAAGTCATTTGTGAATATATAACCACTTCTTAATTTGTTCATTGTTCAAGTATTTAACAACAGTCTGTTTCAAGAAATGTCAGCCTGTGGGTTGCTTGTGAAATGTGGCTGAGATTATTCATTCTATAGTTGGAATTCACACTTTAGGCTGTGTACTTGGGCACCCAAGCAACTTGGAACTGTCTCTTTTTCTGGCTGGAGCCATCTAATTGGAAGGCATACCTGGAGCAGATCATTGGGTCTCTGATTTAGGCAGAAAATAAAACTATGTTACCAAGAGAGAGTAGTATGCCTAGTTAATTTAATTAGCCTCTAATGATACACTTAGAAGATTTTCCTTCCTTCTTTTCAAACTAGAGTTATTGAGGTATATGGACCCAGATCTCAAAACATGTAGGTTCCATCCATCTTGTGAGAGACTTACAAAAAAGATATTTAAGCTCACTGGAACTAGTTACTGGACTGGCTACAATGGCTTTGTACAGTGTACTTTACATTCAGTTTTAAATAGTTGCATTTCCCTGTATATGCACAACCCTTTTCAGAGTATTTGAGCCGTATTTATTCTGCCTACGCTCCACACCTTTCTGAAAAATAACATAACTCACAGGCCACTTCATCATGTAAGGTTTGTCAGTCCTAGGGTCATTGAATAGACTACTTATAAAGTATAGTACAATGAAGTCAATGTTATAGCACATTGCTTCAGTTCTCTCATCTCATTTATTTTACCCTCTACATAAATTTCTAATGGGGGGAAATAGTTACACATGACAATTTTTTCAAATGAGTATGGATTTTAGATTACAGTTCATCAAGATCTTCTATGGCATGTCTACACATGCAATTAATGTGATGTGATAAACTGCAGTGCAGTTCAAGCCAGAGTTTATTGCTCCCAGGAGCCTGGGACTGCAGCACACCGAGCCAGGGCGGAGCAGCCCCAGTTGGCAGGGGGCCCTAGGGGTCAACCTGCTAGCTTGGGGTTGCTCCTGCCCAGTCTAACATGTTTGGGACCTGGGCTGCCTGCTGGCTAATCCTGCACTGAAGCACCTTTGTACCCTATCACCATCTACATATGCATGGCAATGAAGTAAATAACTCTGCTGTAGGATAGTACTTATAACTGACAGTACTACCCTATGGTGGAGTTAAGTAGTTTACTCCAATTTAATAGCACTGCATGCGTAGACATTGGCGTTTTACTGTGTAGCTAATTAGTCAGCTCCACATTAAGTGTCTCATGTAGACTCTTTAACCAATACAAGTATTAATGAAGTTGAGAGGACTGCTTTCAAAAGTGGCCCACAAAGGCCCAGCAGACAATATCTTCTTCACTACACAACAGAGAAAAAGAGAGAGAAAGAGACATAGAGAGATGAGGCAATATCAGTGACAGTGGGGAGTTACACAAAGAGAAAAGAACAGGGAAAAATTCAACGGAAAGTGTGGCCAATTTTATTTATGTACAACAGAGGTATGGAAACAGAGTGGGGTGACAAATCACATCATTATGAGTATGCATCTAGTGGCTGTACATAATCAGAGAGTGCATAAAGTCATTCATTACACCCAGTCTACATTCATGGAGGTCACTTTAACAGCATAAACATAGACTGAAATCAATGTTCCCAGGAGTGGGAAAACCAGTGTAAGTAACTCAGAGTGGGTGGAGGGACAGGTGGGATTGGGTTAACCTGATCTAGATCCAAGGGTAAGATATATATTACAAATAGATCATATTAAAAGCATTTAAAACTTGAATGATGATGCATTAAGGCTCATTAACAAGTGCTAAGTGTCCTGTAGGCACCTTAAAGTTATGCCGCTTGGGCAAGCATCATCTTTGAGCTGTGCTACCTAGCTTGAGTTAAATTAACTTCTCGGTGTTCACCTGAGATAAAACCACCACTTTGCAGTTCTGCAGTATCCCAGGAGGTACTGCTTCCAGGTGGACTAGCCATCCTCCAGGATGGTCCTGGGCTGACAGCTAGGAAAGGCTTGGCAACAGGTGGACGGGGATGGTAAGGGTGAGTGGGAAGGGAGGGAAAAGGGGTGAAAGAGGGTTAGGGAATCGGGGATGGAGGCATAGGGAAGTGGTAAAGGGGAACAGAATGGAAAGGGGTAGGGGAAAGGGAGGAATGGCAGGAGCTACAAGCCTACTGTTCCCTCTGCCTCCGAAACCCAAGATAACTTCTTGCCCCCAGTTACCTGTCCCCCATCAGCCCCTCCACCTCTGAATCACTGCTGTGCTGCCCCAATCAGTCCAAGAGTGTCAGAGGTGCTGGTGGGGGGGCTCCCCCTCCTTGCCTGCTCCTCAGATCCCTGAAGACCAAAGTGGCCCTGCACACCCAGATCCAGCCCCTGCAACTGAAGGGGAGAGGCTGAGGAGAGGGCAGGTGGTAGGCAAGGAGCTGCCAGTCAGCTGCAGGGTCTGGTGTGGTCTGGATCCAAGTACACAGAGGCAGCATGGGCTGCAGAGAGCCTGGGAGCAAGCTGGGAAGGGGAATGCCCCCCCTGTTGCTGCTGCTGCCTCCACTCTCAAGGTGATTGGGGTGGCAGGGCAGCAGTCCAGGGCTGATGGAGAGGCCAATTGGGGTGGGGAGGCAGAGGGGGCAATCCAGAGGCCTTTCTCCCCCTCCTCTACAGTTTATACTATCACTAGAGAGCCAGTGAGCAGGGCAGGCATGGAGCAGACTTGCAATCCCAATCCACACACCTGCTCACCCACCCTCTAGTGGCAGGTCCGAGCAGCGCACATACAAATGTGACTGATCACTAGCACTATTTAATCTTAACACAGACTAACATTCCTTAGAATCAGCACTTGCTAGCTGTAACATGTCACCTCAACCTAGACTGGTGAGAGAACTCAGGTGAAATAACAGAGATCAGGCACACCCAACTGGCCTGCATGATTGGCCATTTAAATCAACCTAACCCTGGTTAGGTCAGTCTAAATATAATGCCTAGACTTACCCAGAGAAAAATAGTGTTGGAAGGGACCTCTGGAGATCATCTACTTCAAGCCCCTGCTTGAGGCTGGATGTTTACTTACAAGAGTAGTTCTTCATACATGCATGAACATTCTCCTCCAAAAGTCCTTGTTCGAAAGAGAAACTTAAACCACCTGGGCTAGATCACAGGCCTGCACCAAATCACTGGGAATACAAAGGGACAATAAGGAGCCCCTTAACTCTTTAAACCCCATCTCCCTGTACTGACGGCAATGAAAATGTGACTGTATGGCCAGGAGCTCAGGGCACATGGACAAATTAGTATTATTCAGGGGGTAGAGGAGAAAGGAGGCAGGTGTACATGATTGCTAAAACTCAATGGACAGGATATGGAGGCTGGGTGATTCTTGAATTGATTACAAAGCACCTGATTCAGGGGGGAAAAACCGACACACAGAGGTGCATAAATTAGAATTAAGCTAAAACTGAACTTAGATCCACAGCTGAATCAGGACAGATTTGCTTACTGTTGGACCCGGACTTAATTAGTACCTAATTAGCACCACCCAATTAATGGCTGCCTCCAAGTCCAGTTTCAAATGAAGTGATTTTTGCCCTTCCCCCAAAACTGGCTAACAAGTTGACTGAGTGTATCTATCACCACCCCATCAACCCAGCAAATGGTTTACACTTTGACTAAGCAAAGGCTCCCACACTGTTGTATAATTGACATGAATTGATTGGTTTATTAATTAACAACAGGTAAATAACAAGTAAATATAAGCAATTCAAATAACTGCTTTAACAAGTATCAACACCAACAGGAAACCTAGTAACTTTTATTCTACTAAAGAGAAATCTTTATTGAACACTGGATCAATGCTGCTTCAGATCACAACAAGCATAGGTCGCACCAAGAAGGATTACTTGGTTGCAGCTTATCTTCGGCTTTAGGGAAGGGAGAAGGGAGGAACAAAGGAGGAGAGGGTGGTAATTACAACAAGGGTGGAGGGCTGCTATTTATGCACTATGTGCAACAGGGGAGAAAAGGTCCGGAGAGCCAACCCTGGCTACTCTCACAGGAGACCAGCAGTGGTGAGACCCGGTGAAGCCTCAGGAGTCAAGGTTGCTGGGGATGATGGCCATCTCTGTAGCAACCTCACTATCAGTGGTGTGCTCAGCCCATCAAACCTCCACGGTTGCTCAACATGCAACACCACACAATGATCACCCACACCAGCGCACCAATACACCACAAAGTCACTTCCACCTGATTCATTCACTACACTGACAGTCTCTCTCCCTCTCACAGGATCCTCTCAGCACCTACACTAACAGCAAGCAAGCCCTCACTCACAGGCAGCCAAACACACACAATTGCATACCCTCAATCACATACCTAGTTCCTGTTAATCAAAGCCTTTATATGGGTAGTGCACCCAGCACATCAGGGCTCTGCATACGGTACACTGTTGTGCACTAAGCACCAATATCAGTGTCTTCAAGGTGTTCTGTGCATGCTCTATAGCCAATAGGTCAGGCAAAGTTCATCCTCTGACCTACTTAGGAGCTAAGTGAGGATGCCAAGGACTCAGACCCGCTTTCTGGCCTTACAATACATATAATATTACACTAAGTGCATCTACACAGTGCTTTACTGCAGAGTAGGCTATTTGGCTCCTCAATAAAGTGTCATAGTTTATGTGTGTGCCAGTATTAAGGTGCAGGAAATTAATTAACTCTGCCATAGGATAGTATTGTTGCAGACAGTATTATCCTATGGAGAAGTATTTACATGCAATCAAATGAATGTGTAGACAGTGATGGGGCTGGCTGGGGCATGAGGGTGCTGAAGTGCCGGAGCTACCTGCCACCTAGTTCCACATTTAAGCACCCTCGTGCCCCATCCAGCTCCTCTGCTGCCTGACACCACCACCCAGAGCCTAGGGCTGACCCTTTGACATCCCTGCCAGCCAGCGGCTACTCTGCCCCACCTCAAAGCACTGCTGTCCTAGGCACACATGTAGATATTGCACCCAGGAACAGTTGACTCTGGCATGAACTGCCCTGGAGTTTATCACGTCACATTAGTTGCATGTGTAGATGCACCCACTGAAAATCTACAAATAACGGCAGTTTTATTTAGGTGAGTAAGGAAAGCTTATTTTTTTTAAGTGAACACATTTTGTATTTTCATTTTTAATTTTAACTTGTTTGTCCATTTTACCAGATACACTGGCCTAAGTTTTTTACTCCATATAGGCACCTAACCCTCATGGATTTCAGTAAAGTGGGAAAATGAGATTTCAATGGGACTTCTATCCAAAATAGCTCTAAAAAGCTTGTTCTCTTTCTAAATTCTATGTAATTTCCTTTTATAAGCTATTGCCTTAAGAGTTATTACAGACATGTTCAACTGCAGCAATTCTCTCTACATTGAATAGGGATACTAGAATTGTGATTGTAGACACTGTTCATATTAGTGTAAGAATCTGGTGAAATGATCCTATTTGAATGTGAGCGCTATTAACATACCACTGGAAGTGCCTCAATGCATGTGCAAGTGCAATGTGGAACAAAAGTAAAGCAATATAGTTAAATTGTTGTTTCATATCTTTAATATAACTGTGCCTATAAATGTAATGGTTGATACTTTATTTTTATCTATAATTCATTATGATATTTGTTTCATACTATTGTGTAAATATCTTTCCACTAGAGAAGTGAGAAAGCATCAAGGCTCTTTTATGTACCTCTTTTATACCAAGCCTGGGAATACTGCTAAGAAAGGCACTCTGCCTACCACTTCCCTCATAATCCTAGAAATGAAGCAATTTATCTGCCTTAGAGCAGCTATGAATGCACTCCCATTACCATGCCACGAAGAGGAAGCCCAAGAGCAGCACTGGGACATATGACAAGAGCTACACGGCCTTATTTGGCACAGGTGGATATCAGGAGTAAGTGACAAGGACACATGTCTCCTAAGATCTCCCTAAACATGCTGTAAACTAACCCTAAACATGTACACAGCATGGATAGTCATAGATTCATAGATGTTTGGGTTGGGAAGGACCTCAGCAGATCATCAAGTCCAACACCCTGCCCTGGCTGGAAAGTGCTGGGGCTTGATGACCCCAGCAGGTGCATGTCTAGCCTCCTCTTAAAGACCCCCAAGGTAGGGGAGAGCCCTACCCCCTTTGGAAGCCCATTCCAGAGCCTGGCAACCCTCACCATAAAAAAGTTCTTCCTGATGTCTAACCTAAATGTGATCTCCGTCAGTTTGTGGCCATTGTTCCTAGTTACTCCAAGGGATGCCCTGGTAAATAGAGCATCTCTTATTCATTGCTGTCCCGCTTCCCCCCCTCCTCACCCCCCAATGAATTTGTAGACAGCCACAAGATCACCTCTCAGCCTTCTCTTGCAGAGGCTGAAGAGATCCAGGGCCCTCAATCTCTCCTCACAGGGCTTTGCCTGCAGGCCTCTACCCATACGAGCAGCCCTCCTCTGAAATCCTCTCAAAGCTGTCCACATCCCTCTTGAAGTGTGGTGCCCAAAACTGGATGCAGTACTCCAACTGCGGCCTGGCCAACGTCACATAGAGGGGAAGTATCACCTCCCTGGACCTGTTTGTCATGCACCTGCTAATACTTGATAAAGTACAGTTAGCTTTACTGATCGCATTGATGACTCACGTTCAGCTTGGTGTCAACAATGACTCCAAGATCCCTTTCCTCTGCTGTGCTGCCACGAAGGCCCTCCCCTAGCCAGTAAGCATGCTGGTGATTCTTTCTCCCTAGGTGCAACACCTTGCACTTGTTGTTGAACTGCATCCTATTCTGTTCTGCCCACATTTCCAACCTGTCCTGATCCTCCTGGATTTGTTTCCTGCCCTCTAGTGTGTTGACTTTACCCCATAATTTGGTATAATCAGCGAATATGGGCAGAGTGCTTTCCATGCTCTCATCCAAGTCACTTATGAAGACATTGAACAGCACAGGTCCAAGGACCAAGCCCTGTGGGACTCCACTGCTCACATTTTTACAGGTCAATACCAACCCATCCACCACCACTCTATGGGTGGGACCACTAAGCCAATTTACTACCCATCTGACCATGTAATCATCTACATCACAGCCTGTCAGTTTATCTGTGAGAATAGGATGAGATACCATGTCAAAGGCTTTCTTAAAATCCAAGCAGATGACATCTACCTCAATTCCTGCGTCTAAACATTTTGTGACCTGGTCATAAAAAGAAAAAAGTTTAGTCAGGCAGGATCTACTTTCTATGAACCCGTGCGTGTTACTCTTCAGCATTGTTTTTCCACAAATGTGATCCTTAATAATTTTTATCAAAGGTTTTTCCGAGGATAGAGGTGAGACTAACCAGTCTACAGTTACCCAGATCCTCCTCCCCTTCTTGAAAATAGGGACCACATGGGTCCTTTTCCAGTTCTCTGGGACCTGATCTGAGCACCAAGAGTGCCCAAACAGCCATGCCAGTGGCTCTGCTATGATACTGGCCAATTCTTTCAGCACCCTTGGATGAAGATCATCTGGGCCCACTGACTTAAACACATCCAGCCCTTCCAAGTGTCCCTTCACTAAGTCAGCTCTAAGAGTTGATGGGCTGGTTTCCCTTTTGTGCCTGTCTATGATCCAACTGGGAGACTTGGAGATTTGTCCTGATCCATGTTCAGGAATACAAGGGCAAAAAACTCATTGAAGAGCTCAGCCTTGTCCCCCCTGTCTATCACTAATTGCCCTAGTTTATCCTGTAGGGCTTCTATGCTACCCTGCACCTTCTATTTACTTCTTTTACCCTATATACCTAAAGAAGGACTTTTTGTTATCTTTAATTTTTGTTGCCAGCCTAAGTTCCATTTCTGCTTTGGCCTTTCTCACTGCCTCCCTGCATGTGTGGGCCAAGTAGATGTACTCCAGTCCTGATGCCCATCCAGCCCCTTAGTACTTATGTGGGCTGTTCCAGTGCATGACTCATGGTTTGTTGATTCTAGGTTCTCTCTGTCATCTGCATCCCTGTCCCCCAGTGAACCTAGTTGAACAATGGACACAAATTATTAGAGAGTAGATTTAGATTAGACATCCGCAAGAACTACTTCCCAGTTAGGGCGGCTAGGAGCTGGAACCAACTTCCAAGGGAAGTGGTGCTGGCTCCTACCCTGGGGATCTTTAAGA
>NW_017729022.1:19911771-19956391 GCF_001723915.1 Gavialis gangeticus
GCTCCTACCCTTGGGATCTTTAAGAGTAGGCTTGATGACTACCTGGCTGGACTCATTTGAGTCCAGTCTTTTCTCCCGCCCAGGCCGGGGGTCGGACTTGAAGATCTACAAGGTCCCTTCCGACCCTACTTCTATGATTCTATGATTCTATGAAAGCCCTGAGTAGAAGATCAGACAACCTGTAAAAGAACAAATTTACCTTTTTTAGGATTAAGCAAATGATAAAGCTTGAAAACCACCACACAATGTTTAGTATTAGTGAAGCCTCATACAATACCAGTTTTGGGCCCCGCTCCCCAAAAATATGGGCAAAGGCTGCAGGAAAAAGCAGTAAGAAATTATTAGAAGTCTAAAAAACATGAGATACAGACAAGAAAAAAAAAGATTTGGGATTATTTAGTGTGCAGAAGATTAAACTGAAGGGGAATTTTATACCTCTGCAAATAGTTAAAAAATGTTGTGATGAAAATGTTTAATCGATCATTCTGTATCCACTAAAAAAACAGACAAGTAGTAATGAGGGTGTATCGCAAAAAACAATGTTTAAAAAGAATTTTGACTGTGATTCTGGTTAGGCACAAGAACTGATTGTCTAGAGAGGTTATGGAATCACTGTCATTGGAAGTACTGGAAATTCAGATTAGACAAACATTCACCTGGGATGGTTTAGATGGGTGATCTTGCTTTGAGCCAGCAGTTGAACTAAATGACCTTCTGAGAGATTATTTCCAACCCTAATTGTTTATGAAATGGGGCCTCTTAAGGCATGCATTTGCCTGAGGGAATTTTAGCCACCATTATAAAAATTAGAACAGCTTTCAGATTACCCATGTAACTATCTGTGACACTTAAGGACCATAGTTAGTTTGAGTCTTAAAAACATCTGAGTGATGGTTGTGTAAACAGCCTACACCATTTTGTCCAGGGCAAAAGCCATTTGGCATTAGGTTCTCTACTCAGCCACAATGCAACCAAACTGAAGTAAAAAAAAAAAAGTGCTACCCACTGTAAATTAGAGGAGAATTAAACACTGTGTAACACAGTAACAACTTGAACTACTTTGCTTCCCAGATAGCACTGGTATTAAGGGAAGGCAAGGAAGGAGAAAGAAATATCGCCAGGCAATGGGTTAATTATGAAGCACAGCCCTTGACTCAATAAGGTGAATTAAAATATTCCATGTCAGTGTTATTCCAGACTGTCAGAATCCATAAATGACAATGTAGCAGAGATGCCATTGCTGCACACTTTCCTGACATTGCATGCTACTGCAATATGAAGCTCATTTGAATTCCAGTCATAGCCTAGCTACTAAGCTAAACCACTGAGAGTTCAACCTCTTCTGAAGTAGTACAGTCCCCAAATCAAAGTCCAGCAAAAGAGAAGTTTTGACCCACTGGACTCAGATTTTAACCCCCTTCCTTTCCCATAGTCCTTGAATGATATGGTTTGCCTTAGACACTCACAGCCTCCTAGTACCAAGTCAGCACAGCAGTTTGAAAATCTCTCTCTGCTATGGACCACAGTATAAGACAGAGATACTCAAGCTAGCTGAGCTACTGGAAGCAAGCTAGCTGCCGCAGTGGAACATCCATGTAGTTAAATCAAGTGTTAAATATTTAGGACAGTTTTACCTCCAAAGTACTAAGTTATCTATTAAGAGGTTTTGAAATCCATTGAGCCTGTATCCAATATAACTGCCTGGGTAAACTATGACTTTGTGGTTTTTGATGGAACACTGGAATAGAAGCTTCGATACTTTTGACCACAGATAGCTTATAGAAGAACTGTCTGTGCCAATTTACCCTGTTTCTCAGTACAGGAAACTTAAACACTCTGACCTTTGTGGTACTGCACCTAGATTGCTTTCATTAGCAATCCATACTATCATACATAGCATCCATACTATCATACATAGCACCCATGCTATCTGTGTATAACACAGCAATGAGATAACACCCAGGTGAGGCCTTCCTGGCTGCAGGGAGGCTTTGGTAGACTAGAGTCTTAGCCTTTGCCAGATTCTTTACACAACATAGGAGCTGCCAACCTGCTCTCTATCTTAGTCATTTTCAGCTAAGATGGTCTTCCTTTTTAAATCCCTACTTTATATCTGACACCTCACACAAAAACAGCAGGACACATCAGACTGAGATTACTGCATCTCATTGACTGATTCTTAGATTCATGAAAGGTAATATCAGCTCCTCCACTTTACTTTTACTTCATAGGCATGCCTCCAAAATCTCTGGAGAACTTAAAATCAAAATAACAATTACCAGGAATATCAACATGACTGGCTATGAAACACTCAAATAGAGGTGGCCAATGATGGTGCCTGGAGATATTTTGATATAAAGTATAACAAGTCATGGAGCTTTTCAAGTTTACAAGTAAAGATTTTCCATCTATAGCTACTATAGCAAATGAATCACTCAACCAGTGATTCAAAGGCAACAATCCTTTCTAATAAGAAAGTCACGGCCTAAGAGTTACTCACCCATCCTGTTTGCAAGGCCTAATGCAGTAGGTATACTCAAAACAAATCAGCTGAATCAGGCCTCACATACAAGAGCCACGGACAAGAATTTCAAAGAAGAGTGGTTGCTTACCATGGACTTCTACTACATGGAAAACATCTAATTTAGATATTGTAATGTTTAACCAACATTAGCTAATGGACCTAGCCCTGGGTTTTTATTGGCTAGCTGTACCTGGGATGGATTTGATGACAGTACTTTGTCTTGCACTACTCAATATGGAGTAATGCTGACAAAAAGTTGACCCTCAGTCATAAATAATTAGATGAATTAAGGAACTACATATGGGTGTTTTATTATTCTGTATGATGGAGATGAGCTGAAGTCTGCAAACAAACCATCCCAGTCCCACCAAACCTCACATTTTCCAAAAATGTTATTGGGAGAAAAAGAAAGACTTGAATGGGAAAGGGTGAGGAACTTTTGGAGTTTGGAAGACTAAATCCTCATCCAAGTAAAATAAATATATAAAAGTAATAATAAAAACTAGCGGAAGCCCACAAAACATTTGCGATTCATTTTTTATTGCAAAATGGTCCCAGGCAGCAGGAAGGAGGCAGGGATGGTGCATGGGGCACTGAAAGCCCAACAAGCCCAGCCTTCCCTGAGCACACCTGGCCTTCCAGCACCCCGTGTACCACTGGATCCAGTGGGGTGCTGGCTGCAAGCTGAGGCTTCACTCGCGCAGGTAGCACCCTGCCCAGGCAGCCTCAGGGGGCACTGCCACAATAAAAGGAAAAAGTGGTCCCTGCCTGCAGCTCAGGGGCTGTGAGACCCAGCAGCAGCTTGTGTGGGTAGGCTCTGCCAAGGAAAATTTTTTAAAAAAATGGTGAGGGGCCTGATCTTTTTTTTTTTCTCCAGCAGCCTGCCTGTGTCTCTCACAGCCAGAAAGCAAGCTGCTAATGAGTTGTGCAGCCCCTGAGCTGCAGGGGTCCCCAGTGCTTTCTTCTCAGGGTCCAGCAGCGGTTCACCCCTGAGCTGCAGGAGAGGCAGGCAGGCTCTGGAGCACTCAGATTGGTTGTTTCAGTAAGTATTGTGATCAGCTGCCAAGACAACCAATCAGAGTGCTCCAGACAATTAGAATAAGCCCATTATTATTATAGATATACTAGTGAATGGCCCATCAAGAATAATAGGGGGGCAGGCGGGGACAGAGCACCCCCCCACTCCGGCCCCACACTACCCCCCACACCTGCTCGATGTCGGGCCCTACACCACTTCTGCCCCACTCAACATCCAGTCCCACTCCATGTCTGGCCCCATGCCATTCCCTCCCCCCTCACTCCGTGTCCACCTGGCCCGCTCTACTGGAGCCCTGCCCTGCCCCGCCCATCATTCCTGACAGGCATTCTTGATGCAGCACTGGCTGAAGCCATGCCTTGCTGGGAGCCACACCCCCAAAGAGCGTTACAGGCAGACACATGGACACACAGACAGATGGACTAAGCCCTTTATATATACATAGAATTTTTTGCCATTCCAGTGCATTTATAAACAAGAAAACATTTCTCTTTTTTTTTTCTCAAGCAGCCTTGACAGTGAAAAGGAGGAAGAAATCAGAAGAGAAAGCTCCAAAGAGACAGTTTTAAGGCTGGAGTTCCAAAGAGTTTAGATATCGGGAGAGGGTATCATCTAAGGATTAAAAGTAAATAAGAAAAAATAAGCAAAACCATCCTAAATCAGCACTTGTATATTCAAATTTTTTTTATTTCATTATTTTAAAGCACCAAAGAGACAGATAGAGATAGCATAAGAAAGCAAGAAAACCCAAAGCAGCATTTTTATATGTAGGTGTTTTTGAGCATCCCAGAGAGGGATAAAGTGAAGAACACTTGATCAGCACTTTTGAATTAAGTGCTAAGTGTCAGACACTGAGGGAATTGGCTTGAAATTTTCCTCTCAGGTTATATTTAATATATGATCTGACTGAGACTGATTGGAGCAAAATGGAAGGGAAGGACTTGAATGGGAGTCTTGTCCAAAGTTCAGTGATTTGAGAGACAGATTCATTCATAATAAAGGGGAAGTAATGAAACACGCTGCCTTTATGAGCAGTTCTAATCTTACAGTCTTTGTAGAATTTAATATAAGGCAAAAAGCATATTAGCTGGACATAATCTCCTGTGCTGTTGCAGATATTACACATGCTCAGATTCACTAAGCAACTGCCCAGTGAAATATAGTAGAGTCATTTTTTAATATCAATTTGAGAAGAAGAAAAAAAGCTGCTAACAAATGCTCTTCTGCCACTGACTTCTCCACATAATAGTAAAGGAAATAAGGAAATCAGTCTGGAAAGGACCTACTGGGTGTGTCTACATGAGACATTTACTGTGCAGTAGTCTAATAACACTGCGCAGTAGTGTGCTGGTGACAAATGGTGCTAATACGCTATTGTGCAGTGTTATTAGGCTACTGAGCAGTAGCCATCACAAAAAAACATGTCCCAGTGCTCCTGCGTAGTAACTGTAGTTACTGCATATTTAGTTAGTACTTCATTAAGCAAGTACTAAATTAAATACACAGAAACTACTGCACATTAATGAATGTGTAGATGTGCCAACTGAGTGAGAGTCCATACCCTGCTATCACTCTCAATCAGTTTCACAAACTGATCATGCTCCAATGAGTTAGAAAAATCTATCAAAAGGAATAGCGAGGCAAAAGGGAAGGGAAGGAAGTATACTACCGTACTCCCTTGATGTACAGCATTGTATGTAGAGCATCACATACAGCATCATAACTTCAACCTTTATTTTGCTAGACTAAACAAGCCAAGATTTTTTTTTAAAGAAAAGAAACCTCTCCTTATCATTCTAAAAGCCCTTCTCAGTACCTCTCCTGATTTTAAAATTCTTCTTTCTTGAAAATGATGACCAGAACTTTACATAGTATTTCAAATGATATCTCACCTGTACCTTATACAGTGTCATTAATGCTTCCAAAACTGATATGAATTGGAAGCACATTTCAATAAGACATTAAGTAAACAGCTCATGCTAAGTAAGACCTAAGTAATCATATCAGGTAGTATGTAAAACCCTACATATTTAGATCAAGAGATAAAAAGAAAACGTTTTGATTGTAATAAACCAAAGAAAACTACAAATCTGTGTTATAAATATACATGAGCCATCCATAAAGGCCTAGAACTTATATAGAAGAATACTAGCACATAGGCTTATTTGAACAGTAATTGCAAGGGACATTCTTTAATTAAAATTCAATTGTAGAGAATCATTCCTCTTAGTTACTAATAACACTTCAGATTGTGCAATCTGAAAGAATTAAACATTTTAGCTGCTTTTCAGTATGTATAGTCCCCATGACTTTTGTTGACACTTACTAGTCATTTTTCTTTAAGAAAAGGTCAGGCAACCAAACTCAGCAGCTCAACTAAGATGGGAATCACTCAGCAACGTAAATGTCTACATTACTAACCTTTGACCTGTCATAGTGCTACAGCAATTCAAGTGGAGAAAGCTTAAAACAACACATTAACAAAGAAGGTATTGGGTGTGACATCATAACCTTACAGTCCAGTGTGGGCCTTGTCACACATTTTACTTAAGATGTGTTAACTGCACTTGAAACATGAATATCTGCACAGTCAAGCAGTTAAAAATGTTAAGTGTGATCATATAGTACAGGGGTGGGGAAAATACAGCCCACAGGCTGGATACAGTCTGCCAAGACATTCTATCCAGCCTGTGCAGACCCTAAAAAAATTAGAATATTAATATTTATCTGCCTCTGGCTACCTGTCAAAGATGACAGGCACCAGTGGCATTAAGACCCAGGGGGAGCTTGTGGCAGGACCCAGCAGCCACAGAAGGAAGGCCAACCTAGTCCTGCCCCACCCCCAGCCTCTAACCAGAAGCCTCTGCCTAGCAGAGACTTGTGGCCTGGGACCCTGGGGCTGTTCCATGCCTCCCTCCACTGGAGAGGGAAATTCAGATAGGAATGGGATGCAGAGGAAGGAAGGGAGGCAGGGGAAGATTATAGACGATCATCCCAGACCTCAGGGCCAGGTTCGGCCAACTCCTGCTCAGCCCTGTGGTCTGGCGATGCAGCTGGGAACTGTGGTGGGTGCTGCAGCAGCTGGCAGGAAAACAGGCAAGTGGGTGAAGGGGTGGGGAGAAGTGGCAGCAGCGGGAAGGAAATCAGGGAAATGGGAGCACCAAGTGTGAGGGTAAGTGATAGCAAGCAGGCAGACAGGAGCTCAGTGACAATTGGGCAGGAGTGCAGGGCCTGTGCCAGTGCCCCAGGGACAGAGCCAATGGGGGCCCAGAGTGGGATGGCAGGAGTGCAGGCCATGGGCTTACAGGAGCTCTATGGTTCCCAGCTCCATTACCAGACCAAGGACTCAGCAAGAGCCCCCATGATTCTCAGCTGGCTCTGTGTAGCACCAGCAAGGCCAGGCTGGCTCCTACTGCATCCTGTTGTCTCGGCTGGGCAGCTGGGACATGGTGCCAGAATGACAAGTGGGGGTTGGAGGGATGGGGAAATGGCAAGAGAAGGGCAGTGATGGCAGACATGTTGGGGGGGGAGAAATGGTAGCAAACAGGAGCACAGGGCCCGTGCCAGTGCCCCTGGGTCAGGAGTGGCAGGAGAGAGAAAGAGACTGCCATACACGCACATGCTAGACACCCCCCAGCCACCTTCCCCCTTCACACATGCAACAACCCTGCCCAGCCTACCTCCCCCTCGCACACTTACATTCCCCCACAAGCCTCATAAGCACTCACACCCTACATATCCACACATCCACATGCTCCCCACCCCACATACACACTCACCCACAGCCCCCCACAGACCTATAGCCACTCACCCATACCCCCATACCCTCATACAATATACAACAGTAAGACTTCATTTTAAGCAATTATACAATTGCTTTTACGTACACTACACAAACGCAAGTAAATCAGGACAAAAATATATTTTGAAATCAAATTAATGAATGTTGTAGTAGATGTTTGATTTTTAGAATATAATTTAGTATTTTTCTGTTTCTGAGAAGGCAAACCCTCTGCTGAAAGAAGTACTTCTAGAGGCAAGGAGAGGGACTTTTGGTGGCAAAGGTCAAGGGTTAGGGGGCAGGACTTCCAGTCCCAAAATGGTGACCAGGGGGCAGAGCACCTGTCAAGGGGTGGGGCTACCCTTGCAGCCCTCTACAGCTTGCCAAAACTCAGTAAGTGGCCCTCCAGCTGACATAATTGCCCACCCCTTATATAGTAGCTAAGTTAGGACTTTGAGGGAGGGGATCTCCAGATCATATTAAGTAATACAAGTGTGATGGCCAGAATCAGAGGGATTAATAAGTAATAAATATGTGCTTCTTAGAGGCATTTGGTATTTTGCCTAAAAAGCTAATATTAGTTAATATAAAGCTTGTAAGTTTGTAAACTGCAAATGTAACTTGTCTGTCATAAGTTTAACCAAAATGATAAAATTAACTGTTTGTGGAACTGACTGGGCCCCATAGGCAAAGCTGTAGCTGTAAGATTAGGAGACCTAACGGCTTCTGCTCAGGGTTCAGCTTTGATGATAAAAACTGGATCCAACTGCTTGGCACACCCAGCACATTCCAGGAAAGCACATCCCAAGAAAGCATATTCAAATGAAACCTAAAAGGGGTTGGGGCTTAGGCAGAGCAATATCAATTTCAAACCTAAAGGTGCTGCATCATAATTTGCTTATTGGATAAACCCGAGTTTGGGTAGTAACCTTTATGATAATTTTAGCACCTTTCAATCCCATAGGGTAACAGCTATAGGGCAACAGATTAGCATAAAACTAGGGATAAAAAGCACATGTATCAGGTAACCAGCAGGAACAAGGGAACAGAACAGTCATTTCTGTTTCACACCGGCACCACAGACTCCCGGTGTGAGTGAGGATCGGATCCTGATCAAGGGACCTTCCCCGGTAATCCCTCTGACAGCATAGATCGGGGACGCCTAACTTTGCTGGAATCACTTGACATGCACCTGGCATTAAGGGACTATCAATAAGTTGCCAACCCATGTCTATCTGTTGTTTTGAACAGCCCGGTGGCTAATACCCTCGCAGTGCTCAGTTGGCCTGTGACAGAATTGATTTATCTGTTGTTATTATCTGTTATTTACTAAAGTGTTAGCTCTTTAATACTGCATTATCTGCTTATCACATTTATCTTTTTGTTAACTGTTGTGTGTGTGTAAGCCATAATAAATTTGCCTTCACTTCACTCCCAACTTTGCCTCCTTGATCTGAAACTGAATCAAACAGCCCTGTTGGCTTGTGATAAAATTGATACATTCACAGTGCCCCGCTGGCCTGTGACATACGAGTTCAACTGCTCCACTGAGATAATACCAACATAACTTGCTGGTTGTTGGTCCCAGTCCCACACTGAATTGTAGTCTTGAACTGGCTCCAGTTCAGGCTCACATGATGTTGCACATTATACTTAGAGATCATAGTAAACATCACAGTGCAACTGCTCAGAATATGTTCTACTATAGCATGGTAATGCGTGCTATGATCTAAATAAAATACACACTAAGTGTCCCATGTGACAAGGCATTTTTGTAACTTGTTCTTAAAACAGAAGATACTAAGAGTTTGGCATATGCTCTGTAAATTCTGGTGTGGTATGTAGTTGCTAAACTTCAAGAGACTCTGTAGCAGGCATCTAAGTAACACTAAGATGCTGTCTTAGATATTTTGAAATGTTATGGAAATTGCAACTAAAAACCTTAACATTAGTTTTCAAGCACATGGGAGTTTAGGTCACACCTTAGTATAAGTACAAAGTCTTTTTATATAAATGTCAATACATATATGCATTTATTAATCAGAACAAAATGTGTCCCACAAGTTTTTATATTTTTTTCCATGTTTGGGGGAGGGGACAAAGCCACATCCTCTATCCAGGCATTGGAACAAGCCACCTAGAGAAATTATGGAATCTCCATTTTCAAGAGTAGAGTACAGAGACACTTGGCTGGGATGGTTTAGTCAGGAATAAGCCTGCCTTGAGCAGGGGGCTGGACTAGATGATCTTATGAGGTCCCTTCCAACCCTCCTTTCCTATAATCCTATGATCTTAATTTCTGATTTTCATGTGCCAGTAGTGTCATTCATTTTAAGGTCATCACAGAAAGGCAAATCTATAAAATCTGAAAGATATGCATTTGTTTAAGTTTAATGAAAGTTGTTTCTCTTGCTTCAGTCACAGTGGGCATATCTACATGAAACACTAACTGTGCAGTAGCCCAATAATACTGCACAGTAACACATCACAGCATGGACAGTGCTAATACACTACTGCACAGTAGCATCACTAAAAAAATGTTTGTCAGAACTACTGCACAGTAACTCTAGTTACTACACATTTATTTAGTACTTGATTATACAAGTACTAAATAAATACACAGTAACCGCTGCTCAATAGCACCTTGTGTAGACACTCCTACTGGGTACATCTACATGTGCAGTTTACTGTGGAGTGAACTAATTAGCTCCACAGTAAAGCAGCACCATCTACACATGCACCAGTATTAGGGTGCAGTAAATTTATTTCTGTTTCTTACATCGGTAATATGCCACTAGAATTGGGATGAGGCAAGAGTGTATCCCAGTCTGATCGGGTGTGATCCAGACTACAGCCATCACCACACACACACATACACACACAAATAGACATTTGTAGTCTGAATTAAAATTGTCTCCAGTCTGAATTAACTAAACCTTATTCAATGAGGATTAAAGTTAATGCAGACTAGAGCAGTCTGAATTAAGCAATTTAAACTGTATAAATTAATGTGTATATGGAGCATCGCTTTTAGGAAAAATAAACTTAGGAATTCAGATAAGCTTTGCAAATAATCCGCCCAAAGGAAACCCAGTTGGGTTTTTACAACACAACAGGCACAAAGTAAAAGTCAAATGTGCCAATAACACCTCACAAGCCATTTTTACACATGCTCTGGGGTGGGGGGTGGGGGGGCTCTTTAATTAGAGTGACTCCAAGAGCCCAACTAGCTAAAGCACCCACAGTGTCTCACCTATCAGCATCCCCATGTTTCAAAATGGTGGTGGAGGGCACTTCAACTAAAGTTCATCAAACATGCACCCACATGTGTACAGGCAGCTGCCCTGCATGTGTATAGACACCTGCAGTGACTAAGTAACAGGTTAATTATGGCTTCTGGACCAGCACTTATATAACTGCAAAATGTAGCTGTGCTTAAACAGGTTTATTATCACCTCCTAATTATTCTCATCTTCTGTTAAGGGGCTATCAGGTGCATAGGCTATGTAAAGCCGGTGCCCACAGCCATGATGACCAATGCTGATCTAGTAAACCTTAATTTGAACTAAAATTTGATAATGCAAATCAGTTCATATGGTTTAAAAATACTAAGCACATCCACAAATGGCCTTGGAAACCAAAGTAAGTTGATAGTGTCCTTTTAAGAACTAAGCTGATACACAGGACATGTTACACGTGAGAGACAGATGTTTCCAAGTCCACGCCCATATCTAAATAGTTTAAGTTACAAATTCATTTTAATATGGTTTCTAAACCACACAATTGTAACTAGATGTTATGTTTCAGGTGAACTTCTATGTCTGTAGTGTTAACTGAACTTAAACAGATTTAGCAGTTTAAGAAGAAGAAAATTAGTTACAGCTAGTTCAAGAGTTAAAAGTAACTATACTTAAAATGCTAAATTTGAGAACAACAACAAAGTAATTATGTTTAAAATTTGAAGATAATGAGATTAAGGGTTATTTTACCTCCAGTTTTGTCATGCAAATAATTGCATGAATAATTTCATCCAAAATTACTTAGACCCAGGAATCCTACTTGAGGCTAATTGCAGCGTGGTAGCAATATCATTAAGATGGCTTGCAATGGCTCCAAAAAATAGAGTCAGTCACCTGCTCTGAAAGCAGCCTTTAGTATACCAGCTGTAAATGGGTACTTTGACATTCAGACTGGGCAGTCAAAGGCAGCAAGGCATGATGCTTGGCCAGCTGCATCCCTTGAATATATTTGCTACATAATCCCATGTTTCTTAACAGGCTAGGCCTATAGGCTGTTCAACTCAGGTGGAGCTTTGACTCCAGGTCAGCTTTATACACATTATTTCTCTCATTAGCACATTTTCTTAAGAAATGCCATACCAGACTGAAATGCTTGGGTCACTAAAATAGGACCATTCTTTTTGAGGAGCCAAGGGAAGGTCAGGCACTTACTTCATTACAAAGAGTTATCTGCAACATCAAATATAAACCAAAAACCTGGCAACTTAATACCTACTACTACTAGTGCTAGAACCTGCATATTAGTCTACAGCCCATTTTAGCCATTCATTTAAGTCTTCTGATTCAAGAGATTGGCCCATGCAGAAATCTATTTTAAACAAAATCATTTATGAACTGACCAGGCAACCCATCACCAAAACAAAAACAATATTTAAAACAGAATCTTTGAATTATCAAGTTTTGCAACCAAAGCATGAGAAGAAAACCCAGCAAAGAGTAACAAAAGAATCAGGAGCAGTTCACAAACAATAAACACGGCCTGCTAAGGTGATGTCTTAAATGAGATGACAGAGCCAATCAGTTGTGCTGAGCAGGAAACCACAGCTGGGCCAGCCAGTTCATTACCATATGTTGCAGGGGGGGGGATGATTTTCAGTGAATCCAATTGCATGAGGGGTCAGATGAAGATGTTTCTAAACAGAGCATCTTCTGTAACTTCTGTCAGCACTGCTTGCCAGCCTCAAGCTGTTTTCAGATTGGGAGGGGGAAAGGGGAGTAAAAGGAGTTCAGTTTGG
The DNA here is from genome assembly GCF_001723915.1 of Gavialis gangeticus. Taxonomy (NCBI): domain Eukaryota; kingdom Metazoa; phylum Chordata; order Crocodylia; family Gavialidae; genus Gavialis; species Gavialis gangeticus. The sequence continues at coordinate 19,924,148 of NW_017729022.1, forward strand.
GAGATTTTCATCCCCTGCTGGAGAGTGGGGTGGGTGTATTGGAGCCCCTCTCCCCTGAGGTGGGGGGGACTCCAATTCACCCTGCCCACCCTCCAGCACTGGCTGGGGAACACCTTAAATGAGCTCCCTTTGCTCCCTGGATGACTTTTTTTTTCCTCATCACATGCCCAACGCAGCTTTCATCCTAGACAGTGGAGTCATTCTCAGTGGTTTCAATGGGAGTACTAGTGTGAGTAGAACAATAAGATATGGCCCAGTGGCTATATTATTAATAAGAAAAATAAAAGTCATGTCTATGCTGATCTTCTCAAAGTAAACAGGCAGAATCACACTCCTGTTTTTCATAGTTTCTTAAGAAAAATCCTGTTCAAGGGAGGTTTTGCCTCCCGACTAGGGGGAAAACAGTCTCTTAAACTATGTCTGTATTGGTTTTTTCTTCAATGGTTTAGCTACATCAATGCAATTGCATCTTAGTGTAGTTCATTATTGGGGCAAATTGCACCATCAAAATCCTTTCTCTCAGTGCCTCTCTATTAGGGGGCTGCAGTGTAGTAAGTAGATTGGTACAGTCACTATAGTAATCAGGGCAAATCTCCCCAATCTAGAGAAACCCTTCAGGGAAGAAAAATTAAGGCCAGTTCCCTCAGTTCTGTACCTGATCTGCTACTTAGATCTGGTACAGAAATCTCAGATTCTAGAGAGGTACAGATTAAATGCAAAAGAAAAGATCCAAAGTTGCTGTAAACCATCATAGCTGTTTGGAACATTATTTAGATGAGCCAAATATTTATCCTTGTGTGACTCAAATTTGGAAAACCATACTTGGGCTTGCTGTAGTGTCCTGGCTGAGTTTTAGCATATAACAGTTCTGTGTCTTTAAGGTTTGGCTGACTGTTGGTAAGCACAGTTTCCTGCCTGGGAGAAAAACCTTCGGTAAGCAAGTCTAATTACAGAACAGAGCACACATCCCTACACTAATAATGCCTTCTTTGTTATGAGACATTGTGAGAGCTCTTTACTATCTAGTGAGAATGGTATTTTCACAGAGCCTACAATAGGCAGGGGCAATGGAGCACCGCCATTTCAGAACTCCTCAAAGCATTCTACTTGAAGCATTATTTGTATTTCAAAAGCACTTACAAGCCACAGCCCAGATAATGGACCCTTTGTAACTAAGCACATCCCCAGTGAGTGTCCTAATCTCTGATTTATTAGGTAAAAAGGGGGCCCTGGTTTCTACCTAATAAACCAGGTAAAATCTCTACCACCTCCTCAACCATCGCCTCCTCTTCACTGCTTTTGATAATGGTGCCGAAACCTAGTCCATTATTCCCAGTATGTTGTGAAAGTTAATGAGATCTACAATGGAAAAGAACCGTTTTGCTTCATTCTTTCTGAAATGACTCTTGTTTTTTTCATTTCAGAGAGAAGAGTTCAACAATAGTCTTTTTTTCAGTTCATATTGAACTGATTTCTTTCTTTCTTTTTTCTTTTATTTTTCTATTTGCCAGCTGTTATTTTTATACACCTACTTGTGATTCCTCTTATGCATAACATTTCCAAATGAATGCTGTGATGGTCTCAAAGTCAGGTTTATCATCTGCCTAGCAAAATCATTAACAATTACTTTCCTTGTCCCAAATAATTTCTAATCTAAAATGCAGTCAATATAACCAGGAAAGATATAGAACAGACATTTTGGAAAAGGAAGGTGAGATGAACTACTGGTAAGAAAAAAAAAAGAAAGATTATTGCTAGAACAGGGTCTTAAGGAGACCTTTGAAGAAGGAGTAAAGCAGACAGTAATAAGATAATTAGGGGGACTGGATTACATCAGCACAAAAGTGGGACTGGGGGCTAGCAATTAAATATACTGGTTCTTTTGTAGTGTCAGCCTAAGAACAAACAGCAGTGCCTGTTTTTAAAAGCAATGGAAGAGCAGTGAGACACAGAAACTTGTCCTGAATTTTCAGCACTCTGAGACTACCCTTGCTCTCAATATTCTGCAAATCTTGCAGCACATTTTCCAATTGAATTTAAAAGCATTGTAAACATGAGACAAAAAATGGGAAAGTGTAGGATAAACTCAGGGCCTACGGGAGACTGTCAGATTTTCAGCTTGTTTGTGGTATGGATTGCATGGAGTCCATAGCTGATTTCAAAAACTAGAGGCAGCCAAGAGTTAAGCCAGGGCCCCACACTTTTAGAAAGTAGGTTAGTTAGATTATGTGTAAAAAAGCAGTCTCATATCTTTGGCTTTTTGAGGATTATGTGCCAGCACACCTACCAGGAAAATGGGAAGTGAATTCATAGCTGCCTAAAACATACCCCATTGTTTCTAAGTTTTGAAGTAGCTGGAAGCTGCAAAAAATGAAGCTCTGTTCTAAACTGTTGATGATACCAGGAATATTCAACCCCATTTCCTGAATTTTTTGCATGAATCTATTTATACCCAATGGGCATGTCTACATGAGATGCTACGTCACAGTGATGTAACATCAGCAGGCACAAACCGTGACACCGCAGGTATGGAGCCATAGTGACACGCTCTCTCACTATAGCGGGTTGGTATGGCAACATAACAGTTAAAAATAATCATGTGCCACTGGCACAGCACAGTGTAAAGCAGGAGTATGGAAATACTAAATGATTGCTTAGTAACAGTGGTGCTGTAGGAACACGTGTAGATGTGCCCATTAAGGTACTGAAGCAGTGTACATAGCCAGTAGCCTCTACCTTAGTAGGGATTTGGACACCCAACTACCATCGAACATCTTTTCACATAATAAGCCTGTTTATGTTGAGGGAGTAGAGCAAGGCAAAAGCTGTGAAAAACCCACTGCACCACACAGAAACAGCAGTGTCCTCTTCCCCATCTGCAATGCAGTGTCTGATTTACTATGTCATAATAAACTATTACTAGTGTGCCAATGTGAGTTAGTAGTCAAAGGGCATGTCTACCCCAGAAACGTAACTTGTTAGGCAGTAGGGGTGTGCAAAGTGGGCAGTATTCAATTTGGATTTGAATTCAGCCCAATTTTGGGGACAGTGATTTGATCCACCGATTCAGATTACTGTCCTGATTCAATTTGGGCGAATCTGAAGATTTGATTCTGATTCGGAGAATCAGTGATTCAGCCATAGACACAGCTTTATATATTTTTTCTACGTACCTTGAGGTACCAGGCATGGATCATGAATGCTGAGATGGTGGGGCAGATGGAGCATCCCACGGGAGTGTGGGAGGGTCCCCTGTGCACTCGACAGTGGACCCAGAAGTAGACCAGAAGTATTTCCAGTCCACTTCCAGGTCCGTCGCCGAGCGCATGAGGGAACCCCCACCATGCCCCCTTGGCTCAGTGATCAGCCATGGGAGGACCCTGGGTGCCCTCCAGACGTAGGAGGCACCAGTCACTGAGCCAGGAGGTGGGAAGGGGTCCCTCACACACTCCACAGTGGACCCAGAAGTGGACTGGAAGTACTTCTGCCTTCTGCACCTACTCCATCTGCCCCACCATCTCAGCATTCATGAGCCACACCTGGTACCTCAAGGTACGTAGAAAAAACATATAAAGCTGTATCTATCGCTGAATCATTAACTATCTCCTAATCAAATTGTGGTGACTAGGCTTATCTCAGTTCAGGAAGTAATCAATGTTGAATAGCTCTGCCCCTACTTAGCACAGTAAATTTGCAAGGTAGGGGCATCTAAAAAGCCTTATTTTATTCACTACTGTAAGAGGGCAAGAAGGGGACCAGCTCCAGGTCTCAATTTAGAGGTGGCACCAGAATGGCAGCCCCAGGGGAACCCATGCTGCCACAGCCAGTATCTAGGCCTTTTTCTGGGAATTTCTACTGAGGCAGCAGCAACCTGCAGTGACCCATATAAGGAATAAGCACTTGCCTCCCCACCCCTTTCCTCTGTGACCCGTGTCTCTGGCATTCAGACCCTCCATCCCCAGCTCCAGCACTCCAACCCCCTACCTAGGGCAGCTTGTTATGCCTCTGCTGGTTGTACTGGATCTGTACTCAGTCCACCCCTAATGCTGAGAACTGACAAAGACTTCCACTTCCTTGTAAGAGAATTATACAAAATCTTGGATGACTTGCAAATCTTTCCTACTGCATCCAGTAATTTCCTAGATGGATTAGTAGAGATGTGCGAGACAACAAACACCTACTGTACTATTTATAGGAGGCTAAGTACATAGATAGATTTCTATGCTTTAGTGCATTATAAGATGCAATAGTGGCTTCCCTCTTTTTTTTAATATGGGCTCTTAAACTGAGATAGGTCATGTACGCAAAAAAGGGAAGAACTTTAAAAGGCTTTCTCACTTCAGGAGACTGAATTCAAAAGGACCTATTTGTGGTGAAAGTAAATGCTTAAGGGAAAGAAATTATACATGATGCTGTTCACCAAAGAAAAGGGTGGGTACCCACCCTGTACAAATCAGGCACCCAAAATGGAGACACCCAAATTACTAGTCATGTTGATATTTAAGCCAAAACCCTGATTTCACTAGGGCATTAGACCAAGTGACATAAAAAGACAGACCATAACTGCTCCCCTGCCGCCAGATTTCTGTGCCTGTGGAGAGCCCAGGAAGTTGGGTACTATGGCCTTGTATGTTGAACCAAATTTAGATAAGGGATGGCATGAATGGAAATTAAATGAACATTCGAAGAAATCTGGTCTGAAAACTATTTGTACAGTATTTTATAGTATCACGAAATGAGTCCCCCCTTGGACACAACCTTGATAGAGAAGCATGGTGTAGTGGGACTCAGGTCCAGGACTGTCTAAATCTCTCCCTGATGGCCCCTCAGTCTCCACTGTATGGGTTTGGAGTATCTCCCTTTTTCTCACCTGTCATACTTTTGATGTAGCTTTAAGAGAACATTGTTGGAGGCTGCCCCATGTCCCAGGGGATCACTAGTCTGATCTTCTCCTCATCATCACAGAGACTCTGGTAACTTAGCATCTAACAGCTACCCGTGGCCGCTGACCACCCTTCTAGCCACACCTACACCTTGCAGGAAGTAACAGTCTGTCATCCTGGGGGAGGAGCCATTGACCCATCCAGTATTTTGTTTTATCTAGCTTCTGGTTTTACCTCCTAGGGCTTTGTTCTGCCTCCTCTCAGGTCCAGCTTCCCCTTTAAGGTCTCAACTCTCACCCTCAAGGCTCTAGTCTTGTCTTTCCCAGTTTCCCTCTTTATCCCTCAAGGATTCTAGTCTTGCCCCTTGGGCCCTAATAACACCCCTCTCTGGCCCCATCTGCACTCTTCAGGGCCTCTGGCTGTGCCCTCACCCTTGGGCTGCACTTTTCCTTGCCTGGGTTCTGTGGTGGCACAGTAGGGGGTACTACCATGCAGAGTCACCCACCTCACTGCACCAGGCCTGAAACCATGCTTGGGAGTCTTCCCTGGGGAGCCTACAGCCAGCCTTTCCCTTTCCTGGAGAACACCCACAACCCTGGGGTAACATTGCCACCACCCAGGCACTGGTCTCTGTTAGGACTCTGTGTGACCTGGGGTACACAGTCCCTGCAAGCCTTGTGGGTTCTTTGCTCACTGGTAAAATTTTGGGTGCTTCTTTCAGCCTGAAGCATCAAAACATAGCCAAGCCAAAAATAACTGGCCCAGCAAAGGGAGCAAAAAACTTCTCTGTCCCCCCTCCCCTCTGGCATTCACAGAGAAAACAGCCAGTCATGCTGTAACCCAATACCTTTATTGATCAGGGGGAAGAGGAGAGTGAGGGGAGGGGGGTAGACAAAGGAATTTAAGAGAAAGCACTTTAAGCAATCAAAATAAGTTGTGTTTTACAAATATGGTCTCAGGGGCCCTTTTGCATCTGAATTACTTAGCCCTAATCTACGAGATAGTTTTCTGGTATTACTCACTAATTCATCCAGATAGAATCTCCAGAGGTTAGAGGCTTGTCTGTTCCAAAAATGCTGCCAGAGCAAGAGAGTGATCTCCCTCCTTCCTTAAGAATTTACCTAGCCCAGGCACCTAGGTGACCAGGTTGAACCAAGTAGCAGCATTTTGAAAAGGGCCAGGGGGTAGCTAGATTAATCTAAACAGAGATAGACAGAGGGAGATTTCTTCACAGGTTCTATCTGAGTTTTGAGTCCAGCCCCCAGCAGATCATGCAATCCTTATGCACCCCTTAGGTGCCTCTGGGACTCCCCCCTCCTCTGTCTGTCCCAATCCTGGTCCTCTGATTATAATGGTAATCATCCCAGTGTGCAGGTCTCCCACATCCCTCAGCATCAATCATTGTAGCAGTATAGACAACTCTCATGATTTTTGGCATTGTTCTTAAAGTCTACGCTTCAGGAATGTTCACTGATCCCCAATTCTCTGAGCTTCAGGAACGTGAAAAACTTAGCTCTTTCTCTTATATACATATAAATATGTATATAAATATATAGAGCGAGAAAGAGCTAAGTTTTTCACATTCCCAAAGCATAGACTTTAAGAATAATGCCAAAAAACATGAGAGTTGGCAACACTGTCATAGTGCAGAGATCCTTCCCTGGCAGCTTGCAAGACAGTATATTCTTGGGCTCCAGCCTTGAGTTTATATGCTTTCCTGGTCTTGTTACCACAGGTGCTTCTCTTTAGGCTAACTGGCTGATCTTCAGAGCCACTTCCAGCTGCAGAGATAGGAGCTAATGCTCTGCTCACTGGTACTGCTGTGCTGCAGCTAGTTTTGCAGTAGGGAGACTGCCATCCTATGTAATCTTTACCCTATTGAATTATTTCAGTGCCACTAGTTCTGCAGTAATCACTGCCCAGTAAGGTGCTCAAGCAGTCTGTTCTTCTGCTACTCTCAGCAAGTAGCCTGGCCCACCTGGGGTTCCCTTCACTGTTAGCTGCCTCTCAATAGTAAAAGGGAATCCCTGGCTTCCTGTTACATGTGCATCAAGCTGAACAGACTGAGATCTGGATACAGACACTTCAAAACAACACCGTACAAAATTAACATCTTGGATAGTCCCCAGTGTGAATGCTGTGTCCAACAAACAGCACAACACTTGATTGAAAGCTGCAATCTTTACAAATGCCCAGATGTGGTAGATGGAATCTGCACACTGAGCAATAATGCCAGACAGTGGATCATAGCTGGCCGAAGGGAACAAATGGAGGTGGGGATTGGAACCAGGGGATTTGCCACTTCAGGTCACTGAGAGCCCAGGGGCAGGACTGGCCCAGCACTCCGGCAGACCACACAAGCTCTGGCCCAAGGCTAAAGCATTGCTCTGGTAGGTGGGGTGAGCAGCATGCCCCACAGATTGCTGGCAGAATGTGACCTAACATTAATCAAGATGGTATCTGGTACAGATGTTCCTTACAAAGCTCTAACTTACAGCACTGAAGTCTGATACCATTTAGGATTATCTTAGAGTGGGATCTACCATTTTTATAATGCTTTATGTGCCCTGAATGTCTGTTCAGTCACAGCTGTAAGCCACTTTCTGTGCACTTACCACGCAATAAATGTAACTTCTGTACCTGACCATGAAGGTTGTGGAAGCAGCAGAAACAATAACAAAAATTTCATTTTAAGCTAAAAATACAACACAGGTTTCTCTTCATACAATTTCCATTTTCAGTTGCTGTTCAGATGGGAATCTTTCTCAGTATTTAGCACATTGCATACCAGTCGCAATGATGCATCTAGGAGCCGAGTCAACTGATGTAAGGAAGAACCACAGCATTGCTACACTGAAGTAAAGAAAGTATCTGGAACTCACATATCTGATAGACAGTACAGTTATGCTAAGACTTTAGCATGCATTAATGTTTAATAGTGGGTGTATTAACCTAGTGAAAGATAATAGCACACAGTAAAATGTTTATTCTGGTGATGCAAGACAATCTTGCAGACACATACAACCTCATGTTCATTCCCTCTCTCCTGGGTTTGTGCTTGGGTTCTGCCAGAAAAAAAATCAGCTGAAATTAATTTACTGCCATGCTTCCAAAGAAGTGGCAAGCATCAGCACTCACTTGCAAAGTCTGGCAGGGTACATAAAAAAATTTTAAATCAAATATGTAACATCAAATGTGTTCCTGATAACATCAACCTTTCTAATATCATAATAATTAAGAGCTAGACTATGGCTTGCAACTACAGCCCAAACAGGATCAGGATGCTGAGCAGCTGAGTATCGTGCTGGATGGAATTTCTGAAATAAAACCAAGTTTTGTTGACAAACACCAGTTCACTAAGCCCCAACTCTCTTGAGTTCAACAAATTTTAATTAAATCCAACATAGATTTCCAGAGGAATCCTGCCCTAGAGCCATATATCCTCAAAGCTATGGGCCCCATCCAATGGCAGTCTGCTGGCAGATCTTGCAGCCAATTATTAAGGCATTTGCATTACACATCCTCCCTGCTGTTTGGATAGCAGAGGAAATAGATGTGATTGGAGCAAAAGAGGTATTGTGACACTTCTTCTTAGCCAAATGGTCACAGTGGGGTCCAAATCATCACATTTATTGGTTAAACAGAAATATAAAGCCTGTTACAGATACACCATTGCTATGGTGGACATCAGGTAAGTCTTGAAACATAGAAAACAGTGAAAGGCCAATAGAGTGATCACAAATTACTAAAATGAATATCATCCAATTCTTGTAGAATGCAGGATGTGTGGCCAGATTGTCCCAATACCAACCTGCTCCCTAACTTTGTTTGCAAGATATTGTTGTAGGTGTAGTGACTCAGCTAATGAAAGCAGTGAGTGCTCTGTGTATCTGTATTTCATAGATGCTAGGGTTGGAAGAGACCTCAGTGGATTATCAAACCTGACCCCCTGCTGACCCCCATGGCAGGAGCTGGGGCCATGTGATCCCAGCTGTGCTTGTCCAATCTCTTCTTGAAGACTCCCAAGGTAGGGGGCGCACCACCTCCCTTGGAAGCCTATTCCAGATTCTGGCAACCCTAACCCTGAAGAAGTTAGTTCTGATGTCCAACCTAAATCTACTTTCTATCAGCTTGTGGCTATTATTCCTTGTTATTCCAAGAGGTGCCCTGGTAAACAGAGCATCTCCTAGTCCCTGATGCCCCCCAGCCCCCAGTGAATTTGTATACTGCCACAAGATCCCCTCTCAGCCCTCTCTTGCAGAGGCTGAAAAGGTCCAAGTCCCTCAGACCAGTGCCACATAGAGCGGAAGCATCACCTCCCTGGACCTGTTCATGATGCACCTACTAATTCATGACAAAGTGAGGTTAGCTCTGCTAATTACTTTGTCAGGTTTTAGACTCATAGTCATCTTGGAGTTAACAATGACTCTGAGATTTCTTTTGCTGTTGTGCTGCTGAGAAGGTCATCCCCCAGCCTATATGTGTGCTGGTTATTCTCTCTCCCTAGGTGCAGCACCTTGCACTTGTCCTTTGATCACCTGTCTTTAAGAACTGTTGTCTGCCTGCCTACCTGCCTTCTTCTCCCTTAGTATACATTAGTCACAACCTCCTTGGAGGATTCAAATCTTCAGCTATGCTAGCAGCCTCATGTAGCATTCAGGAAATTACATTGCCAGTGTTATTGAAGTTTCCTGTTGTTGAAGACAAAAGGAGTTGCCTGCACAATTTTACCCCAATAAAAGCAGACATGGGTGAGTTCTCAAGAGGTCTAGGAGCAGGGCCAGAGCGCGGTAATAGAGTGGAGATGGAACCAGAGAATGCTGCTTGGCGGGGACCAGGTGGGTCTGGTGCCCAGGAGGGACTAGATACCCAAGAGTAACAAGAATACCCAGAACAGGGCCAGAAAGCTCAAAGCAGGCCTGAGGCACTGAGATGCCCAGGGGACATGAGTATAATTAAGGAGCAAAGGACAATTTATTATCAGTGGACTGGGTGGGACTGAAAAAGGGAGATGTGAAGTTCTCAGAGTACCAGGGAGGCATGTGTAGGTTGAAAGAACAGGGTGCAAGCTTCATCATAACCCAAGAGGGGCAGAGATAGGACTGGAGAGCCCATAGCCCAGAGAAGGACAGCAACTAGAGCCAAGGGCCCAAAGCCTGGGCATGTCAGATTGCCTGTGAGAGGCAAACAGGGTCAGGGGGTCCAGAGCCCATGAGGAGAAAGATAAAATCCCAAGAGAGTGAGAGAAGGGCTGCAGCCTGAGAAGCCAGGCCCAGTGCAATGAATCTAGGCCAAAAATACCAAACAAAGCAGTGGGGTGGAAGCCAGGCAGGCCAAGACCCCAACAGGGGAGTAGAGGCTTAAGGTGGCCTAGTGGTGTGAGGCAAGGTACCCACCTAAGAGATGACTGGAAGCAGCTGGGAGTTTTGGGCATGGCTATAAGGGGAATCCATGTAATTAACCCTTAAGGTGATGAGAAGAGACAGTGGCACTCATGAGTGAAATCTTGTTTGAGGAATCCTGGGGCAACCTCCCTTTTCTAAAGATATGGCAGGCGAATTGAAGGTGAGATTGCCCAAAGAAAGCATAGAGGAAAATCAGAGAGGGCTGCGAGGGCACTTCAGGGGCCTCATGGACCTGTTACAGTGTCCCACACATTTGTCTATTATGACACATATATTATTTCTCTTTCCATATAATATAATTCACTGATAATTCATCCAATCCACTTTATAGTCACTATGGTCTATTAGGTGAATTACAGAACTATAAATTTAATGACTAAAGACCTTGGAATCTGAATATACATGAGACTGTGGAATCGTTAAAAATCTTGCTAAAATTTCCTGTTGGTGCACAAAGAATACTTTATGAAGTTTTTTTGTCCTTCTTCTTTTGATGATTAGTCTTTAGGACTAAGGAGAAAGCTACATCTGTGGAATTTAACATTTTTGGAACTGTCAAAAAAGGCCTTTGACAGAGTTTGGATACACATTCACATCCAAGCCCACCAATTTTTATTTTAAATCAGAGAGGTACAGCCAGGTACAAGCACTCCAAGTTTGCAGTTATGTTAAACTGAGGACTTTATGGATGATTATTACCTCTAGGCTTACAGAAGAACACAGATAATACTTTTTTCCTGGGGCAACTGGGGCTAATTCAAGGTATTTCCTATTCAAGCTGTTTCTATGCCTGTCAAGGGCACAGGACAGACAGCAAGGAGATAAACCAGTCATCTGTTTTTAGCCTTAAGGCGCATGTACATTGTTCGCTTTAATGCACATTAGTGTCCTTTAACACACTTTAAAGGGTCAAAAATGTGTTCTTTAGCTAATGCACATTAAAATAGAGTAATTCATGTTTTTATAGTACCTCACAATGCAGACACTAGATTTAATGCACATTACCTAAAGTGCATTAATGAACATGTAGACGAACCCTTAGGGTGCCTATACATGAGCCAGGAGGCTACTCTGATGTACTGCAAGTAATTACAGCGTGTCAGGGCAGACTCAATTCATTGAGTCTGTTGAAGCATGGTAAATATCATGCTCCAGCCAGCCTCCACATCTCATGTATCAGTGTTCCCACATTTCAGTGGTGAAGGGGTGCTTTAACTAAAGCTCGTTCAGTGCACTTTAGATTAAGTGTCCCACCACCATTTTGAAGCACAGGGACGCTGATACATGAGATGCTCCAGGCACTCAAATTAGAATGGGTCTCCAAGCTACTCTAATTAAGGCATCCCCCCTCCCTCCCCCATTCCTGGAGCACGTGTAAAACTGCTCTTAGAGACTAACTAGTTCAGAGAGGTGGGAGCCAACTCTCAGAGCATCCTATGCTAATGGCCAAAAAAAGTATTTTAAAAATTACAAGTTGGGATTGGAGGATGAAAACAGCTGAGGTGGTGTTCAGGGCAACTGCACCATACAACGCCACAAAAATCTCCATGGTAATTCTCTAAAAAAGTTGGCAGAAAGAAGTGAAGACAAGGACTTCATGGAGCCATTACCCCTTACATGCATAACAAATAACTATGTTCATTTCTTTTCTCCATGTCACGTGGTAGAGATCAGGGTATGGATGCACAAGCATCCTGGAATATAGCCTTTCAGCATCTAGCATCTTCACATCAATTCAAGGCCTATTTCCACAACTAATGGTATAGACAAACACACACTGGCGACAGCAGCTGTTGTGCTCTAGTTGTTATATGTGCATGATCCTGTACACATGAGCCACCCCAAGCGTATGTTTGTCCACACCCTGTAGGTATAAAACTAATATTATACTTGCCTCAGTCTGGCCTCCAGTTCTGCGGGCATTAAATGTAGGGTATGAAGAAAGACTTCTTGACAGCAGGTCCTCCTAAAAGACAAAAGTTTCCCAAGGAAAATTGTGACAGAAGACAAAATATTTGGAAAATTTTAAACTGGGCTGAAATAGTATTAGTCAATAGTGGTCAATCCACATTGTCAGAAAGAGAGAATGTGTTTTTTCACAGCTCTAATTTCCATAAAGTAATTACTATTGTTTATAGAGTACAAGGCTGCACACCTCTTGAGAAATATCCCTTTTTCTTTTGTGGATTACACCTTTCAGCCAGTATTCACAGGGAAAAAGAAGTCCTCTTTAGTGTATAGATTTATTTAAACATCAGTAACCTCAAATGTCAAAATCTTAACATTCGCATACGTCCAGAGTTGGATCCTCATGAAACGCTGACAACTATAAAAGCTTGTGGCATTGTAGAAAAACAACTTCTTTGGGAAGAAAATATTCAATAGGACAAATTAATGTTAAGCCACTGCATTGCATGCTATTGTATTCCTTTTATCAACTGAAAGGGGAACTAAGCTACTACACTTTATGATCCTTTATGAAAAAAGCTTTGTCACAGAAGCTCCCAAGCATATGGCTAAACCTTCCAAAAGTAATCTGAATGAGGAGTTAAAATGTGGATATGTTAAAAGTGCTGACAAACACTTCTAAACTGAAATGCTTATTAGCATATCTGAGCCTCTTCAAAAGGCACATCTTGTGAGTTGATTGAAGGGGAAGCTTCAGTTCAGGCATACAGTTTCAGTGATACTTGATGGTTCCCCCAAAATGACCTAATTTCTTTTAATTGAATATCAGGTTGTGTGTTTGGTACCACTTTAGCATTTATGGAAATCTGCTTTTAATCCTTACCTACTACTCTGGTCAGAAAAAAGTGTAATTGACATTTCTCTATTATAAGGGTAATCCTTGCTTTTCATATTCCATTAAATGCTTCTAAATCTTGCAAAAGCTGCTGCTTCTTGAAAATAGGCAATGCTTCTCCGAAGTCAACTAAATAGAAAACATACATTGTGTAAATTAAAGCTGCCATAACATGACTCATTAATCTCTACAACACTACAGGTGAATTAAAGGACATGACTTTAAAATTCCTTGTACCACATGATGGCATTTTTCAATTTGCTCTCGATATCTGGCATCACTTACCAGTAGTTATTAGCTAGTCTGATGTGCTAATATACCTGGCTTGAGTTAGAATATCTAGTGAGCCATCAAACCCAGGTAACAGATATTGATCATCTTTAGTGACATGGTTTAATTTCTTACAATCCATATAAAACCATTCACCAGAGGAACTTTATTCATACAAGTGGAGATGCCCCTGAACTACAAACAGCAGAGATAAAGCCTCCTTTTAATATTGCATTCAGTTGATACTCTATGACTTCTTTACCTAGCAGGTGAAGCTCTCCAGGCATTTGGACAACAAGATGATTTTTTGCCAGTGTCAATGTTACATTTGATTAAACCAGTCTTCTTGGGCTTATCTTTTAAGGTACTGGAAATTTTTTCTGCACTAAGTACTTAATCCCTTTGTTCCTGATACAATTATATTTGTAGATTCAACTAGCATTTTTAATTCTCTCCATTTTTTTCAAGGTCTTCACACTGCTAGACAATGTGTTTGTTTCTAGGCAAGTGTCACCCATGATATTGCTCTGGTACAGCATTCTCAGTATCACTAATTTATTGACAGTTCCTGATCTTGTGGGATTTCTGGAAGTCTCATGAAAAACTGCAGTTGTCTGAAGACTCTTGGCTACCATGCACCTTCTTCAAGTGGACATCACCAGGGTCCCCCTCTCCCCATTGTGGCCAAGGTCACCCCAGGAGTCAATAGAGATGGGTAGACTTGTCAGAAAATAAATTGTTTCAACACATCTTCTGGGTTGCTGCCACTTCCATCAGCTAGCATGCTACCAAACCTGTTCCACTTCCCTCCCATAGGATGGAAATTTCCTCTGCTGCAGTTTACTCGGTAGATGCAGGGGGCTGTCCTTTGCATTAAAGAAGAATCACATCCTATAATTTCCCTGGAAAAGCAGATCACAAGGAACAAGTAGCATCTCATGCTTCTTCACCCAGGGCTGATCAGGGAACAAAAAGAGAGAAAAAACTTGTGAAGACAATATTGCCAACCGAGTCAGTCAATGATGCAGAAAAAGCAAAAAAGCAATCAAAGTGCAGAGAACTGATGTCACCAAGTGGGTTTGGAGAATCTGGTCCTCTACAACATGAGAGCAGTGATAGCATCAAGAACAAGTCTTATGTTATAGAAAAACTGAAAAACTTTTAAATAATGTCCTCAAAGAAGAGAGGTAAATAAAAGAGAAGTGACAGTTATGAAATAAGCTCATCTAGAGCTAAAGAGCAGGAAAAGGATGTGTAATGCAATATGATACAAACAATGCAATAAATCCATATATTTTGAACACTAAGGTACTAATAAAATGATCAAATAAGTTTATTAAGCTATTGACAGTTAGGCAGTCATGCAGATAAAGGTGCTGGAGGATTTGACAGGGAAAAGTTAATACGTTACCCATTTTCAGAAAGGAAAAGAAGAGTGATTTTGGTAATTACTGCCCATAACTAGTCACCAGGCATGGGGATTTCATAGATTCATAGATTGTAAGGCCAGAAGGGACCTTGGAAGATCATCAGGTCCAGCCCCCTGCACCAAGCAGGAAAGATAAATGGGGGTCAGATTACCCCAGCAAGGTTACTGTCCAGTCTCCTCTGAAGATTTCCAGGGTAGGTGATGGCACCACCTCTGGAGGGAGTTTATTCCAGTCCGGACACCCTGAGTGAAGAAGTTTTTCCTAATGTTGAGCCTAAATCGATTTTCCAAGAGTTTGTGGCCATTACTCCCAGTTTTCCCCTCTGGTGCCCTGGTGAACAGTTGCTTACCGAGCCCTTGATGTACTCCCCTACTGTAGCAGTAAGCTACTATAAGGTTCCTTCTCAGCCTTCTTTTCCTCAGGCTGAAGAGTCCCAGATCCCTCAGCCTTTCCTCGTATGGCTTGCCTAATAAGACTCTGATCATACTGATGGCTCTTCTTCGGACTCTCTCGAGCTTGTCCATGTCCTTGTTGAAGTTTGGAGCCCAGAACTGGACACAGTACTCCAGCTCTGGTCTAACAACTGCTGAGTAGAGCAGAAGAATCACCTCTTTGGTTTTGCTGGAGGTGCATCGATTGATGCATGCCAGAGTATTATTTGCCCTACTGGCTACTGCATCACACTGCCAGCTCATATTTATACTATGGTCTGTTATTACCCCAGGTCCCTTTCATTCATGGTGCTAGTCAGTTTGGTGCTGCCAAGCCTGTAGGTGTGTTGGGGGTTGCTCATCCCGAGATGGAGCACTTTACATTTCCTGATGTTGAACTTCATCAGGTTCCCATCCACCTAACTTGCTAGTCTGTCTAGGTCCACCTGTAACTGTAGCCTATCTTCAAGTGTGATCACACATCCCAACAGGCGTCATCTCCAAGCTTGGCCAGTGAGCTCTTCACCCACACATCCAAATTGTTAATAAAGATGTTGAAAAGTACTGAACCGAGCACCAATCCCTGTGGGACACTGCTGCCCACTTCTTGCCAGGAGACCCAGATCTATTCACTACGACTCTCTGGGTCCTCTCCTGCAGCCAGTTTTTCACCCACCTGACTGTCTCGGAGTTAAGCCCACAGTCCTCCAATTTTCTTGCGAGGACATTTTGGGATACTAGGTCAAAGGCCTTTTGGAAGTCAAAGTATACAATGTCAACACGATATCTCGTGACTTACCTGGTCATAGAACAAGATAAGGTTGGTAAGGCAAGACCTGCCCATGACAAAGCCATGCTGGCTGTCATTCAGAATCTTACCTTCTGCCAGCTTATCACAGATAGACTTCTTGATGAACTTTCCTAGGATTTTCCCTAGGATGGAAGTTAGGCTGATTGGCCTATAGTTACCCAGGTCCTCCCTCCCAGAAGGGAAGGACAACCTGGGCTTTCAATCCCTGTCAAGTGAACTGAGCAAGTCTTAAAATATAAAAATCTCTAGATCTAGAATATAATGCAGCTATCATTAATAAACACCCTATGTTTATAAAGAATATCTTTATCTGCAGAATTTTTTGGAGAAGTAGAATCACAAAATAAATGGGCAAGGGGAAGATTTAAACAGAATGGATTTTGATTTAGGTCAAGCATTTGATAACATCTCATGGTATGTTGTAAAATTCAATCCAACTAGCTCAGAAATGAGTAGTGGTTCATATGAAAACTGACTAAAGGAAATCACAACAAAAACGTGCTGATAAATAGCAGTGGATTGAGCTCAGGAGGTGTTTTCAGAGGTGCCATAGTGTTAGATTGGACTTCATTTAACATTCAGTTGATCGTCAGAGTTAGAGACAGAAAAAATCTACGAGATCCATCTTCATTAACAATCAGGAAGATGAGGTTAAACAGCATGATAATTAAATTAACAGATGATAATAAACTGGGAAATGTACAAATGTCCTTCCTTTGGTAAAAACAGAGACATAAAATAATGGAATCTAGAGAGCTTAGAAATATAGGCTGGAGATTACAAAATAAGCCCTTGCTTGAGAAAATGCAGTTTACATACATGTTTAAAAAATAATGCAAAACACAGCTATTTAGTATGAGAGCAGACAGCGGATAAGAATATGTAATTTAGTATTACAGCAAAGGAGGCCAATGTGATTTGGGGCTGCATGCAGAAACATCAAGTCTTGCAGCAGAGAAACGATAATCCCTTTCCATAGATCTGATATGGCCTAAAATAATGTATTCAGTTCTGAGAAGCTCATAACCAGATAGACATTGCAAAAATGATGGAAGTTTGGTCAAAAGCATGAAACTGATCTGGGGGCTTCAGGGGATTAATTTATGAGGAAAGATTAAAAGAGCTAAATATCCACAGATCTACTAAAAGATGACTAAGAGGAGACTTACAAAGAGCCTGCAAATGCCTGTGTGATATAGGGAGTAAAGGGATGACATTAAGAACTATGCAGGGAGAATACAGAGGATGTGAGGCCTGGAAACAATGATGTCTGTTAAGGCCAACTCCTCTTTCATCTTTATGCATCTCAGACTATAAACAGATGTTGCCAAACAAAACAGATGCTACCCATTGTCCCAGCCCGATCTTGCAGGACAATACTTGGAGCAGAACCAGAACCGATAGCAGTACCCTTCCAAGGCAGCACCCGTCTAACTGAGCCAGCCTCCTTCTTGGGTGCTTTGCATGCAAGCCCTAGTCCAATATATCTTCCCTTCCTGACTGCTCAGGGGGCCAGCTTGAAGAAGAGGACCAGAGGGTATTCCAGGTAATGTCTAGGCCACAGCCATTGACTAAGGAAGGGGAAGACATCCCTACTCCTCTGGCATCCAACACTAACTAGTCATGATTTTTCTGGAAATAAAGCATTACATGCATGACTGCGCAATCCTGGCCTGCCCAAATGACTAAAAAGCCTTTGTGCAGCCTAGTCAGCCTGCTCAGGACATGCAAAGCATATGTGAAGTCTAAACTGTGTGCATGTGCCAAACCTTGCAATTACACATCTCCAGAAGTGCCACTTGGAGTTCAGCCAAGAATTGACTGAGGCCACATGTGCACATAACTTGGTCGTCATGGGCGATTTTAAGTATCCAGACATCTCCTGGGAGGAACACTCAGCCAAGATGAATCAGTCGCAATCCTTCCTGACCTGTGTCTAGGAGCTCTTCCTCACTCAGGAGGTGCATGGGCCAACCAGAGGTGATGCTGTGCTAGACGTGGTCCTGGCCAAAGGAGATGACCTTGTGACCAACTTAAATATTGAGGGAAGTCTGGGCAATAGAGACCATGAAACCATCATGTTCACAGTCTGACATAAGGCAAACAAATCGGATAGCAGGATTCAAGTCTTGGACTCAAAAATGCAAATTTCAAACTTAGGTCACTAGTAGGGCTGTGTGAAGTTTCGGATACTGATTCCATTTACAGGAGATTTTGCTTAATTCAAGGTGGCCGAATCTCCGAATCTGAATCGAATCAGGAGACCAATTAAAAGGACCAAATCAATTCAAAGCTCTCCGAATCAATCCAGAAAAGATTCAGAAACCTACCCTCGAAATCTTCAAGAGGAGACTGGACAGACACCTTGCTGGGGTCACCTGACCCCCAGTTATCTTTCCTGCTTAGTTCAGGGGGCTGGACCCAATGATCTTCCAACCTTACAATTCCTTCTGGCCTTACAATCTATGAATCTATAAGCACCTACAAGGATTTTTAAGGGTACCTAAGTATGTTAGGCACCTTACTCACACTGGTTTAAGCACTTTTGAAAATAAGAATCATAACCTATCTGCATTCTTTAGGTATCCACACCTTTGAAAATCTGGACCATACAAGACCTCACCTGTCATCATGTCCCAAAAATGTCATGACATGCACTGCCTTTCTCTGTCAATGCCCCATCTGCCCCATGCAAAGATTTATGAAGGAGTCTTTCTACCACTGACTTAAGCCTAGTCCCAACTTTGTTTCTAATCAAAGGGATTCCAAACTAGACCAGTAGAAAAAAAAGTATTTTCCTTATTAGCTACAGGATTATCATTCTTTCCTTCTTTATTGCATTTTTAAGGTATAAACATTAGAGAATAAATTCCATTATAACTTTTTTGCTTCATAACTTCCAGGAAGTAATGTGTTGGTTACTAAAATAAAAAGGGCATGCTTTTATCAAAGTAAGTTCTTCTAAAGAGAAGCATACTATCATTGTAACGTATTTGTTTTATTTTGAGTTCCTGTGTAATTATTGTTATTACTGTGTAGTTATTACATAGATATTTCATGATAACTTGAGGTGCTGTCTGTTTACAAACTGGTAACAATACCCTTCATTGTAACCCTCCATGACTGGTGCTGTTATCAAATAAATTTCAAGGGTGACTTCCTCAGGGTGTTAGTGCAGGATAAGTTTATATCACAAAGTTAGCAGGAAAAAACTTGCAGTTACTATACTGAAATATTAATTAAATATTCATCTTTTAAATGAAATGAAAAACTAAAAGAAAAAATATCTGCGAAACTGCCAGAAGGAAAATTGTTTTTAAAACATTAAACATGCCTTCCTTTCTCATCTCCCTCTAGCCGTGTTCTCTCCGCTTCTTCAGTTTCCTCCCCTCTCTTCCTCATCTGTAGTGTTTGCCTTCCCATCTTCAAAAAAGAGAGCAAACCAAAGGCAACAATTCCTGCACTGGCAGGTCAAGCTCTGATATACCTGAGGTTGTCTATTATCAGGACATTTTCCACCCCATCTTTTCTGCCCATGATGTCAACAGCAATCTCCTGTTTCTTTTGCCCATATTCACCCACACACTGTTGCTACACTTTCCCACATTCTTCCAGAACTGGCACACCAGACCACTACCATCTCCTTTTTTAAAGACCTCTGTGGGTTCCCTTTCTGTTGTGACTCTCCAAGAAATGAGTTAAGTATCACATTTATCACTAAAAAAATTATGTTTTTTCTCCACAATGCCTTGCACTATCCTTTGCTGAGTAATTATGTTGGTTACCCTATTATTGTAACCCTGGTGATTGCTTTTCCTTACTCCTGCTTTCCTGCCTGCTATTTTGTTACCATTGTCACATTTTTCCTTCTAAATTGGTTTATAAGCATTTTAAACTAGAGAAATTAACAAACACTCAGGTCCAGATCTACAAAGGGATTTAGCCATGGAGATGCTGAGGCTTGCGTGTCTAACTTTTAGGTGCCCTGCTCCAGAAGTGTAATTCACAAGTCCAAAGTACATGATTAAGTTTTCTATGCAGTAAATTGGGAGATGTAAGTGCTTGGAATGGAATTTATAATAGTCAGCACACTGAGCAGGGGGGACCTAAACCAGGCAACAGGAAATGCTAAACCAAGGGATGCACCTGAAATCTCATCTCTCTCCCAACACTCTCCATCAGACAGCAATTGGACCTAAAAGAAATAAAACGGGCGACCAGGACTATAAACCAGTGTCCTTCCTCCTGCTATCTACCCTTCTGGCTCTATGATGATTGCATTATTTTTTGATTCATAGATATTAGGGTCAGAAAGGACCCCAGCAGATCATCAAGTCTGACCCCCTGCCCTGGGCAGAAAAGACCACTGGGGTCACATGACCCCAGCCAGGTGCTTGTCCAGTCTCCTCTTGAAGACCCCCAAGGTAGGGAAGAGCACCACCTCCCTTGGAAGCCCCTGACAGATTCTGGCAACCCTTACCAAAAAGAAAAGAAAATTGTGTGTGGCAACTTAGACCACCTCCAGTGTATTTTAGTTCGATACAGGCAAATTGTCCCATTACGGCAAAAAATCATGCATGTATACATGTCACACAACTGCTGCCTCCCCATGCCCCGAGAATGGGTTGGCTTGCCCCTGGGGCAGAGCAGGAAGGCAACAGGGAGGCAGATGGGTGTGGTGGCAGCCAGAGAAGATGGTGGGGATGGAGCACAGGGTGCTGGATGACCAGGCATGGTCAGGAAAGCTAGAAGCTTGCTAGAAGCCTGCCAAGCCTAAACTTCCCCATACCCAGGCTTCCAGCACTTCTGTGCATTGTTGGATTTGGCTGTATGCTGCCTGTGAGGTGGGGCAGCACCCATGCAGCTAGCACCCCACAGAGGTGGCCCCAGGGGGCACCGCCACCATGAAGGGAAGGACCAGGCCCCCCTCAGCCCAGGGGCTGCATGACCTGGTGGCAGCTAGCATGGGCAGGCTCCACTGGGAAAATAAAAGTGGTGAAGAGCTGGATCCTTTTTTTCTGCAGAGCCTGCCTGCCTCTCCTGCTGCTGAGAGGTGAGTTGCTGGTGGACTCTGAGCTGTGGGGACCCCTGGACCTTTCCTCCAGCAGTACCCAAGTGGGCTGGTAGCAGGTGGGTGCCACCTGGGGGGCAATGCCGCCATGAAGGGAAGGTCTGGGGGCCCCTGCAGCTCACCCCCCAACCAGGTGGGAGGCAGGCAGGCTCCATGAAAAAAACAAAGGATCAGACCCCTCGCTGCTTCCCCCCCCAGTGGCGCCTTCCCACAGCCGGGGGGGGGTGAGAGGTGAGCTGCCAGTGGGCTGTCGCTGTTCTGTAACAGTGATAGAAGCCCCTAAATTGAAATGGTGGATCACAATTAATAAACCAACATCTCAATTTAAGGGAACTAAACCATCCTTACGTGTACACGTGCTCATCATTTTTGTAACTGTATTATTGCAAGTGAGACTGATTGTGCCAGGGAAAGTATGAGGGTCTTAGAGGGCTGGGTAGAGAAAGGGAAGCCTGAGAGAGGACAGAGTAAAGAAAGACAAAGGGTAATCCTGGGGAGGACAGTATGAATCTGACACTATCTGGGACACTGGTACTCTCACCTCCCTCCCAGATACTGGCCCCTTTTGAAGCCATGACAAGGCTGGCTTCGGTGGTCCTCTCAGGAGAGTGGGACTAGACAAGACTTTTTGCAGGATGGAGTTTCAAGGCAGATCTTCCTCTCAAAAGCAGTGTGACCCTTGACATCTTTCTACCATTATCTTGAATGGAGGGGGAAATGTCTCCATCTACAAATCATCTCTAGGTTTTCACTATGCTAAGGCATATAGCTAAGTCACCATGAACAAGAAGGGTATGTAACATTTCAAATGTAATTTTTTCTCTCTTTACTGTCTCGGGATGATTGTTAACGTAAATTGTTGTTTCTTTTAAGGATAGCCAAACTAATTTTGCTTAATTTTGATCAGAGTCAAGTATTAGGAGTGGAGGGAGGGGGGAATTTCAACATTAATATTATCAAGTTTTCATTTCATGTGAGAGAGGCTGTGAAATAGGAACAGCAAGAAAAATAAATACAAAGAAACTGTGAGAAAAGGAACATAAAGGTTAATTGAATCTCCCTTGGAAACAAACAAACAAACCTTTGGTTTAAATTGTGGGATTAAAAAGTTTTACAATCTCAAACAGGGTTTTCAGTACCCCAATATAATGTGACAAATTCTATTGTTAAGGTCTTGTGGGGAACACAACAGATAAACTAGGTCTCTGACATACTTAACACTTATTGTGCAATTTACTGGTTAATTGTACTATAAATTTAGACAAGCTACACATGCAAAGCCATTATCACACAATAAAAATTGCCAGCCAGCCATAAAAATGGCTACCAGTCATACAGATGCTGCTTGAAAAATGTTAAACATTTTTAACAGATTTCTATTAAGATTTAAGTTGAATGTGTGGCTTATCACACATAGGGTGATAGTGGTCAGCCAGGTCCTCTACCATCCTAGGGCAAATTGCACTCTTTCTTCCACACTTCTCCTCCATGACTTGTGCTCTAGTCTGATGGTCCAGGGTGCCTCAACAGGACACATCAGCTGCAGAAAGACATTCAGATTAGTGATAGAACACTTTAACGTGGAATAATTCACAGATCTTGTTGTGTTAAGTATGGTTTAAACTGGGACTATGGATTCTTATCTCATTGCCTTGGTTAGCTTGTATGACTCTTGTTTCTTTAGGTTTCATAGTTTCATAGTTGGTAGGGTCAGAAGGGACCTGAGCAGATCATCAAGTCCAACCCCCTGCCATGGTAGGAAAAAGTACTGGGGTAAAACAACCCCAGCAAGTTGTTAATCTAGCCTCCTCTTAAAGACCCCCAGGGTAGGAGCCAGCACCACTTCTCTTGGAAGTTGGTTCCACATCCTAGCCGCCCTGACAGTGAAGTAGCGCCTCCTGATATCTAGTGTGAATCTACCCTCTGCCAGCTTGTGACCATTATTTGTAGTCACTCATGGTAGTGCTTGGGGAAACAGGGACTCCCCCAGTGCCTGCTGGTCCCCTCTGACTAGTTTGTAACAGGCCACTAGATCCCCCCTCAGCCTTCTGTTGTGGAGGCTGAACAGGTTCAGGTCCCGTAGCCTGTCCTCATAGGGCCTGCCCTGCTGCCCCCTGATCATGCGAGTAGCCCTCCTCTGCACCCTCTCCACGTTGTCCACATCCCTCCTGAAGTGCGGTGCCCAGAACTGGACGCAGTGCTCCAGCTGCGGCCTGACCAGTGTCGCATAGAGGGAGAGGATCACCTCCTTGAACCTGCTCAAGATGCATCTGTGAATGCATGACAAGGTATGGTTGGCCTTCCTGACCGCGTACCCACACTGCCGGCCCATGTTCATCTTGGTATCAATAGTGATTCCAAGATCCTTTTCTGCCTCTGCACTGACGAGAAGGGAGTTCCCCAGCCTGTAGGTATGCTGCTGGTTCTTCCTCCTCAGGTGCATCATCTTGCAATTGTCAGTGCTGAAACCCTTCCTGTTCTCATCCGCCCACCCTTGTAACCTGTCTAGGTCTCATTGCAGCCTATTCCTCCCATCTAGCATGCCCACATCCCCCCACAACTTATTGTCATCACATTTGAACAGGGTGCTTTTTACCCCCTCATCCAAGTCAATGATGAAGTTGTTGAACAGTGCGGGCCCGAGGACCGAGCCCTGTGGAACCCCACTGCTCACATCCCTTCAGGTCGAAAATGACCCATCAACCACCACTCCCTGGGTCCCTCCAGCCAGTTAGCGACCCATTTGACTATTGACACCACAGTCCCCCAGTTTTTTAATGAGAATGGGGTGAGAGTCAGTGTTGAAGGCCCTCCTAAAGTCCAGAAAGACTACGTCCACTGCTACTCCTACATCTAATGATTTTGTGACCTGGTCATAGAAGACCACCAGGTTGGTCTGACAGGACCTTCCTCTAATGAACCCATGTAGGTTGTCCCTAAGCATAACCTCCCCCGCTGGGGGACATTTCCCTTGCTGCAGAGAACTTGTTTATATTAGGCAATCATACTGGTCATACTGAACCATTTTAAGCTCAAAATGTTGGTTATACAGAAACAGTTTAAGATTTTCCTATGTCTTTTTCTAGGGCTGCCATAAATCATGGCAGCCCTACGGATAGCTATTGTGCCTTTCATGACCCAGCCTGAAGAAATAATGTAATCTTCTTAATCTAGCAGTGCATTTTACAAGGCCACCAAGTCACTGTGGGATGGTTGTGGGAGGATGAGGTGAACTGTTTCATTTTGTTGCTATCCTCACTGGCACCAAATTAATTCAGATCAAACAGGCTGAGTGGTAGCCTGTCTTACTAAATTTGCTTAAACAAGTTTTTTTCTAAGTAGTTATTAGTGCATCTGGGAACTTTTTGTATGTGGATTGAAATCTTTCTATTTATGCTCTGGAATTTAGGACCATGTCCTGACTGACTTTACAAATGCTTCTGGTTTTAGACTTTAGTACACCTAAAATAAGTTTTTCTGTTCCCTTTTATGCCCAGGTGACCTATCACCTGGACAAGGGAGAAGAGATTGATGTCATATATCTTGACTTCAATTTGGCATCCCATGATCACCTCTTGATGAAACTGGCCAATTGTGGCCTTGGGTCCACCATGATCCGCTGGCTGGGAAATTAGCTCTGTGGTCAGACCCAGAGGGTAGTAATTGATGGCAGTCACTCATCATGGTGTCCTGTGACCAGGGAGGTCCCCCAAGGCTCCGTCCTTGGATCCATATTGTTCAACATCTTCATTAATGATGTGGACATTGGAGTCAGGAGCGGGCTGGCCAAGTTCACCGATGACACCAAACTTTGGGGCAAAGCATCCACACCAGAAGACAGACGGGTGATCCAGGCTGACCTGGACAGGCTCAGCAAACGGGTGGACGAGAACCTGATGGTGTTCAAGACCGAAAAATACAAGGTTCTCCACCTTGGGAAGAAAAACTTGCAGCATCCTTATAGGCTTGGCATAAGGCATAGCTACACTGGCTAGCACTATGGAAGAAAGAGACTTGGGGGTCATCATTGACCACAGGATGAACATGAGCCTTCAATACAATGCTGTGGCTACTAAAGTGACCAAAACACTGGCTTGCATCCATAGATGCTTCTCAAGCAAATCCCGGGACGTCATTCTCCCCTTGTACTCGGCCTTGGTGAGGCCGCAACTGGAGTACTGCGTCCAGTTTTGGGCTTCACAATTCAAAAAGGATGTGGAGAAGCTTGATAGAGACCAGAGAAGAGCCATGCACATGATCAGAGGTCAGGAAAACAGACCTTACAACGACAGGCATTTAAAACAGACCTTACAACGACAGGCCATGGGGCTCTTTAGCCTGGAAAAGTGCAGGCTCAGGGGTGATCTGATGGCCACCTATAAGTTTATCAGGGGTGACCACCAGGATCTGGGGGAACATTTGTTCACCAGAGCGCCTCAAGGGATGATGAGGTCAAATGGTCATAAACTACTGTGAGACCATTTCAGGCTGGACATAAGGAAGAATTTCTTTACTGTCTGAGCCCCCAAGGTCTGGAACAGCCTGCCATCGGAGGTGGTTCAAGCACCTACATTGAACACCTTCAAGAGCAAATTGGATGCTTATCTTGCTGGGATCCTATGACCCCAGCTGACTTCCTACCCTTCGGGCTGGGGGCTGGACTCGATGATCTTCTGACGTCCCTTCCAGCCCAAATGTCTATGAAATCTATGAAATCTCTTCAGTGAATGGAGAAAGGTAGTTGCCTTCAAGGATGCTGAGCAGGAAGGAGCCTAGAGACAGCCAACAGACAATACTGAGCACAGGGGTATGTCTATATTCCCAATCCTCCTGGGAGTTTAGGCACCTAGTGGTGGTAATGTAATCTTTTTCCATAGTAGCTATTAGTTAGAGCATCTACACAGAAAGCGGGACACCTGGATTCTAAGCCCTCTTCAGCCTGAAGAATTCAAATTCACATCTCCCATGAAAGTGCCCTAACCACCAGACTATAAAACACGTTTCTCTGACTGCTGGACTGTCTAGGTGCTTGCACCTGAGGTCACCCTCCTCATCTTCTGGTGAGGTCAACCCTACCGTAAAGAAAAAAAAATTGTGCACATGTATATGGTGACATCATTATGTTAGACAAATAGCAATTTCTCATCACTTTTTGTCACGTGTAAATGGCCACATCATCACATGTACAAGCACCCTATAGTTTTAACCTCAGGATAACACTCATCCACTAAAATTAAGCAAAGTCATGGGAAGCCAATCACAGATCAGTCTCTGGGTCCTGTTGCCATGCCCAGACTGCCATCTTCCGCTGGGTTGAAAAGGGCAACCAACTGTCCTACTTATTGAACTATTTACATTAACATTTGCTCACACTGATCCCCCCAGAATATTCCTCACCAGAACTGCAGACTAGATGGCAGTCCACTTAGCATCTTTCATAACAAAAGTTAGATAATCCTTGAGAACGTCATGTTTTTTTCATTTGCACCATGTGGAAATGACGTGTCAGTGTATCATAAAAATTAAAAACTTTGGTGAAATACTCCAATACTTGACTGCACATTCCCAGAGATGAAAACTACATATATTTTAAATTGCTCACTAATGGAGTAGGTGTGTCAGACTACGTCATCAAGTCCAGGTGGACTTCTCACATTACAGTGCACTAGGATGGACTAAAGGTACAATGAACTTTGCTAACCTCACCAAAGATCTGATGAGTTTTGTACTACCATTACCACAATGCCTACAAATAGTAATACCAGTTTTAAGACACCTCCCAAGAAGTCTGATAGACCTTTATTCTGCACTAAGTTTTCCAGTACCAATAAAAGGATTCCCTCCTATCTCAGTGTGTACAACTCCTGTTGCATATTGTAAATATTTATGTCATAAAAAATGCTTTTTCTTCCCCCATGCTTGCTAAGAAAATCATAAATATGTGAAGCCTGATAAACTACTTTCACGTATGCTAACTATGGGTTAACTCTGAAGCTAAAGATGACAATGTAAAACATCAGCGTTAGTAATTGTTTTTCTGAAGATCATGTAATAGATTCAAGGATATTAAATAAAGCCAGAGGGCACTATTATAATAATCTAGATTGACCTGCATGACACAGGTCATAGTATTTCATCCAACAAATTTTGCATTGAGTCTATTACCTGCAGATGAGCTACAGCATATATTTAAGAAAGACATTCAATCTTGATTAGAAGACATCAACTGTTGGAAAATCCATGATATGCCTAGGCATACTATTCCAGCACTTCCCTGAATTCACTGTACAAGATGTGTGCCTTTATCTAGCCTGAACTTGTCTACCTTTACCTCCCAGTAACTAGAGTTTTTCCTGCCAGATTTGAAAGTGTTCAGTGAATAGGAGTCTTCTCCTCATGTAAATACTTATAGGCTGCTCCAGAGTCACCTTCTTTTAATTAAACAAAATAGACTGAGCTTCTTAAGTCCCTCACTCTAAGGCAGGTTTTCCAAGCCACTGTTTTAATGCCTTCCCAATGTTTTTAACATCATCTGTGAAATGCAGACACCATAACTGGACATAGTATCTGAGCAGTGAAACCATTATTACCATATATATGGTAATATCACCTCTATGTATCTACTCAGCATTCCCTTGCTTATACATCCAATGGTCATATTAGCCACAGCACAGAAACATCTAACTAAATTGCTTTTATCCCACACTTATATGCCAAAAACTGCACTTTCCCCTGACCATTCTGCCATACTTACAGATTCCCTGATGAAAACCTTTACAATCATTTTTACAGTTAACTATTAGCAATAAACAATAAAAGTGTATGGCACATCAAACATTAAAAATGTAAGGAAAGTGTAAAATAAATTGAATTAACTGTAAAATGAATAACTCAAAGGCTACAGTACCAATTGTATTATTCATTTTCATATTTAATTCAATAAAAGCTTCCATTTGTAAATGTTAATGAAGCTAATGCAGAATTTCCAGTCTGCTGCACTAAAACGTTAAAGCATCCAAGGAGCTTGATGCTGAATTTAGCTCCCATGTGCCACACAGCAGCTTGATGCATACTGCATTTCATAAACCATATGATGGGCAATAGCATGAGTTTCTAAAGCTAAACTGTTCTTTATTATAGGCCTTGTTACACATTAAGTTTAGGCATCTCCTGCAGTTCTTAACCCCTGGATTGTCCACCCGTTAACACCTGAAACTAGTTTAAAGCACACTTTAGACATTTTAAGATTATGCCACTCCAGGGACAGATTCATCTCTAATTTGTGTTACCCAGCTCATGTTCCATTAATGTGTGGTCACTCCCCACAAATGAGCCGCCCAATTTGCAGTTCAGATCTCAGGATCCACCCTCCTGTTCTGTGTGAACAAGTTTTCCACCCCCTGAGCTCTTCTGCCCTAGGGGTGGTTGTGGTACCAGGCCAACACCCCCTCCGACACCTGGGGGTGTTACCTTCCCACTCCCAGGGTTGCAACCTTGCACAAACAGCCAGCAGAGTACATGCCAGCTAGCCAGGTTGCAGGGCACCGAGGGGTCCAGGAGTGGGGTCTAAGAAGGGTGAGGGGAACAAAGTAGGGGGCTGGAACAGGTCCCCATGAGCTGGGGCTTCCTTCCTCTGGCAGGGGCAGTAGCTCCCCTAAAAGCACCTTCCCTCACCACCTACCCCGCCCCGGGCTACCAGCATCCCCCACACCCCAATCCCAATTTATCAAAACATGAGACCTTTTTAATTTACTTCCTCTTTATTACTTTTTACTTCTTTTTATTTTTTTCCCTTCAGTGGCTGGCTTCCTTCGTTTCACCCCACTTTCCTGACCCCCATTTGCTTTCTACCTCCCACTTCATTACCCACCCTCATCCCATTAACTCTCTGCCTCCAAGCTTCATGTTTCCTACCCCCACAACCCACCTCTCACCCCCCTCCACGCCACCACCACCTAGAGCAGGGAACCAGCCCTGTTGTGACAACTCACAGCTGTAGCTCCTAGTCAGGCCTCTGCTTGCCAGCCCTCTAAGTGACAAGTCTCTGCTGTGCAGGTGTGGGACCATCAGAGAAGGTTTTTAGCCTTAACGAGCAACTGTTCCAGACTCAAGTTAGCACTAACATGGATAAGTATTTGAATAGCTCAAATCGCAACATAGGCCCTAAGAGAACTGTTTACAGAGGTAGGTACAGAAACTATAGCACTCATTCAAGCCATGAGCAGAGATAGACTTTCCTAGTGCCTTTCCTGTCATTCACACTCCTGCCTCCCCTTCACACTCCTCCTACCTGCAACCTGTGTTCCCTCCACCAAGATCCATACAGACTGATATGTTTCCTTTTAACAATTTTTGCTTTGTCATGGCCATAGGGACACATTCACCACCACAAACCTAGTTCAGATTTTAAGGCCTCATAATCCTGCAGATATTTAGGTCTGAAATACACTCCCACATGTAACCGGGTACACCCAAGCATGTGTCCCATTCTGAATTGAATGGGATGGGTAGGCAGGAGGGGGTGCTATGACAGGGATGCCAGAATTTCAAGCAGATCCCTCTTTCCTCTATAGAGTTAACCCAAGCCCAAACTTCTTAACTATATACAATTTCTTAAGTTATAATATACATACACACAAAACTAAATATCATATATATTTAGATTAGATTTTATATATATATACACACACACACACACACACACACACAGAGAGAAAGAGAGAGAGAGAGAGAGAGAGAGAGAGAACACTAACCTAAATCACAATACAACATTTCAGTTACACGATATAAGGTACAAACATGAACAATCTTAATAACAACTATTCCTTAGTATAGTACCTGACCCATGGGAAGAGACAGTCCTCCTTCCAATGGGGTCCCTTGGGGGGTGTCCAGGAAGCACCAGGGGCCCCTCCCCTTAGGGCCTTGACTAGGCGGGGAGGCTGCTCACCCAGCCCCTTCTCTGGGTTTCCCCACCCCAAATGTCTTTCCCCTGTGGGCCCCAAGGGCCCAATGACTCACGGTCCCACAGGTGGCGGTGGTCAGGGAGCAGCTTGATGGGGTCTCCTCTGCTGGAGCACCTCTCCAGGCCTCTCCCACGCTGCTGAGCTCCTCTCCACCCTGTGCCCGTTCTGGGCACCGAGGGCTCAGCTTCTCTCAGCTCCTGCACCACTGCTGCTGGCTCCTGGGTGCTGAGCCTCACACTGCAGCACTGCCATTTCCCCGTGCCCTGGCTCAACACTGCGGGCTCTCTTAGCACAGGCCGGGCCCTTCAGGCTCTGGCCAGCTGTCCTCATACCAGGTGGCTAACTCAAGCAGCCTCTGTGGCTCCCTGGCTCCCAAGGCTCGGGCCCATGTGCCACCCTGCACACCTTGGGACCTGGCTGCTTGTTGGGAGATGGGGCCTGAGCTGCCTCACGGCGGCCCCCAAGGCCCTGCTGGGGTTGCAAGTTCAAGCCGCCACTTGTGGCTCCCAAAGCCTGAGCTCTGTGCACCAAACTGTGCACCGTGATGGGCCCAAGCAGTCTCACGCTGCTCCCAGGGCCGGGTCTCCATGCACCATCCCTGTGCACTATCAACAGCCCGAGCGGTCTTGCATCACTCTCAAGGCTGCTCCTCCAGTGGCAGCTTCAGAAGCCTTGGGCCTATTACCCGCTGGGGCAGAGCACCCCAGCTTTTGTTGGCTCCACTCTTCTTGAGTCCCTCTCTGCATCTGCCCCTTGTGTTGGGCATGCAGCTCCTCTTATACGCTCCAGGGCTCTGCTTCTGAAGACTCTTCTTGACCTGACAGTTTGCAGTCTTCAATCAGGTCGAGGGGAGCTCTTCTTCCCTTCAGGAAAGGGGTGTGACTTTATTTCTCCTGCTGCCTCCTGATTGGTGGATGGGCTCCACCAATCAAAACAGCAAGATCTCAAGCCTGGGACTCAACCCAGGCTCTGAAAGGTAAGCCTGCTACACACATATTATTGCTGCTGAGGAGGATGTGCTTCACCCAATTGCTGTCTTTGTTCTGCAGGGTGACATCCTGTTGGTCCTTTGTGTTGCTCATGTAACTTATTTCTGCTGACTCTTGTAAGGCCTCTGCACTACAGCCAAGCTACTAGGTCCACAACACTAAACCCTCTAAGCAGGGCTAGCTGAGTCTGAGTCTGCTGATTGTTTCCAGGCCTGTTCTTAAGGAGTTCTTGCAGCACCTAGCCCCTTCTGCACAACAAACTGACTTTGCTCGGGAAGTCTGTCTCATCTGTGTGACTTCCCTTGTGCCTGTTCCTGAATTTGTGCCTATGTACCCAAGGCCCTACTTCAGCTTGCTTTCTGACCTGTTTCTGGTAACCCCCCTGACTTGGCACATGAACCCCAGTTTAACTTCAGCTTGCTTCCTAACATCCCCTTCTGGTAACCCCTCTGGCTCACCATATGACCCCTAGTTTGATTTCAGCCTCCCCCTGACTGTAGCCACTGGTAACACCCCCTGCTCTAACCATTATGCTGAATGCCTCTGTCAACCCTGACAGCTCTACCCAGACAGGGTATCTGATGCCTCAGACAGTTGTTAAACCCTTCTGATCTTGAATATCTGGTGCTTTAAGTGCTGTGCATTTCCACTGCTCACCTGAATCTCCTGAATTCTACCTTTGTTCCACTGTAGCTTGCCTGACCCTTGCTGCTGTATGGCTTTTTAATGGTCGGATGCAGACTTGTTCATCTGTGCATGGTGGTCTCAGGTCCTTAGCACCTTTTGCAGTGGGTTTCTCTTAAGTGCTTCTGTGCCCTGTCTGTCATTGCTCCACTGGGCTGCAGTGGGTTATTCCCCAAGGCAAGTATCTGTATCTCCAGCCCACCACTCTACACTGGGCTGTTAACCAGTCTCTGGGAGGTTGTATTACAAAAGCGCAACATTGCTCAGGAGAATTCCCTTCACTGTCAGTTTCTTGGCTATCTACAATGTTACTCTGCCTTCCCATGAGAACACAGCTTATGCACAAATTCCCATTTGGCTGAATTGCTTGAGTTCTACTGTTGCTTGAGTTCTCTTGTGACCTACTGCTATACCTTGCAAAATGTACCAATAAATGAGACCCCTGTATCTGACTGAAGGGAACTGAGGTCCCAAACCACACATCAGAAACAAGCCTAGAGG
>NW_017729022.1:19961391-19964654 GCF_001723915.1 Gavialis gangeticus
TACACTGTTACTCTGCCTTCCCATGAGAACACAGCTTATGCACAAATTCCCATTTGGCTGAATTGCTTGAGTTCTACTGTTGCTTGAGTTCTCTTGTGACCTACTGCTATACCTTGCAAAATGTACCAATAAATGAGACCCCTGTATCTGACTGAAGGGAACTGAGGTCCCAAACCACACATCAGAAACAAGCCTAGAGGCCCTGATCAGTACTAACTCCCTCTGTAGGAGCAGGAAGTAACCACAGAACTGAACTTGCTTTCAACGATGATCCAATATTTTTATCAGGACAAGTGCTCAGCCCAGCCTCAGAAATAATAGTAGGGGGAGACCCTAAGTCGCTCACTCTTCAGCGATAATATGTTATTGCCTTTCCCCTGTGTATAAAGAGTAATACTCTCTGACGTCATTAATTGTTCCAATAGTATCTGCCCATGCTCTCTGTCCCCAGCAGGGCAACAACCAATCCTTTGCTGAAGTTACTGATGCTAGTATGTTCTGCATACTCATTAAGAGTTAGCTTCTGATTCCTGTTCTTTGAACCAACCATTTCCATCACTGATGGGTACTCTGGACATGCTGGCTGAATCCAGCTGTTCTCTCAATAAAGCCCTTTTGCAGCAGCTCTCAGATAAAGCACTAGTATATTCTGGATCAAACCACTCTACCCTAGCTCCCAGATGAGCCCAGCCACTTCTTCTCCCGGTGCAGAAATGAACCCCTCTGCCCCCAGCCACCACCACCACCACCATCCTTTACTATTGAATTTCCATCCTCTCCCCAGCACCAACTGGTGACCCTTAACTAAGCTTCTCTTTTGGTGATGAAATAACCACTCCCCCATTTTGATTGAAACGCAAGTCATTAGAAACAATTCCCTTGTCTTTGCTCAGGCATGATATCCCTCCTTTTCTGTGGAAAACTGATATTCAAGGAGCAACAATCCTAGCAAGAACAAACACGAGAGTTTCTTCTATCCCTGTTGCTAGCCAAACAAAGCTTCAGGAAGTCATCCAGTTCCACCTTACATACCTTCAATTTCTAGATAATATTTCTTGCCTCATTATGCTCTGACTAGTGCACCTAACAGAAACTGGATCTGCGATTTATTGTGACTATGAATTTTCTAGGATTAAAAGTGAATAGGTCTGTTCTGCCCTTTTCCAGTAGTCAGTTTGGGATTTTATGAGGCTGCAGAGTTTCCTGTTGTTGATCACTGTCTTTGCACACTTTTCACTATGCTCTCCTGTGGGTAGTCCTGGATGAACAGTATACCAGTATATGGGCAGTCTTCCAGCCCAGTATATTTACTTCCAGCCATATTTACTTCCAGTCTCCAGCTGAGAAATATGTATCTGTCTCACAATGCCAGGTCTTAAATCTGAGGGAATGACTGCTTGTTTACCTTTATGCAAAGTTTGCCTAGATTAGAGCCAGGGCAGGCTGGGCCACTGCCACATGACCAGATCAGGGCCAAGACAGGTTGTTGACACATGCTAGATCAGCCCCCCACCACTTGGCTGAATTGGGCCCCAGCTGTGCCCCACCTCAGGCACTGGATCATCCCCCACCATACTGCCAGATCAGCCACCCACCGTGACCACCCTGAATGCTAAATCAACCCACTACTGTACCCACACCATGTACTGAATCAGGCCTACCACCTAGATCAGGCCCACGGAGGAACTTGGCACTACCCATCTGGCCCATGGGGCAAAAACATTGGGCACTATTTGTGCTAGGCCCATTCATAGCATCACAAACAGCAAATATGTGGATAGACTAAGTAGGATTTTAACTATTTTTTTATACACGTGGATTTTAAATCATGTTGTTTTTAAACCCAAAAAATGTTTTTTGGAGGCCTGACTGAATGCGTGAGGTTGGTAACATCATTCACCTTGTAAGAAGGCTATTTCTGTGTATCAGTGTATATTTCAGTTTGGTATATCACTGGCAGAGGTCTTTGCTGAACTTTCTGTAAATATAGTACAGCTACCTGCTATGGTTGACTTGAAATGGTAGGGAATTTTAGTGGCAATTGGCTTTTTAAACATATATAGAATTTCATCCATGACTCAGGAAATGGCAAAACAGAGACCAAAAGGAGCATTTCTCCTTTTTCTAACACTGCAGTTATATAGCAGTGATACACAGAAAGATCTCTTTAACACAAGATGTTGTAAACTACAAAAGCAAGCAACAATGTCAGGTTTTAACTAATGGTTTTGCTACACTTACTACAGAATCATGCAGACACAACAGAGGCATCAGCTTATACCAATATCCTTGTACGTTGGTACAATTGTTACATCTTTATAAACCCAGACATAGTTTCTGCTGTGGAAAGTTTAAAACCTAAACAGCTAAGACAGAGTGCAATTTCAAGTGATACAGGTGGAACACAAAGAAATTGGACAGTAGGATGGGTTGCAAGATCCTTATATGTTCAGTTGTTGTTTAGATAACTGAAGGGCAAAATTAGCTAAACAGAAAGAAAGAAAGAAAGGATGAAACTGGGTGAGGAGGGCGGTCAGGAATGGCGGTCAGGAAGGCCAAGGTGGAGATGGAACTGGGACTAGCTACCTGAATCAAGGACAACAAGAAGTCCTTTTTTAAATACCATGGGAGCAAAAAGAAGGTACTGGGTAACATGGTGCCCCTGCAAGACATGCTAGGAAATCTGGTCATCACGCCAGATGACAAAGCTAACCTATTTAACAACTTCTTTGCCTCCATTTTCCTAAGCAGCGACTGGATCAGCCACCTCACTGGGACCCCCTCAGGCCCCAGGGGAGGCGCACCCAGTCCAAGGGTCAATGAGGATCTAGTCAGGGAACTTCTGGAGGGACCTGACATTTATTAAATCGGTTGATCTAGACGATCTCCAACCCAGAGTGCTGAGAAAATTAGCTGAGGTCATTGCGGGACCCCTGGCATGGCTTTATGAGCACTTGTGGTGCTCTGGTGTGGTGCCAGAGGACTGGAAGAGGGCCAACATGGTTCCCATCTTCAAGAAAGGGAGGAAGGAGGACCCAGGAAACTATAGGCCAGTTAGTCTTACCTTGATTCTGGGTAAGCTTTTTGAGAGAATTATCCTGGCGCATGTCCATGAGGGGCCAGCAGGGGAGATTATGCTTAGGGGCAACCAACACAGGTTCATTAGAGGCAGATCCTGTCAGACCAACCTGGTGGTCTTCTATGACCAGGTCACAAAATCCTTAGATGCAGGGGTAGCAGTGGACGTAGTCTTGCTGGACTTT
>NW_017729022.1:19969654-19969970 GCF_001723915.1 Gavialis gangeticus
AACACTGACAATTGCAAGGTGATGCACCGGGGAGGAAGAACCAGCAGCATACCTAAAGGCTGGGGAATTCCTTTCCCATCAGCACAGAGGGTCCAGAGGAGGGCCACCCACATGATCAGAGGCAGCAGAACAGGCCCTACGAGAAGAGGCTAAGGGACCTGAACCTGTTCAGCCTCCACAAGTGAAGGCTGAGTAGGGATCTCGTGGCCTGTTACAAACTAGTCAGAGGGGACCAGCAGGCACTGGGGGAGTCCCTGTTCCCCCAACCACTGCCAGGATTGACTAGGAATAACGGTCACAAGCTGGCAGAGGGTAG
>NW_017729022.1:19974970-19999351 GCF_001723915.1 Gavialis gangeticus
GAGAGTAGATTCAGACTAGACATCAGGAGGCACTACGTCACTGTCAGCGTGGCTAGGACCTGGAACCATCTTCCAAGCAACGTGGTGCTGGCTCCTTCCCTGTGGGTCTTTAAGAGGAGGCTAGATGAACACCTTGCTGGGGTCATTTGACCCCAGTACTTTTTCCTACCATGGCAGGGGGTCAGACTTGATGATCTGCCCAGGGCCCTTCTGACCCTACCAACTATGATACTATCAGACAGTGGGCACATCTACATGTGCAATTAATGTGACTGAATATACTGCAGCTCAATTTGATGGATTCAATTTAATTTGAGCCAGTATAGACTAATCCCAAAGTCACCGTGCATTTAAGTGCAGTAATTTACTATGCTGCCAGATACCACTTGTATGTGACGGGACTATCCAGCAGTGTAGTAAATTAGTCTACTGCATCCTAACTGCCACACATGTATAGACAGTGACACTTAAGTGTGCAGCAAATTAGTCTTCTGGGGCATGTGTAGATGACACGGGAGTTAATGTACACTGCACAAAAATTTTAATGAGGCTCTTTTTTTGGTGAGGTGCATTTTTGTTTGCATGAATGGCGCTTTTGAGCAAGTTAAGCCCCCATATGCCATTCCCCTCAGATTTAAGTAAGGGGAGTCAAATATCAATTTACCCCCTAGAACGTCTTTCCTAATGTATTACAGCAGGAGGCACATATGAACCACCTGGGCTCCCCAGTTCCCACCTCCAGACTCTCACTGGGCAGTCCTGCCTCTCACTGGCAGTCTCCCTCAGCACGGTCACCCCAAAATCCTTGTCACTTGCACCCACCTATACTCATTCGGTCTGGTCTCTCTCCATCAGTACACGATCCCAAATACCCCATCCCAATCCCACAGATAAAATGCATGAATCCTCCCCTCCCATTCCTTCCCATCCCACCATGCTATAAACATACAGGGGTGGAGGGGTGGGTGAGGTTCATTAACTATAGCTGTTTAATAACTGCTTTTTCATAAGAGTAGCAGGTGGGGCTATGATATCATAAAACTAGTGCATGGGTGGGTGAGTGGGTGTTTGTTTTCACCCCCACAGGGCACAGCACAGGGATCTGAGTGCTGTCTAAAGCCCCCATGCAGTTCAGGAATCCCTTCTAAGCCATCTGTAACTTGCTGCAGATTCGCCAGGCAGATAATTTTGTTGGCAGCAATCTCCTTAAGCAGTTGACATACCTCTTGAGTTGCCTGCCTGACCATCCAGGCAGCCACACCAAACTGGTTGGCAATCTAGCTGAGGCTAGACAGGCTGCCAGTTTCACAGTTGCCATTGCAACCCTCTTGTCTGGTGAAATGGCCCAATGCATGTTTGTGTCCTACCTTGTGATGTGTGGCCCCAGCATTAAGATGATATGATAGAATTCTCCCTTTTCATTCGGAACATCTCCAGTCACTGCTGGTCATTCCAAGCAATCAGCATGATTCGCTCCCACCAGTCCAAGCTGCTTTTGCAGGCCCACACCATGTAGATTCTGGTCCTCCTCCTCAGATTTCTCAACAGAGCCTGGTCAGATTCACTTGTTCATTTTGCCTTCCTTGCAAGCCCCCTGAGTTCCCGTTGTTTATTATAATAATAATAATTATTATTATTATTATTATAAATAATAATAATATTATCCTTTTCTCCTGATCCTGCCTTAATAGGATTAATAATAATAATAATAATAATTATTATTATTATTATTAATCCTATTAAGGCAGGACCACAACTTGCCACTGAACAGTGTAGCACAGTTTCTATCCTTCTCAAGTGTTCCAGCAGTAATCCAACAGTAAACAGCATTTGCAGAACCAGTACTGCCTCCTCCTCCTCCTGCTCCATGTCTTCCATCATGTCACATATTTCATCCTTGTTCTCCATTTTGCCCCTCTCCATCAGCAGCGACCTCCCACCCGTCTGCACCAAGTGGGGGGCAGGGACTGTGTGGCTGGTCTGGAGCTTACTGTAGCTGCTTTTTCAACACTTCACCTCATCACCCTGGAGCATTGGGGCTTTTGCAAATCCTTTTCTCCTGATCTTTGCAGCTAGTGTTCTGATGTAATCAAGCTTGCAAACAAAAAATGTTTTGCCTACTCCCTGGCTACTCAAAACCTTTGCCACTTTAATGGAAAATAGGCTGTGCTTCTGTAACAAATGTATTTTGCACAAGCAGGCAGACAGGGACTCCTGTCCCCTCCTAAGTGCCCTTTCCTCAAGTTGAGGGAGTCCTCCCAGCAGTTTCTTCTTAGCTCACTAAAATAACTTTGCAGCTAAAGGAGCAGTTCATTAGTGTGATATCTGAGTGCAAGAGATAGAATATAAATATTTTCAGGCAAACAACAAGCAGTTAAATACTATGTAATCAATTCTTGTTTAAAACCAACCATATTGTTTCATAAGCAAAATAAAATAATTTCTAATGCCAATAAAAATATAAAAACACAAATTGTTTGGCCAGATTGCCCTGTGTGTCATTTTATTTTATTCCATTACATAAAAATATAGTCAAACAGGTAATTATTTTAAAGGAAAGCAACTAGAAGATATTATAAGTTCAGATACATAAATAATAAAGCTCCTTATATTTAAAGTTGTTATATTTTCATTAAAATTTGAGTAAAGATTTTAATTCATATGCAGATTCTTTCTTGGGCAATGTATAATAGCCTGGCTCTTAAAAATGCAACTTAAAATAAGCAATCTGGAAAATGGCATTAACAACATCTTTAAGCATTAGCGGGGATTTTTTTTCTTTAAAAAAAATTAATTTCTAATTTGCTACTTCCCTTTTCAGCATCACTTCCACAGGGCCAGGACTATACATTTGCATAGATAAAATGATATTTGGTTCAGGTTCTTTTCCTGGAAACTCAACCAAAGTACCAGAATAGAATATTTAGTAAATGACATAATAAATTGCTTGTAGTACTATGTAAGTGTCCTCTGTTTACACTGGAATTGTCTGCTGTGCATGATTGTCCCTTGAACATTAATAGTTACAAAATGTCATTCTTCCTTGATTACAACATGGGCAGGTTACGGTATTTGTAACTATCAGAATACAATTGGACAATAATATTGCAATAGTCTTCCATTACATTATTGAATGACATACATGTATCATATGAACTGTTTTCATGTAAAATCATTTTAGTTTGAGTTTTGTTCAAATAAGAAGCCTCTCCCATGAATTCACTAAAAGCAGTAAGTTGCCTGATATGGATTAACAGGGTACAAAAATAGTACTCGATTTTGTAATTAAGTGATAAAATGTTGACACACACAAAGGAATAACCTCAAACAAATGATAGACATATATTGAATAATCATTACATTACACTCCCTTGGAGAACTGATTTAATGGTTTATTAATATGTCAGTCACTGGAAACTCACAGACTGATACAGAATGGCAGCTTGGAGAGTTCTGGGTTTATTGTCACATCTACAAGATGAGGCAGTATTTTGGATTTTAGTGGAGCATGTAAAAAGGCAATTCTAACAAGTATTATCTTACTCTGTGTGGATAATCAGCAAGCAGGCTATTTTGTACACATATGATCTTACTG
Source organism: Gavialis gangeticus (assembly GCF_001723915.1). Taxonomy (NCBI): domain Eukaryota; kingdom Metazoa; phylum Chordata; order Crocodylia; family Gavialidae; genus Gavialis; species Gavialis gangeticus. The sequence continues at coordinate 19,978,566 of NW_017729022.1, forward strand.
TGACTTGGGGCAAGTGTTCCATTCTTTTGCCAGTACTTGTGCAGAAAGATCGATTGATATCAGCACATGTCTCTGTGGAATCAGGGACCACTTCCCAGGAGGTTTGATGGTTATCCAAATCAAGAAACTGAAATTACTTCAGAGGAGGGGAAGGAAGGGTATTTCCCCTGGTATGGTTAATACTGATGGGGAAATTCATTTCCTCTACTCTGCACACACAACTCCAGTGTGCAAACAGATCTTGTATTGATCTATGCGTATTTAATTCTAGAAACATTTTCCCTCAGATTTTTTTATTCAAAAGAAACTCTTCTGTCCCTTTGGTCATTATTATAAAGCTTCCCCTACCATGAGCCTTCTGCATATAAAAACTATCTAGCAAATCCAAAAAAAAAAACCTGGGAAAAGGAAGGTTATAATGTAAATGAGAATTGGTTTAATTATGTTTGGTGAATCCAGTTTTCATCAAAATATTAATTAGAATTGAATTATTTCACAAATCCACATCAGTTTCATCAAAACTTACAGCAAACATTTTCTAGCCAACTTGAAAAAATGTGATCTCATTATGGGGTACTTCTACACCTGTACATATGGTGTCTTAACCTCTGACTTCCTAATTATTACCTCCTACTTACATCATTCACTGACTTGCTATAATTATTCTGTTAACATATTTTCAGACATTAATAGATCTTTTATTACCAATTATGTTTCAGATTGCTTTTCATATAAATGCCTGATTCCTAAGTGTGTGTCATCCCATTGATTCTGCTCCAATGTACTCTCCTCATCAGTTTCAAATGGCTAATAACTCAGTAATATAACTTTACAGATACATTTGGTACCTTTCTCTCCTCTGATTATAGGCATACCAGCTCATTAAACACTAGTGTAAGAACACTAGCTGAGCCTTTCCTTTTAACAAACTAACAGTGTGAAACTAAAAGCTAGGTCCTCCTCTTTTAATGATTTGGTGGCACTTCTGTCATAAACTGAGGCAGCAAGGGGAAAAAGAGGCACAGAACATAATGTTTCAATCACCTTTAATAGCTACAGCAGTGGGGGTTTTATGATTTCAGGCACTTCTTCAACTGTTTCTGTGTGCCTTTGTCATTTACCTCTTCAATTAAAAATTCTCACGTTAGTAAAAGGTGCCATGCCAGTGGACACTCCATATTGAGCAAAATTATTTCCAAGTCAAATACCAATCACTAGGAAGCCATGTAGTGTTATTGATATAACAAACTAATATTACTAACATGAGACACTGATACATGTTGCAAAACAGGGTTCAAATTTGGAAACATGAGATCTAGGAGATGTCTAAGCCAAAAACCAATATGCAACTATATGACTAGTAGTTTCTGCAATGGATAAAATGAATTCCCCTTTTCTGATTCTCTTTCAATTTGTTACCATAATTGTATATTGTTTAATAGGTATGTCACAGGGTTCTTCTCCTAGGGCACCATTGGGGCATAATTGGATCTTATACTTACCCACACTTTAGTCTCCAATATCTGGGCAATTCATCATACACGTGATACAAAGAAGCAAATACAAATAGACTAGCACCAGGTCATGATAGGACTCTCTTCCTTCAGTGAGTATGGTAGACCAGGTCCCTAGTTGGACTAAGGTCTGTACCTATACTGCCAAAGCCCTGGTCCAATGTCAAACCTCTTTCCTCTGTGAGTAGGTTACCTGCCAGCAGAAGTTTCAATGTTCATCCAGCCCTTCCCCAGAGGTAAAACTAACAGCCTATTTTGTTCCTTAGTCTACCACTTATTGAGTATATTTACACATGCACATTTACTAAGCAGTAACTGAAATTACTGTGCAGTACACATGCATACCCATACAACCCAGTAAATATGGTGACTTATGACAACTCAGACATAAATTTGATACAGAATGCAGCTATCAAATTTATGCCCGATTAGTTACTGCTCAGAAATGCGCACGTAGATGCCATACTGCATAGTAACACTGTGTATGTGGACTGACATGAAACTAACTTTAGTCCCAAGTTAGACCACACACAGCTTCCTATTCCCACTTACTGAGCAGTGACTTGCTGTGCAGTAAATTTAAGTTGACATAAACGCATATGTAGACATGCCCACTAGGTAGTGTTTTCTGCCTTAAAGCTCATTTTAAGTGCCTCCTCCTCTTAAGTAAGGCTGACTAAACCAAGGAATGCTCATTAACATTGTTGACAAGTGTGTGGTTTGAATAACCTGTCACTGGGTACTAATTATAGCAGGGGCAGGCAATTATTTCGGGCAGAGGGCCACTTACCCAGTGTTGGCATGCTGGCAAGGGCTGCATGGTTAGTCCCACCCCTTGACAGGTGCCCCACTCCCTGGTCACCATCTTGGGACCAATGTCCCAATGTCTTGGGATCAATGTCCCAGGGCCAGCTTCAGTGGGGCCCAAAGCGGGGCACAGGCTGGCAGGGGTCTGTGGAGCTGGGCTGGGCAGGGAGAGGGGCAGGGAGAGGGGGAGCTGGCCCAGCTCCATAGAATTCCTGACAGCTGAGACCCCACACTCCTGCCACCCTGCTCTGAGCCCCGCTGGCACTGGCTCTAGGACACCAGTGTGGGCCCCATGCTCCTGCTAGCTCCTGCACCCAGTGCCCCCCAGCCCCACGGTACAGGTGGGGGGCAGTGCACAGCCCCAAACCCCTGCTTCCCCTGGAAAGAAGCTGGTGCTGAGCACAGGGAAAAGCAGCCCCTCACCCACCCCATGGCTGGTGCTCTCTGCTGCAGACACTTGCAGCCCATGTGGGGCTGTCTGGAGCAGGCACAGGCAGCCCCATGCAGGCTGCAAGTGGCTACAGCATGGGCTACCAGCCATGGGACGAGCAAGGGACCGCTTTTCCCTGCACTCAGCACCAGCTTGTAACCCAGCCCCACTGCCAGCCTGGGCCCCACACTGGCTCTGGTCTTGTCCATCAGCAGCAGCAGCTGTAGCCCCCCTGCTTGCTACACCAGGCAGTGTTGCCTGCTGCTGCCCACCCAGAGCTCATGCACTGGGCAGCCCAGACACGACAGTGGCAAACACTGCCCAGCATGGCAAGTGGGGGGGCCACAGCTGCTGTCTCCATGTGCAGCCCTGATGGGTGAGCTTGGAGCTGGTGGGAGGCCCAGGCTGGCAGTGGGGCTGGGTTACAAGTTGGTGCTGAGTGTGTCGGGGGGAAATGGCCCCTCACCCGCCCTATGGCCAGTGCCTCTGACCAGGCACAGGCAGCCCCAGGTGGGCTGTGAGCGGCTGCAGAGTGGGGTGCCAGCCATGGGGCAGCAGGGAGTGCTGGCCACAGGGTGGGCGAGGGGCTGCTTTCCCCCCAACCCCGTGCTCAGCTCTTACCCAGGCTCCTTCCTGGCATGGAGGAAAGCGGCCCCTCCCCTGCTCCATGGCTGGTGCCTTGCACTACAGCCACTCGCAGCCTGCACAGAGCTGTTCTGAGCAGGCACAGGCAGCCCCACATGGGCTGTGAGTGGCTGCAGCGTGGGGGGCAGGTGAGGGGCTGCTTTTCCCCCTCACGCTCAGCTTTTCCCCAGGCTGCTTCCCTGCTGAGTTCCTCCCCACCCCTCCCCCTTTACCTGTGGTTGTGGTGTGGGACAGCCACATGCTCCCAGGCCAGAAGCCCCTGCTGGGGTTCTCGGCTGGGGGGTGGGGCCAGGCGCGCCCTGCTGTTGTGGGAGCCCACTGGGCTTCCCATGGGTCCTACTGCCCTTGGTTCCTGTCATTTTTTACAGGAGACAAGGGCAGATAAATATTAATTTTCTAAATGTTTTAGGGTCCCGTGGGCTGGATAGAATGGCCTCATGTGCTGGATCTGGCCTGCGGGCTGGATTTTGCCCACCCCTGAATTATAGGCAGATAAACTATAGGAAATCTTAGAACTAACCCTCTCTAGGGCATCTACACTCAATTTTTGTTAAAAGTTTTTTTGTAACAACTTTTTAACCTAATATGAGCCTGATGGTTTTAAAATGGTCAGTACCAATCTAAATTTTAGCATTTAGACCCTCTAATTTTCAAATAAATAAACCCACCAGAATTCACCAGAAATAACTGACATGATAAATTGGACATGCATGAAATTTTCACCAAAAGCAATTGGTCCTGATTCATTTATTAAGGACAGAACTAAAAAGACACTTGCAATAAACACTCATAGCTACTGTACGCTGCTATGCTTCATTTAGTCATATATTAAAAGTTTAATATATTAAAAGTATATAAAGTATCATATATTAAAAAATAATCATATCAAAGGCATTTTTTTTTCTATCATCTGAAATTTTTTTGTTTCATACTTTGCTTTGTGGTATGTAGTGCTTTGTACTTAGACTAGAATTAACATAAAGATGATGGTATCTTTTTTACAAACAGGGCCACAGTAACAGCTAGATGAGGTGATGATTAATTACACTTATATTGGTTGCATTTGCTGGTAGTCCCTGGACCAGCAGCAAGTCTCAGGAGATTGACAGCATTTTCTTATATTCTTTGCATTATTTGCCAAGAATTAAGAAAAATATGTGTGAGCAAATGGACAGGGATTGCATAGAATAAGGGAACATCACCCATTAGAAAGTGCAAGATGTCAAGAACAGAGAGGCTATTTAGAGAACTGAGTCTATTTTTTATTCAGAACAGGCAATATCAGTCATGTAGCACAGAAATTGTTATGCCGAAGACATAGGCACAGGCAAACCAGAGGTTACAGAAATCAAGAGTATATGCAACTTAATGTATCATTTACAGAAAACTGTAGCAAGCCTAGTAAAGATTCTTTTGTAATATCAGATAGTCCAATTGTCTGAAAATTATGGACTGGAGAAATTGCATGTTTAATATGAAATATGTTGATAAAAATGTATATATTAGTAAACACAACAGTGCCCATCAGAATCTTGGCCGATCTATTTTCATGCCCAAAGAAAACATGAGAAGCAATAACTAATTCTTTAGTGATAAGAATGCAGTGCTTCTCATCCTCTCTTTACTGAATGTTAGACAAAATGTCATTACTCCTGCCAAAAAAAATATAGCACATATCACAATTTCCAGCTACATGACTCCAGATAAATTAATACAGTATGACAAAGTTGTTCAACAGACTTACTCTGTTCTTACCACCTATTTTAGAATTACCAAATAAATTCAATGAGCTGCAATACATGCTATAACTCAGGAAAGTCTGTTTTTTCTGTTGGTGCCTAATATACAAATTACTGCATTAGAAATGGATAGCTTATAATAGCATTTATGAAAGTCAGACTACAGAATTATGTGATCTAAATATAGAAGTAAGTACCCTATTTTAGGTCCACAGATTTGAAAACATCTCATAATAAGGAACCTGTCCCCAAAGAATATTAAATAACTTTAGAAAGGAGAGTATAGTAAACATCATTATCCCTCTTTTACAAATGGGATAGAAATAGGAATAGAAAATATAGGAATAGAAAATATAGGAATAGAAATATAGAATGATTAATCCAAGGATAAATAGTAAATTAGTAGTACAGGCAACAGTGGACTCTATTGTTCTGATTCAACTCAATTCAGCACTCTATTGACCTGGTTGACTACACTTATTTAATGTACAGGTTGTATTAGAAGAATGCCTTGCTGGATATACAGAATTAAGTATGCTGTTTTCTGTATAGGGAGCAAAGTTAATTACACTGTTTGTGTTCAAATGTGATATTTTAATATATAATCTATACTTCTTCAAAAGAGGTAGATATAGAACCCTTAGCCCATTCATTTGAAAGATAATAATGTCAGTCTAAAATAATAATTTTACAATTAAATAACTAATTCTATCTACATACACTTTATTCATCGTTTCAGTCAGACAAGATCGTCTTCATATTCCTGAATTTTCACCTGGTGTTGCTGTATTACTTCCTACCACGACTTGCTACATTCCTACCTTCTACTTCAGAGACAGATTAAAAAAAATTACAGTATGAATGTTACCTACATATATTTTTATAATTATTGTCCAAGAAGATAGGGTTAACATGTTTAACTGATTGGCACAATAATATTCTTTTTTCCCTCTTACTATATCTAGTATCACAAGCTATCTAACATGGCAGTTTAATCCTGTTCAGTTGCATGATGCCCAGCAGGAACACTGAGAAAAACATTCCAGCTTTCTCAAAAGCGTACTCCTGCGAGTGTAGTTTCCACAACAATAGAGTTCACAATTCTAAGGAAGGAAAGAGAAAAAGCAACACAATTGCAAAAATGGACTTCAGAAAAGCAGGATTTTTTAGGGAATAAAAGTTCACGAGAGCTGGTAGTTTCTAAAAGAAGCAGGATTCAAATTACAACAGCAAACTATCTCTATAGAGAGGAAAGATAGAAGTGTAGTAAGAGACCACTTTGACTGAATCAGAAGCTCTTTAATGACTTGAAAAGCAAAAAGGAAATGTATAAAAATAGGAAACAATGACAACCTGCTAAGAAGAACTATTAAAAAGCAGCAAAGCACACAAGGACAAAATCAGAAAGGCCAAGGTAAAAATCATTAGAACTAGCAAGGGGCATAAAAAGCAATAAGGAAAGGTTTATAAACATATAAGACAAAGATGAAAGACAGAATAAGTCTACTATGTTACAGGTAAGCAAGCAAAGAGAAAGCTGAAATCTTCAATGCCTTTTTTGCTTCAGTATTCAAACAGAAAGAATAACTCTGACCAGATGCCCATACTACTACTGTTAACAACAAGAGTATATGAACATGGACCAGAGTAGGAAAAGAACAGGTTAAATAATATTTTGATATAGACCTGATAATATTTAACCTACAGTACTTAAGTAGCTAGCCAAGCAATATGATCCATTACCAATTATCTTTAAGAACTCACCGGGACAGATAAGGACCCAGAAAACTTTAAAAGGACAAACATATTACTTATTTTTAAGGAGAAAAAGAAGGACTTACACAATTATAGATCAGTCAGCCTAACTAACTTTGATATAAAAAAAGATACTGGAACAAACTGTAGAAACACCTTAAGGATAATAAGGTATTGGTAAACACCCAACAGAACAAATCATGTTGAAACCAATCTAATTTCCTTTGACAGAGTGCTTGCCTTTGCAGATAGGGAATAAACACTACATGTGATAGCTCTTGAATTTAGCTAGGGTATGAGGTTAACATATATTCATATGACAGTCTCATGAATGAACTAGGTCTAGATTATATCACCAGAAGGTGGGCATACAAGTTGAAAAAACATATTTTAGGAGTGCACTGTCAAGTTGGGATTACAGTAAGTGGGACTCATCAGGAATTTGTCTTGGGTGTGATATTACCCAATATTTTAATTGACACCTTGATTAAAGGACCAGAGAGTATGGTTATAACATTTGCAAATGATACTAAGCTGGGGAAGGGAAGGGGCACTTTTGCAAGCACTTTTGAGGGTATGCTTTATATTCAGATTGATCTTAATAAATTGAAGTTATGATCTGAGGCAAATCCAGGAAAGCCAGAAAAATTACACACGCAGAATAAGACAGTTGGGCTACAGGGGACCCTAAGAGGTCATCTGTCCAACCCCTATCCAAACCATCTCATACAAGTGATTGTCACTCTATCCTCACCCTAAAACTATACAATCCAACCTATCACAAACACTGAAAGCACCCTAACCTACCACAGATAAAGCAGCGGGATGAGGGCTATCTGTGTCCCACAACTGCAAGTATTGTCCAAGAAAGACAGCAACACCCTCTGCTGCAGAGGAAAGGCAACCCATCCCTCACACCCTGCACAGTCAGTACAAATCTGACAAGAAGGTAAAATTCCCAAAAGAGACGATCAGTGTGACCCCAAGCACAGGGCCAAAAAACTCTAACCAAGAACCTCCAGGTTTCAATTCCAAAAGGCGTATTGACACACCCCAGTCAAAATCCTAAGTCTTGGCTGCAGCCAACAGCCCATACTTCTGAGGAAGGTAGAAACCCCTGGCACCCAACCCCTGGCATGTGTAGCAACAAACACAGGTAAAAATCTTCCTGGCCCCATATGGCAACCGGCAAAACCCAAAAACTGAACACTTTCCACCCTGTTCTGCAACCTGGGGATAACAAACATGACTCCACATATCACATCCTCTAACTAGAACTCGCCTTTTCATATTCTCTACCTAAACTTATTCCAACTCCTTTAATCTCCTTAGAAAGAAAAATCTAGCATGTAGATACAAAATGGGAAATAAATGGTTGCAGTACAGTAAAACAAGGTGTGGGAGCTCTAGTGGGCTCCAATCTCAATATAAATCAACAATATGAGGTTGTTGCAGACATACAAATGTCATTGTGGAATTTCTGTACAGTTTTGTATGCATTACACAGAAGGTAATTAATTCTACTCTACTTGGCAGTATGCTTTAAGAAAGATGTAGACAAATTGAACAGAGTCCAGAGGAGAACCACAAAAGTGATAGGAGGTTTACAGAAAGTTGACATATGAGGAAAAGCTGAGAGAACTGATTTTTTTTAAATCTAAAAAGAGATGACTAGATAATACTTTTCAAATATGCAAATAGTTGCTATAATGGGGACATTAATCAATTGCTCTCTAAGTACCCCTTCATTTAATTTGCAGCAAAGAAGATTAAGGTTAGATATTAGGGAAAAATATAATTATAAGGATAGTGAAGCAGTGGACAAGGTTGTTTAGATAGATTGTGATATGCCCATTACTGGAGTTTTCTATGAACAGGTTAGGGAAACAGATCCTTCCCATCAGACAGGGTCTAATATACTTTATCCTAGCCCAGTGCAAGGAAAGGACTGGATCAGTGGTTCCCAAACTGGTACATGTACCCCTGGGGGTATGCAAAACATCTCTGGGGGATACGTGGGAGAAATTGTGTAATGGTAGATTTAATTTTTATTATAATAATAATTGGCATTTAAGGGCTTAAAATATAAACCATGCTTGTAGAGGTATGTAAGCAGCTGGTAAATCTGGAAGGAGGTATGCAATAAGGAAAAGTTTGGGAACCTCTGCACTTGATGATCGCTTGAGTCATATGTTATTACATTAGTATGATGCTGTAAATTTTTAAAGAAGAGAAAGAAATTTTAAAGAACATTTTTAAAGAAAAGAATCCTGATGTATATTCAGGAAAAAAATATCAGTTACATATAGCAATTTCCAAAACTTCTCTTTCCAACACAAGATTTCATGAGTTATATCCAAGATAATAATGAACAGAAGATACTATTTATGTCTTGGGTTGCTCCTGGTATGTAAGCCATTCCTCTGAAAGTTGACATTACAGTCTAATAACTTGTGTCATGCATAAAAGAGCACACCACTCTCTGAAGATATTAGTGGCACTGACCAACCAAATCCCATGAATCCAACATCTGGAACAGTAGCTGCTAGAGTTATTTTTCTGTGATGTTTATACAGCAGCCATAAAAACATTCATAACCAACCATCAAAATATCAGCTTTGAGAACTAAGCTCATTCTCAGGGATTCTGGTTTTCTGTGATAAAAAAATCACAAATTCTCTGATAAAAATTCCAAAATCTGCAATTAAAACAAAATGCCACTATATCGACAGTTATCAACTGAACACAATGTTTTATTGATATATTTACATTTTTAAAGCAATTTGGAAGTCTATCAGTGCCTCAATCACTATAATAAAATACATTCTAAATACCTATAAATTTTGGTATTTGATTCTGGGTTTTTTATCATGAAAAATTGGAGCTCCCCCTGCCCCCTTAGTTCATCAGGATGCAAGTCCAGGCAGTTCACTCCCAAGCCACAGCCCCCTGGGCCCTGTGGTGCACCCTCCCCCCACCCACAATCTCCTAGCCTTGCTGGTACTCCTCAACCCCCACCCACAGCCCTGCTAGTGTCCCTCACTCCCCACCCACAGCCCCCTGCCCCACCCAGTCCTGCTGGAGGGGGCCCCCAGCTGCCAGGGATATGGGGCCAGGGACCTGGGTCCGCATCCCCCTACCCCCTGCAGCAGTGCCTGAGCCCCAGCTGCCACCCGCAAGAGGTGGCAGATGCTGTGGCCTGATCAGGGAGTGGAGTACAATGCCCAGCTCCCAGAGCATGGAGCCCAGCTCCCTTACCTCCACGAGAGGTATGGCTAGAGCTGAGCCCACGAGGGGGGCCGAGGCAGGCTGCCTACTGCAGGCTGGGGCAAGAGGTAGCAGCTCCCTGCCACCGCACACAATCCCGGGAGGACAAGGAGGCCATGTGCCCCTGAGATCTATGCACAGGGCAGAGGTGGGCTGCCCGCTGCAGGCTTAGGCTCCCTGCCCCACTGCCTTCCCCCCAGGACCTCCACAGCCTAGTTGGGTGGGACTCAGCATGGCAGAACACAGCAGGGCCTGGCAGAGAAGCTCCTTGCCACTGCTGGGAACCCCACACCACCATGGCAAGGGAGTAGCGGGTGCTGTGCCATGGCAGCACAGGATTCCCAGCATCAACAAGGAGATTCCCTGCCCAGCCCTGCTCTGCTGTACCATGCCGAACCAGGTCCCACCCACTGGGATGTGGAGGCCCCAGGGGAGGCAGCCTGCACCCACCCCATGCACAAATCTGGGGGGCACATATCCCCTCAACCCCCAGGAGTGTATGCAGCAGTGAGGATCCAGCCCCCCTACAGTGCCATCCTGCTCCCCACCAGGGCTCTGTGGCCATGAATTCTGTCCCTGGGCCCCAAGCACCACACAGCACCCAGATGGGCAGCAGCTGCAGCCGCAGCCATAGCCTCAACCCCAGCCCTGCTCAACTCCCTGTCTCCCTCCCTCCCTATGAGAGCCTCAATCCCCCATCTCCCAACCCCCACAGACTTGCACATGGTGCCCCCTGCCTAACTGCCCTCCAGCTCCCCCCAGCCCCTTGCAGGCTGGAACTCTGTCGGCCTACAAAGAGCTTTTTGCAAAACTGGAAAATCTGTGCATTTCTCCATTAAAATGAGAAATCCATGTTTTTCTTAGTTAAAAGGGAAAATCCATGGTTTTTCTGCTTTTCCATGGGAAACACAAAACCCAGATCCCTGCTTATTATTCACTAAGTGTTCTATTATATTTAAAAGACAATAATTCCATCCTGGCTTGTGCCCTTAATGCCATGCTTGAGTCCTCGGCTTTCTTTTGAATCATTTAAATGGCTATCAGATTTTATGCTATGTAGACAATTCTAAGTCAGCCTATGTTTTACCAACAGTGACATTTATGATTTTAAATTGTTCTGTTATTTTTAGTATTAAGACAAAAAACACAACACATTCAGAAAGCCTTTCCAAGGAAAGAGTCAGGTCTAAACATTTTTTCAGATGGAATGGTTTTGCTTCTAAGCTGCCTCCTGCTTCTTTGAAGCTACTTTGCCCACACAGCAGTCATGTAATACAAATTCTTTTGTAGCACAGAGGGAGAAACTCAGTATTACTGCTCTCCTTGGTGGAGCTAAAGAAAAATAAAGATCCTTAAAAGACTTGATCCTCATTTATTATTGACTTGCTGAGTAAGAGAAATTTCAGCTCCCAAAAGAATCATCTCTGAACATAGTCCAGTGAAAAGGAAAAATGCAGACAAACAAAAGCACCATAAGCAACTGGGTCAGGGATTTTTCATTTACTGAACTTGTTCTTCTCTCCAAAAAGAGTTGTCAAGAAAATATTCACAATACTAGCCATGCCATACAGAATGCAGGTAACAGAAGAAATAGCCTGAAGATCTGTAGACCAGGGCTCAGTCAGAAGGCATGCAGAAGCTGGTAAGCTTAGAGGATTTAACTTCTCATCAGACACTCTTAGGGTGCCTATACATGTGCTTGGGGGAGGGGGGCACTTTAAATAAAGTAGGGATGAGATGAAATGCAAGGATGCTGAATACACATGACATGAAGGCTGCTGGAGCACACTACAGCAGACTCGCAGTCTGCTCTGATGTGTGCTAAACAGCACACACTGGAGCAGCAGTCTGCCCTAGGGGCACCTATACACATGAGAGACCTCTCCTCCAATGCTTGCTAATTAACACATCAGAGCAGGCTCGATTAATCGAGTCTGCTGTGTGTCTACTGTAATGTGCTAATTAGCATGCTCCAGCAGCCCCTACATCACATGTATTCAGCATCTCCACATTTCAAAATTGTGGTAGGGTCACTTTAAAGCTCATCAAACAAGCTTTAGTTAAAGCACCTCTACCACCATTTCAAAGCATGGGACACTGAATACATGTGATACTGGGGGCACATTAATTAGAGAGGCTCTCAGAGCTGCTCTAATTAAAGTGCCCACCCTCCACTCCAGAGCATGTGTATAGATGCCCTAAGTGTAGCTCTATATTGCATAAGAGTAAAATGACATTAGACATGAAAGTCAGGAGTAGTAGAATTGCTGTTGGTAAAGTTCCTGTGGTTGACATCTGTGCACTTTGATAAAATTCAAACCCACTGTAGACAAGAGCTGGCTTAAAAGTGAACAGGGGAAGGCCTGTCCTCATACTTGGAGGTTCAGCAGTAATTCCAGGGTCACAGTGGACTACCACCAAAGCTTGTGCTTATCAAGGAAGGAGAGATGAAGGACCAGATAGCAGAGACACATGTATAGGGTTACAGAGGAGAGGAGGATTAAGAAAGAAAGGGCACATCTAAACATAAGCCTGATTGTGCAGTTGTTACTGCACAGTCATTTGGTACTTAATTTAGCAATGAGCTACTGCGTAGTAGCTCATTGCTACTGCACAGTCTCAGTGGCATCACAGTTTGTGCCCACCAATTCTGTGTCACCGTAGCTCATTGCTAAGGCAATGTGCCACCTCATGTAGATGCTCCCAAAGAAAAATGTAAAGAGGAGGTTAGGTTAGAAATACCAGGTAATAGATGGAACTTAAATGAAAGCAGAAATAAATAATATAGCTTTATTGGTTTGTTCTGTTTTTTGCAGAACTGATCAAACATCCATCACGATGAGTAGATTTACTAACATAGTAAATACTTTTTAAGCTGCCACTTGGACATTGGAAAAGGTTGAATAGAAAGGGACATAGCCAGCAGGGTTCAAATTATGGGGGAGCTCAGGGGGGCTGAACCCCCTCATGAAAGATAAAAGCCCCCATAACCTTTCCACTAAAATGAGGCTGAAACTAAATCAGCTTGGGGAGCAAGAGCAGCTCATAGATTCATAGGTGTTAGGGTTGGAAGGGACCTCAGCAGGTCATCAAATCTGACATCCTGCCCTGGGCAGGTAAGAGCACTGGGGTCAGATGACCCCCAGCTAGTTGCTTCTCCAGTCTCCTCTCGAAGACCCCCAAGGTAGGGGAGAGTACCACCTCCCTTGGAAGCCCATTCCAGATTCTAGTAACCCTTACTGTGAAGAAGTTTTTTCTGATGTCCAACCTAAATCTGCTCTCTGTCAATTTGTGGCCCTTGTTTCTAGTTACTCCAGGGGGTGCCCTAGTAAACAGAGCATTTCCTATTCTCTGCTGCCCTCCCCTGATGAATTTATAGGCAGCCACAAGATTACCTCTCAGCTTTCCCTTGTGAAGGCTGAAGAGATCTAGGTCCCTCAGCCTCTCCTCATAGGGCCTTCCCTGCAGGCCTCTGACCATATGAGTGGCCCTCCTCTGAGCCCTCTTAAGCTTCTCCACATCCCTCTTGAAGTGAGGCACCCAAAACCATACTCCAACTGAGGCCTGACCAGTGCTGCATAGAGGGGAAGCATCACCTCTCTGGTGATGCATGATAAAGTGTTGTTAACCTTGTTAATCACTTCATCACACTGACGACTCATGTTCATCTTGGAGTCAATTATGACTCCAAGATCCCTTTCTTCTGCTGTGCTGCTGAAAAGGTTATCCCCCAGCCTGTAAGTGTGTTGGCAGTTCTTTTGGCAGCACTTTGTACATGTCTTTGTTGGACTGCATCCTATTTCGTTCTGCCTGTTTTTTCCAACCTGTCCAGATCTGCCTGGATCTGTTCCCTACCCTCTGGTGTGTTAACTTTGCCCCATAATTTGGTATCATCTGCACACTTGGAGAGGGTGCTCTCCACGCCCTCGTCCAAGTCACTGATGAAGACATTGAATAGGACCGGTTCAAGGACCAAGACTTTCGGGACTCCACTGCCCACATCCTTCCAAGTCAATATCGACCCGTCCACCACCACTCTGTGTGTGTGACCCCTAAGCCAATTTGCCACCCATCTGACTGTAATTATCTACATCACAGCCTGTCAGTTTATTTATGAGAATGGAATGTGATACCATATTGGAGGTCTTCTTAAAGTATAGGTACATGACATCTACCTCGACTCCTGTGTCTAAGCATTTTGTGACCTGGTCATAAAAATAAACAAGGTTAGTCAGGCAGGATCTACCTACAATGAATCTATGCTGATTTCCTTTCAGCATTATTTCACTTGCTGGGCTGTCATAAATGTGATCCTTAATGATTTTTTCCAGACTTTTCCCAAGGACAGAGGTGAGACTAACTGGCCTATAGTTACTGGATCCTCCCTCCACCCCTTCATGAAAATAGGGACCGTATTGGCCCTTTTCCAGTCCTCTGGGACCTGACCAAAGTGCCACGAGTGCTTGAAAAGCTGTGCAATCACTCCCTTGAGGAATGACCACGCTTCCTGGACCCCCATTTCACCAATGCTCTTGAGCTTTAACGTGTCACTAAATAATCTCCTGAGCACATTGAAGTTAGCCTTTCTAAAGTCTAGCACTTCAGCCCTGCTAGTTAGTTTACCCACCCTTCGCCAGATAGTGAATTTAATAAATCGATGGTCGTTATCCCGTAGGTTACCTTGTACCTGCAAATTCCCCACCAGGTCATCCCCTGCAGCTAACACCAAGTCCAGCAAGGCGTTTCCCTTAGTGGAATTTTATACCTCCCACTAGAGGTGTTAGATAGAAGTCCTTTATGCAGGTTAAGAACCTATGTGAGTGGTTAGACTTGGCTGACTGCTCCTCCCAGCAGATGTCAGGGTAGTTTAGGTCACCCATGACAACCATATCTCTCAATCATACAACCTCTGAGAGCTGTCTGGAGAATTCCACGTCTAGCTCATCCTCCTGGTCTGGCGGTCTATAGTAGACCTCCACTACCAACTTCCTTTCCCTCTGACCCCCTTGTATCCTGACCCACAGTACCTTGGTTTGGCCCTCCTCTGATTTCCTCTTGATTATAAAGGATGTATATTGTTCCTTAACATAGAAAGCAACACCCCACCACCTTTTTTCCCACTCTGTCCCATCTGTACAACCTGTAACCCTCAATGCCTACTGCCCAATTGTGAGTAGGGTCCCACCAGGTTTCAGTAAGTCCAACCAGGTCGAAGTTGTTGCTTGCAAGCAGGAGTGCAAGTTTCTCCTGCTTGTTCCCCATGCTCCTATCATTAGTGTAGAGACATTTAAGCCCCCTGATGGGTGCCCTTGGTACCTCCCTGTCCTGATGTCTAGCAGGCCCCTTAGTGCTTACCTTAGTGCTTACATGGACTGATCCAGTGCATAGCTCGTGGCTTACTGATCCTAGGTTCTCCTTATCCTCTGCTTCCCCATCCCCCAGTGAATCTAATTTAAAGCCCTTCAGAGGAGATCAGCCAACCTCTAAGAGAACAGACTCTTACCTTTAGAAGAGAGATGAAGACCATCTCATCCCAGGATGTGTCACTCATGGATGTGAAGATCATGATTGTAGAAGCCAAAATCCGCGTGATGGCACCAACTCCAGAGCCACAGGTTGACTCCCCTGATGCAGGCATCCTGATGTTGACGGTGACCACTAACCAGAAGGATGGATGAGAAGACCACCTGTGCCCCCGACTTCCTAAGCCTGGCTCCCAGAGCCCTGTAGTCACTCATGACACAGTCCTGGCCGCATCATTCATGCCCACATGGATGAGGACAATGAGATAGTAATTGGAGGCCCAGATGAGATTGGGAATTCTTGCTGTGATATCCGAGATACTGGCTCCAGGTAAGCAGCAAACCTCCTGTGCCATGGGAGTCAACAGAAGGCCCCTCCATGCCTTTTAGGAGGGAGTCGCCCACCACAATGACCCGGCATCCCTTCTTCCAGCTGCTTGGTTGTCATTCAGCCTGCCTTGTGTTTGTTGCAGACATGTCTTCCCCTGTGGCTTCCTCTGCTGCATCATCCTCCAGTGCTGCCAGCGGTTCATATCTGTTCCCCAGTTGCATTGAGGAAGCAGTCACAGCCACACACTGCCTAGATCTGGAGGTGACCGTCCTCTATTCAGTTGGCCTGGGACTCTCCCATGATGTTTCTATGCCAGGTCTATTCTGTTCCTGTGCAGAATGAAAGTATCCATCAATCTCATCCTCTGCAGCTCCATTTTGTGTAACTGCATTGCTCCACTTTCTTACTGCAAAAATCAAATGGGAGCAATAAAATGGCATTTAAAATTCTTAACTATTGCTTGAAGACACTGTCAGGACCCTAAAAGTAGGAGATTCTGAAGTTTATACAGCATTGAAGGTACCCCACTGTGGAAAGCTTGCCAGGTATTAGCTAATTTAGGCACACTACATGTGCTGGCCCTTCCAAGAATGTGATCTGCAGTGGCAGAGAAGCCACTACAAGAAAGAAATGTGGACAGTGGGGGTGCATGGGAACAGTAATGGAAACAGACATTTTGAACAATAGGAGATGGAAAAGATGCGAAGTCCATTTTATCAGTAACTTTTTTCTCTACACTAAGCTTTTCTGTGTTTTTCTAATTAATCTCATATACAAATACTAAAGGAAGCCTTCTTGAAAACTTTACATTTCTGAATACTCAGGTGCATTCACAAATTCAGCCAAATGAGCAGGCAGCCTATGGGAAGGTTCAAAGCATTCATAGAAGTGGATGCCATCTTCCAGCTGGCCATTATTTTGAGTCTGAATAGATGCATGGCATAGTTTTAGCTGAAAATCCTGGAAGATCGATTCAGGCTCAACATTAGGAAAATCTTCTTCACAGTCAGCATGTCCAGACTGTGGAATAAGCTCCCTCCAGAAGTGGTGCTATCACCTACCCTAGATGGTCACCTTGCTGGGGTCACCTGACCCCCAGTTACCTTTCCTGCTTGGTGCAGGAGGCTGGACCTAATGATCTTCTGAGGTCCCTTCCGGCCTTGTAATCTATGAATCTACTATGAATCTATGAAATCTGAGATCTCTCCAAAAAGTCCAGTGAGTATGAACCTAAAATGAAGTGCTCTGAGGTGAGGTTTATGTTATGCTGTTGTTACATATTGTCACAATGTAAATGTGATCCCAGCATAATTGGAGTCCAAGATAGACTGTAGCTGCCTTTTGCCTGCACAGGCTGGAGCTTATGACCCAGGTGTTGCTGTACGCCAGAAGTCTCTGTTCCTCCCCACCTCCAAGTGGCTGTTGCCATATTCCCAGCCCCTCTGCAGCAAGGGGCAGCTCCAGCCTGTTCCCAGAGACCCCTCTCCTCCCACCCATCCTCTTTTTACAGGCTCTTGAAGTGCTTACTCTTCAAGATTATCTTTTTAATATAATGTTTCTACAAGGAATATTTTTCTTTCTCATGATGTTGTTCCAACAAAACCTGGACCTCTGGGTTCTTAGGACAGCTAGGTCTATTTTCCACCTTTCAAGCATGATAATGTGAAGGTAAATTGGCCAAAGGTATCTGGTGAAGAGTTTCCCTTATGCAAAGAATCTCTCTTCTGACACAAATCTAGTGATGGATAACACCTCTTGCACTAACATCCCCCATTGCCCAGAGTACAGAATGAAGAGGTGTTTTGGAGATGGGGCCTCCATGGTGCAAAATCACTGATGAGCATAAATTAGATAGGCTCCTCAGATGCTGCAAATTAAACCAGCACTAGGAAGCATGGCAGAAAGAGGTGCAAGCTTCCTTTTGTTGCACCAGAGCAAAAGTCTAACGTAGGTGAAAATCAAACCGTGATGTTTGGGTTTCATAGCTCTGACTCACATCCAGCAGGTTCAGGCTAGTTCAGTGTTTTTATTTTCAAGCATGCTTGGATTCTTAATCTAAATATATGCAAACATGTGAAGAGAATCTATGTGGCTTTCTCCTTTCAGGAAAAAAAATAGAATCAATTTAAATTATCACTAGCAAAATTATGTCTTTCGTAAGTATTGCCATAGTGTAAGTATTGACAAGAAATGAGGAAAATTGTATTATATACAAGGTTCTGTTTTTCATTCAGATGAGAAACAGCTGCCCTTTAAAGCCAGCTGTTCATAGCAGAGAGGAAAAAATCTCACCCTCTGCTGCACTGCTGCACAGGCAAAGGCCAGTGGGATACTGAAATGTCATGCTTTCTCTGTGAGGACACAAAGTACTTGAAAAACAAACAGATGAAATGTAACTAAATGTTGGGGTTTTTTATATTTTCTAAAGTTGTATACAAATGTGGTTTTTTTCCTTTCAATTTAAATTACAGTC
The DNA here is from genome assembly GCF_001723915.1 of Gavialis gangeticus. Taxonomy (NCBI): domain Eukaryota; kingdom Metazoa; phylum Chordata; order Crocodylia; family Gavialidae; genus Gavialis; species Gavialis gangeticus. Next base: position 19,997,049 of record NW_017729022.1, read on the forward strand.
ATGCTAATTAAGAGATATGAAAGGGTTGACTAAGCAATTATTAATGATCAGCCCATGAGCTGAGGAAAGAGAACTACACCACCTTGCTTGGAAGGACATATAAAAGTTGCATAGATCACCTTTCTTGCATCCATTGTTTCTCAATCTCAGGAATGAAAGCTACATTGGTACACATACAACTTTCACCTTGCTTTTTAGTTGATTACAAATTCATGAAATCCATCCACCTATAAAATAAAAATGTGTTAATCAAGAATACATTTAGTAAAAGTGTGTCAAAGACATACATTAAACATTGGCACATCAAGATGGAAATAACTGTAGGTATCATAACATCTGTCTATTGCATATCTGTAATACTAGTCAATATCTATGAGTCTACCATGTGTCTGTATTCTTTAATATATTCTAGACCTTCTACAGTAACCTCCCAATCAGACTCTTCTGCGTGTTTTTTTTAAATCCTGTCAAATTAAACAATTTCACAGTTTCCTTGAGGCTAATCTTTTTCTCTGGCTAATCTTGAATTTATATTAAATGTGAATGGATCAAATAATGGCATGTATTCCATTTGTTGCTCAAATGTGATAATTGTTAATACCTTTGCACTGTATTTTCCATTAACATGTATTAGATTACATCAGTTCACTTCATCTCAGGGACTGCAGAGATTAACCATTGCTGGGACAATTGTGCCTTAATTGGGCTCTCTTAGAAGCCTCATTTCTTATGCTTTCATGAAGGAAACAGAGTGATTTGCAGTCATGATGTAACAAAAGAGTAATCCTCCTTTATCATGCTGAACATTTTAAAGGAGACAATAATTTTTTCTTTCTTACTAATTAACAGTAAATCTCCTTTAATGCATTCTAGTAACACAGTTGATTACTGACAGCACTGGAGTCTGAAATTCTCTATTTATCTACAGAGGAGATACAACATGCTTACTGGAAGTGGCATGCACAGTGTTCTCCCTGCCTATTCCATTCTTGGCCTATCTACTAACATAAAGTCATTAGCAATCATTACGTATTATAGATATCTGCCTATATTACAATAAGCTAATTAGATTAAGTGAACAGGTTTGCATAAGCCAACAACAGCCATTAAATGACAGCAAGTCTAAACCAAAATGTGAACTAATATCAAGAAGTGAACTGTTCAATATGCTATTAATAAATTCCTGAACAACCCAGATGTATTCAATTGTCTAAGTGTTAGAACTATTATACTCTTTTTTTTCTCCATGAAAGAATATATCCTTGCTGCAAGCCATCCATGATCTGTGAATATGGTCTGTGAAGCAGGAAAACTTGCTTTTCTCCTATCCATTGTTTTCTCTAAAATGTGCTAAGCCCTAAATACCTGTGTGATGCACTAGATTTTTTGGAGCATATCTCAGCTTCCATAATGCCACACATAGTGGAGTCTTTTTAGGAACTGGTCTATAGCACATGTAACAACTCATTATGTAATAATTCATCTTTCCTTACCAGCCTTAAGGAAGAAAGTTATTTTAGCCCCACTATCACAGGCAGCTTTGAAAACCCACCTCACTGGTCAGTTCTGTGCATTAGTGGTTATGCTAAGAACCATGGTTCTCTTGGGATGACCATCATCCAAATGATTGTGATATAAGCAGTCATTCAGCGAGATGCCAGGAGAGCTATCAGGCATTATGAAAAGGCACAAGGGTGCTGGATGTGGAAGACATAATGGAAATATGGGAACACAGATGTGGAAGACAATGGAGGCTGTGGTTGCTGCTCTACACAGCAGTGACTCTAGAACTTTCACATATGGAATAAAACCTTTATGGAACCTGCCTGTCCTCTTCCCATGACTTAAGACACTGGGGGAGCCAACCTCTTGGAGAAGAGTGCCATGAATTAACCCTGCACCCTCCCAAAGCGCCATTCCAATCTCCTTTCCTTGCCTGATCTGCTGCTCACACAGGCCAGGGCTAAGATGCTAATTTTTGCCATTTTTTCTCAGCAGCTAGTGCTACATCTGCCTCCACCAGGGAGCTGCCAGCGAATCTGTTGATGAATGAGCTCTTTTCCACCACAGCCCAGTGCAGAGCGAGGACATGTGCCAAAACCCACAGCTACCAGGCCAGAGATGGCATCATGCAGCCCTAGTACGACTGAGCACTGCCCCGGCCCCATTCATCTGCCCTTTGGGCCCTGCCAGAAGCTGAGGAAGAAGCGTCTTTGACAGTATGAAGGCACTGCTGGCCAGTTACATAGGTTCCTAGGGAAGTAGGGCTGGAAGGGACATCACAACGTCTTCTAGTCCAACCA
>NW_017729022.1:20004351-20032183 GCF_001723915.1 Gavialis gangeticus
TCTGCTGCTCTGATTTCTGCTTCCTGCCCTATCTGCCACTGTGCTGCACGTCTTCTCCCCAAGGTGATTCCTACCACACACCACACACAGAAGCTGCCTGTGCTACTTGCGTTACTCATACCACAGGTAAGTCATCCCTGCTTAGGAATCCATGCCTAGGCATCATGAAGCCACTGAGATAATACATTTCTCAGAGCTGCACCATTTGAAAGGCTGAAGGCAAGATGGTGATACCTCCAAGATTGCCCTGGTTCATGAGTATGATTGTGGCTTGTAACCCGTGTATGTATGCAAAGTTACAGAAAAAGATGTTAATGGCATGTGCTCCAGATGTCAGTCATTTTCTTAGCCTATTTGCACAATCAAAAAGCTTCCTCAAAATGATATGGAGTTAGGATTAAGGGAAGCAAGGAAGATTAAGGATACAATATATGTTCACACTCATGCACCGCATGGAGATTTACATGATTACTAAAGCACTGGACTGTGAAATACCATGGAATATGCTGCAATGATATGTTACAGGAATTTAAAGTTTTTAAAGCTTTTTGCTTTATTTTAAACTCCTGAGTTAGGGAGCTGCTAATCTATTCGGGGTATATTATGGCTGATTAATTTTATGGATTGCATTGGTTAAGGGTAGATTTCTTTGCCAAAGAAAATATCAATTTAATTGTAAGTCTCTGTGCTCTCTTGTTTGGGCACATGGGGTGCTATTTAATTGGCTTGTGTAGATTGCTTGCTGGTTTTTAATACTTTAATAAAATCTTTTGTAGCAGCTAGGGCTTCCCATTCCCTTACAATTAACTGGATGACAACAAATGCTTAACTCAAACACAGAACTTTATTAAACTTGCAAATATATGCAAGGAAAAGTTCCAGAACTGTGCTGCCAGACTTGCTGGCTGCCACCAAGGAGTAACTGTTGGGTTTTTTTTACTATTAAGCAATGTGTGGTCAGAAAAACTAAAATGCAAATGTTTCCATGGTGGTGACATCTACAGTGGCATTTTGGTTTTCCTTACACCTCTTATATATGCTGGTACCTGTGGCATGGCACTGTAACAGGGGTCAAATGAGTAGAGATTATTTGACCCTGTAGTTGCCTGAGTTGGCCATATTCCAGAGACCTACAAACAATTCCAAATCCCAGGTAGCCTTAACATTATGAGAGTGTATTGGAGCAGGAGCTTAACAAGTTCTTTGTGCCTGATAGATGAGGGTGAGTGCTTATGGGTAACCTTGAATTACCTTAGCCACATGCATTTGTTTCTTTTCTGGAAATTGTAAAAGGGCTTGGCTCTGTACAGGTTTCACTATAGAAACCTGACACCTTGTTGTGCCTGGTGTGGCTTTGCCCAGGGCCCAGTGGCTGCTCAGAAGCCTGCACAATCGTGCATTTGCATGTGGATTTAATGGGTGTTACAAACAACTGAGTACTACTCTGAACAGGCACTCAATGAGTTCTCAGCCCACTCTCTTTCCATCATGCCCTGTTTCACTAATCTGTCCCATTTTTCTGCTTCCATTCCTCCCAGGCCTTTAATAATGTCCTGAATTCAGTGCCCAGCTTTTGTATCTTTGCATTTTTGTCATGTATGTGCTGCCTTTTTTTTGGCCCTCTGTAGCCATGCCCACATGTTCAAGTTCATGAGTAAGATGGCTGGCCCTTCAAATCCAGGAGCCTGCAAGGGAAAAGAAAGAGAACTATATTCATTAATGTTTTAGGAATGCCAGAAAGGAATTCCTCCCCAAATTATGACTTCATTACAAGGTCACATGTTTCACTGTTTGCCATTCTCTCTCACTTGTAAGCTTGCCTGTACAGAGGTTGCAGGTGAAAATTCAGCAAGATAACAGATTACAGTATGGAAAATCTTTTTAAAATAAATGTTAATATTTTCAGTAGCTAAAAATAGACATCACATTGCCTGTCTATGACAATGTCAGAAAGAAATTCACAGTGGAACTCCCTTCCCAGCCTAAGTTCCCTGACCTTTTCAGGATGAGCAACTCATTGATGTCCTACACATTGTGAAGGACACTAAATGGGAAAAAGTGGTATAAGGCTAGAGCAGGAATTCCATCAATCTGTGTAAGACAAACTTTACAAGCTTAGTGACAGCACAGCATATTGCTCAGTGGGAGGATGTCCTCAGTTAGAAGTGGACCAAGGATTACTCTTATGATTTAATATAACCAACTGGAATTCCTGATGACACATTGCAAAAAGACATCTTTTTGCAAGGATCACATCCCAGGAGTGGAAAGAGATGGAGAGCATTAATAATCTGCTGAGGTAAACACTGTTTGATTGATACTGTAGACCTGACCTCCTCTGTTGCCCACTAAGAAAAGCCATGGGAGAGAGGCCAAAAAACCCAAATGATTCGGACAGTACTGTACCTCCACAGAACAAGTGAATCATCAGAAAAATCTCTGCCAAAGAACACCTATGTTCCTTCCCAGGACATTTTCCATGGGAAGTTAATGGCAAGGACATGGCTAATTTTTGGTAACTTTTAACATTGACAAATACTGATGGGGCATTACAGCTGACAAGCAAAGTCACTACTTCATTTTAAGAAGTCCTACTTGCCAAGACTTCATTTTATATGTATTTTTAAGCTAGGAATGATATATATTTTTAAATTATAACAATACATTCCAGCAGGGGTATCAGGCTCATCCTATGCCTTGGGCCAAATCACAGCCATGGGGCTTCTTGTAGGCCAGACCCATGGGGCAAGTGCTGAAGACAGCAGCAGAGGTGGTGGAGCCAGCAGCCATGGACCAAGTGGCCACTTGCTGCAGTAGAAGCAGCACAAGCAGCAAGGGCAGCAGGCCAAGCAACTGTAGGGTGAGCAGGGCTATGTCAGCACAGCCATCTCTCACCTGCATGCCACTGACCCTATGTATAACATGGCCCTAGATTCCATAATAGGCCTCATCCCTACTAGCCCCATCCCCAAATTCCTTGGTGCTTGCTCCACCAGCATCCTGGCAGGCCAAATGAACTGGCTCCAGGGGCCAGATCATCTCTCAGACCATATGTTTGACACCCTGACTTTACAAAAAGACATCTTTGATCTCATATAACAAGTTTCTGAGTGGTATGTCAGGATGCAACGATAACTAAAATCAATAATTCAATACTTTGAAAAATATTACCACTTGTCTTCTGCATTTCTTTTTTTACCCACTTTGAAGCAATCTTGGACTGCATGTGACAGGAGGGGAATCAAGAGTTGGAGGGAGGGAGAGCAAACTGTTACATAAACCTCTTTGATGGTTTCTAGTGTTGACCAAAATTGGTTACATCCAAAAGGAATCCAAAATCCTCCCTCACTTTAAATATATTAACCATCTATCAGGAAATTCCTCCATTTCTGTACCAAGACTACCCTCAAAATAATAAAAAGGTATAGCATGCAGCACTTAGTGAGCTAAAACTGCAGTTCTTCTGCTTCCACCTCTTCAGGTACATCCACAAGTTCACTCCTTTATGGCCATCAGAGAATTCTCTTGGGTTGTCCACTGGAAGACCTTGCTCAGCAGAGTTCCTCAGGGTACTGTACATTTGCCCTTGGCTGAAGTGCCATGACCACAGTTGCACCCTGGGATCCTCCAAAAGAAGCTCTTTTCCTCCTCTTCTCTGTAAAGAACACCTCCCCTTCAGAAGAAACGGTCATGGAAGGTGGTGGGTTCTGTGCTCAAAACGCAGACAAGATTTTCATGACAAGGACCTGATACATGGACTCTACCGGGTGGGTCCTTTATCTTTTGGTAGATCTGTTGGACGTACTTGTTCTGCTGCTGGCACTGCAATGCTCAGCTGGCCACACTGGCTTGAGATGGCATTTCAGTGCCAGACACTGCCTTACTGCAGCTGAAATAGTGGCGCTTGGAGTATTCCTTCTAGATAGTCAACAAAATTTGTATGTGCTCCTCCAGCCCTCTAGCTGCACATTAGAAGCACATAATAACTTTGGCAGAACAGGCTTTACCTGGCAGTGAAGATTGGAACCAGCCTTGAAGGAAAATGAGGAATGAAATGCTGAACAGGATGATAGAAAAATGATTCCCAGCTTCCAGGGAGTAAAAGGCAAAAGATCTGGAAGAAACAAGAACAAACCGTTCTGGAAATTCCACTGGAAAATTGTCTGTATTCATACTCTGTAGTAAACTGTTAGACGCACTGAAACCAAACTGCAACTTACCTGGCAAAGAGGTAAATAGCAGCCGAGGTAGATAAGAAACTAAAATATGAACAGTTGCTGCAGGTTCAAGTTATACTCAGTCCCAGGAAATGAACAAATGGTGTCAGATATGTAGATATGTCCTAAAAGTTCGAGCATCAAATAGAAATTCTTCTTGAAGGCATTATCATAAGTTCATCTTTTCATGAATAATCCAGCAAGTGCATTCTGATAAAAGGTAAGATGGCATCTAAATAACGTGCTTAATCATTACTGTTTATCAGAATATGAAATGTTCCAGATGCACAGGCAGCATGCCATGTACTGGCTACTGTGTGCATTTGCATGACTGCACTCGAGTGAATGGAATAGCAGGCCTAGTCACCTTTCCCTCTAATGACTGACCGCTAGAGAATAAATCAAACATGACTACAGAGATCCTCCTGGTTTTTCTCAAAGCATCAAGGGCTTATGTTTTTGGAGCAGAAAAAAACTATGCTTAATTTTGTTCAAACTGTGAGGTCTATGCAATCTGTTGGTGAAAGGATTCTTGTAAAACCCATGATCCCTACATTACAAAGAGGGCAGCATTTATCACAGCAGAAGGACAAACCCAATCTATATTTTTAAGAACTCAGTGCTTAAATATTCAATGGTTTGAAATTATGCTTTTCACAGTACTATGTAGAAATAAATGTTTTGAGCAGCATTAGCTTCTGCACCTATTTCCCACTGAAATCAGCATGGCTGGGGTAGCATGTTATATAAAATGCCTACCAGGCAGCTTCCTATCCCCAGCATCATCCTTTCTGATCTGATAGCCATTTTCTCACTTCCCATATTCCACCCTTACTAGAATTTCCTTTCTCTCTATGTAAGTGAAGGATATCCAATGCAAATACAGAGTTAAATAGAGAGTTAAATACTGAGGGTAAAACCCTAGCCCCAGTGATCTTAATGGCAACATCAACTGATACAGGATTTGAGCCTGGTGGAGGAGTATCTGCATGAGCAAATGTAATCAAATAGTTCTCATTTTCAAGATATTTTCATCACTTCCTACAATACTGGGAGGTCAACAAAGGACATTCAACCATCAAAAATCTCACCTCAAATAGATCCCTCTTTTTCTTTAATAATTTAGGGTCTGAGTATTATGGGATGCTTTCATACGTGCTCCCGGGGGGGGGGGGGAAAGGTCAAGGGAGGGGTGCTTAGCTGCTCTACTTAAAGTGCCCACAGCATCTCATGTATTCAGCGTCCCATGCTTCAAAATGGCAGCGGTGGTGCTTTAACTAAAGCTCGTTTGATAAGCTTTAGTTAAAGCGCCCCTGCTGTCATTTTGAAGAGCAGGGGTGCTGAATATACAAGAAGCTAATTAAGACACACCAACAGATTCAATTAATCAAACGTGCTCCAACGTGCTGTAATTACAGCACATTGGAGCAGCGTTCCCACATGTGCATAGGCACCCATGTATACTAAGGGCATTTACATTGCCCTGGTAGATAGCTGGAGCCTTACATTAGGCAGAAATTGTAAATACATTTTCTCTGATAACCTTTATACAGAGAACATTACATAAATATGTATCAAGCTCTAGTTCCATGGCTCAGCTCAATGGCGTAACAAGGTCAGGGTGCCCAGGGCACCAACTTGAAGAAGGGAGGAGAGCAGAAAAAAACTGCTCCCACCACAACTACATTGTAACACTGGCAGTGGCAGTGGCAACCAGAAGTCACTGGCTGCTTTTGGGATGCTTTTTACAAACGTGCTCTACACTACAGACTTCAGGAGAGTGCACAGATATCTGGAACTAACTTTGAGTCCAGGTATTGCAGCAGCATAAATCTCCATGCAGACTAATTTTGGTTGAGACTATTCTTTTTTTCTCGAAAGGCAGCTTTTATATCTCTGGATTGCACCTGCATCTGCAGCGTACAGTTCCCCAGTGTTTGCACAGATTAGCACTCTCTGCAACAATGCATGTCTTGCCCAAGTCTTTGGCTCACATTCTGAAAGTATACTTAAGTATGCACAGAGCATTTTAAACCTGCAAGGACCAATAATTCAAATCAACTCATCTATGCACTTACTGCTTGATCCACAGCCCACTGAAGACAATGGGAAGTCTGCCATTGATTTCAATGGGCTTTGGATCAGACACATAAAGATTTATGCAGATAATTCATGCAGATAAGTCCCATTAATGCTAATGAGAGTCATGCACATAAATCACCTAAGCAGTGATGGGAAGAAAGCCTTTTTCTATTTCAGATTTTTTTTACAAAGCTTCTAAGCCTCATCTGTACCAGTTTACAATCCACAGTTCTTATAGTTTTAAGGACAGAAAAGATTTGTCAATAGCAAGCCTGTGTTTTCCACAACTACACAAAGGTAAACCTTTCTGTGTATACAAAGAAAGTAGAATGTATTTAATCTCACTGCCATGCAATCGTTATATTTTAACATGGTAATGAGGAGGCTCAGAACTATGTTTTCAAAGTCTCAAATTAATAAGGCAACAATGTACAATTTGCTGCACTTGCATAGACATCAATATTACAAGAAGTGTTTTTCTCCTCACGTCACTTTAGAAATATGAACTATAATTATCTTTCATTTACATTTTTACTTAGGAAAAGTATCTTTCTTTTTTTGTGTTGTTCAATCCCGCAAATAATTATGGATCAAATTCTCATCCCCACATCATTTTGCTTCACATAGTCTTATCATCACAAAGCAACCACCCAGATACCAGGAAGGCATAGCTAAGGATTGAGGGAAATCTTGGGGTGGTATGGAGCTATTAGAATAAATCCTAGTTTCCTTGCTGTCTGTCTCCATTTTCACATAGTAAGTGGGTTGCGGGCAGGACAAATGACGTTGGACCACAAAGTTCCCCACTGATCCTGAACTACCAAGGCAGTCCTTAAGGCATTTCTGCCACTACTATCATTTGAATCAAACCTGGTACATATTATGTGGCTTATTTTTCTTCACAGAATTATTTGGAAATGAAATCTTTCAATATTTTTCAGCTGTCTCTATATCTGTTCTTTCAAAATGCAGCTTACATTTTTATAAGTCTAAATTAGCTCTTAAAGTAGATGGCAAATAGAACAGCAGTTGCAAGTGTTTTTAATAATTCTGTTTTACTTGTTACTACATATTGACACATTTGCAGTGCTACCTCTGTTTCTCTTCATTTTTTAAATGTGATACATGGATTTCAATAGCATTTCAGAGGTCATGCATTTCAGTAATTACTGGTGGTCAAGATCCAGAGCTAGAAAAAAAATCAAGCAAAATGAGTCATTATTAATGAAAGCGTGATGTTAGAAAGCTTCTTTAGATTTCAAGATTGGACTCCGCCAGGTTTAGTCTTCCTTAACTCCTTAATGTGACACATTATTTATATGCCCACTCTCTTAGGTCTCTCTCTTTGGAAATGTTGCCACTCAAATAGCAAAGTGCATGCTTTCCATCATTCTAATAGTTAAATGATGGCAATGCTATGTAATTGAAACAGCAGGAAAGGTCACCTTGACAATCCTCTGACTAGTAACAAGTTGCTTAAGGCACCACAGGTTTTCATTGTGAATGAGCTGACTGAGTTTACACTTGTTCAAGATATTTAAATAATCAGGAAGGTGTGACACGGAGTGAAAAAAAGCCTTTTTCGAGTCATTGCAGACAATCAGATGCAATAAATATAGACCTGCTTTTAAAAGCAGATATTTTTACCAACTAGATTGACAGCATGGGGGCAGAGTATCCCTAAGAATTTACTAAATCCTTTGCAAAAGATGACTGCGAGCAGGAAGATCAAAAAGTAAACCTGTGCAGAGGTCTGTTACAGGATTCTGTGCCATTCAGATTACATTTGAAAGCCCTGTTTTATGGGACATGTGGGACTGAAGTGGTACAAGTCTGGCACTGCTAATTGGGGAAAATTTCGGTACATGAGCTGAGATTTCTTCTATGTGTAGTCTTTTCTGGAAAGACTGAGGGCTTGGGCCCACAAGTCATAGGAGGAACTTTATCATTCATCAGCAGTTACATAGTAACTACCTGTGAGCATTTCTTTTTTACTGAGGTCTAAGCCAGGGGTTCCCAACCCCCAGGCCACAAAGGGCTGGCTGCTGGGCCACAGGATGGTTGGGGGCCAGACCAGAGGTGACTGTGGACCAGCAAACTGCAGGATGGAAGTGACCGGCATACTGTGGATCGGCAGCCAGGTTGGCTGCCTGCCTGCAGTATGCCAGTCACTGCTGGTCCACAGTTTGACAGTCCACAGTCACTTCCGGTCCGTGGTTTGCCTGTGCTCAACATAAAAGGTTGGGAACCCCTGATCTAAGTTACTACAGCAGGGGTAGGCAAAATGGCCAATCCAGCTGGCTGCCAGACTCCATTTCCCTGCAGCCCCTGCCCACATGGCTGAGGCCATCTCCGTGTAGACCCCAGCTGAAGCTGTGCTGTGAAAGCTCAAGGCTGGGGTTGCCATGGAAACCAGCACCAGCCACACTGGCAGGGCAGGGGACAAGACAGGGAGCTACCCTGGAGCTGCTAGGATCTTGCAATGCGGGCAGCTTGCTCCAGAGCCATGGCAGAACCATGATCTGTTGCCTGCATACTCTGGCCAGGGGCATGTAGGCAGCGGATCACAGCTCTGCCCCTGCTCAAGACCAGGCTGTCACCACTGCAAGAAGCCCTGGCACAACTGCAATCCTCTGCCTGTGCACCACTGACCCGATTGTGCAGGCCAGATTGTGGCTCTGCCATGGCTCTGGAGCCAGTGGGCCCCACTGCAAGATCCCAGTGGCTCTGGAACAGCCCCCAGCCCTGCTTTGCCACACACCCTGCCAGAGCAGCTGGGGCTGGTCTCCATGTCAACCCTAACCTTGAGCTTTCACAGCAAAGCTGCAGCGGGGGTCTCCATGGAGACCGGCCACAACCATATGTAGGGGCAGCTGGGAAATGGAATCCACTGCTGACCGGGTCCAGCCTGTGGGCCAGACTTTGCCCATCCCTGTACTAGACAGTAAGAGCATGAAAAGAAGTAAAGCCCCACTCTCCTTTGCTCTTCAGAAACTCACACTATGCTCATGCCATCAGTCACTGATTGCAGCTTGTATGCTGCTCTCAAGGAGTTGGAGCCTGTTATCATCCTGATATTGTATAGGTGTAGATCTTATCCATGCAACTTAAAATCTGGTTAAAATGTTGTTTGTGAAAGAAACTCAGTTTTTGGACACCTCTGTATTTCATAGATTTTTAGGGTCAGAATGGACCTCAATAGATCATCAAGTCTGACCCCCTGCCCTGGGAAGGAAAGAGTGCTGGGGTCAGATGAACCCAGCCAGGTACTTTTCCAGTCTCCTCTTAAAGACCTTCAAGGTAGGAGAAAGCACAACCTCCCTTGGAATCCAGTTCCAGATTCTGGTAACCCTTACCATGAAGAAGTTCTTCCTGATGTCCAATCTAAATCTGCTATCTGTCAGTTTGTGGCCGTTGTTACTAGTTATCCCAAGGGGTGCCCTGGTAAACAGAGTATCTCCTATTCCTTGCTGCCCTTCCCACCCCCTCCCCCCCAGTTAATTTGTAGATGGTCACAAAATCATTTCTCAGCCTTCTTTTGCAAAGGCTGAAGAGATCCAGGTCCCTCAATCTCTCCTCATATGGTCTCATAGGGCCTAACCTGCAGGCCTCTAACCATACAAGTAGCCCTCCTCTGGACCCTCTCAAGGTTATACACATCCTTCTTGAAGTGCGGCACCCAAAACTGGATGCAGTACTCCAACTACAGCCTTACCAATGCCACATACACGGGAAGTATCACCTCCTTAGACCTGTTTGTGTTGCACCTGCTAATGCATGGTAGAGTGCAGTTACCTTTACTTATCACTTCATTATCACATTGATTATTCATGTTCATCTTGGAGTCCACTATGACTCCAAGATCCCTTTCTAGCACTGTGCTACTTAGAGGGTTATCTCCCAATCTGTATGTGTGCTGGTGATTATTTCTCCCTAGGTGCAACAGTTTGCACTTATCTTTGTTAAACTGCATCCTGTTCTGTTCTGCCCACTTTTCCAACCTGTCCAAATCCACCTAATCCATTCCCTGCCCACCCATGTGTTTACTTTGCCCCATGATTTGGTGTTGTTCCCAAATTTGGACAGAGTGGTCTCCATGTCTTCATCCAAGTCATTGATAAAGAAAACAGCATTGGTCCAAGGACCAAACCCTGGGGGACCCTGATGCCCACATCTTTCCAGGTCAATACCAACCCATCCACCACCACTCTCTGGGTGCATCCCATAAGCAAATTTGCCACCCACCTGACCATGTAATCATCTATGTCACAGCCAGTTAATGTATTTATAAGAATGGGATGAGATACCATATCAAAGACCTTTTCAAAATCCAAGTAAATGACATCTACCTTGAATCCTGCATCTAAGCATTTTGTGACCTGGTCATAAAAAGAAACAAGGTCAGGCAGGATCTACCTGCTATGAATCCATGCTGGTTGCCTGTCAGCATTATTTTTCCTGCTGGACTCTCACAAATGTGTTCCTTAATAATTTTTTCAAAGGTTTCCCAAAGGATAGAGGTGAGACTAACTGGCCTGTAGTTACCTGGATCCTCCTTCCTCTCTTTCTTGAAAATAGGGACTACATTGGCCCTTTTCCAGTCATCTGGGACCTCTCCTGAGCATCACGAGTGCTCAAACAGTTTTGCCAGTGGTTCTGCTATGACACTGGCTAATTCCCTCAGCACCCTAAGATGAAGATCATCTGGGCCTGCTGACTTAAACATGTCTAGCCCCTCCAAGTGTCTCTTCACTAGGTTGGCACTAACTGGTGGTGGGCTGGTGTCCCTCTTGTGCCTGTCTATAATCCAACTCGGAAATGTGTCTTTATCCATGTTCAGGAATACGGATGTGAAAAACTCATTGAAGATCTCAGCTCTGTCATTCCTATCTGTCACCAATTGCCCTAGTCCATGGGGTTGTCAACAGGGAGTATACGTACCTGGGGGTATTCAGCAGCAGCGTGGAGAAGCAGGGGTACTTGGGAAGCAGTGGCATGGGGGTCCAGGGGGCAGCCAGACCTGCAAGGAGCAGGGCATACTACTGCTGCAGGCTGGGGCCAGGGCTGCACCAGGCTCTTCCCTACAGGGCAGGGTGGCAGACTGAGCTGGGGAGGGCAGCAGTGGTGCTGGCAGGGGGCTGCAGCAACCCCAAGATTCAGTGCAGCCCACCTGTCCCCCCCCAGCACCACTGTCACCCATCCAGAGTGCAGCACGGTCTGTCTCCCCCACCACTGGGAAGTGCCCAGCACTGCCTGGGTCACAGCCCACAGTGGCAGCCCTTTCTGCCCCATGCAGATCCTGGGGTACATGCCCCCCATGTCCTCCTGGGACACGTGCAGCGGTGGGAGCTGCCACTCCTCCCTGTGCCTCCCAGATGAGCTGCAATTTTGTCCCATGCCCCACCCAACTCCACAGAGCCTGGGGGGTGGGTGCGGGGGTCCCATGGACTCCGTCCCCTCCAGCTCAGTGGTGCAGCTGAGGCTAATCCTGCTTCAGCCCCCAGTGTGGGGGAAGGGAGGACTGGCAGCCCGATCCCAGGCCCAACTCAGCTCTGCTCCCTCCCTATCCCTGCCAGGTCCCAGCTGCGCCCCCTTCCCCCCGCCTGCCCCCAACCACAGCCCTTTCTTCTCCCCTGAAGACTTTCCTGAAGCTGGCTGGGTGGGGTACTGATGTCAGCATGCCCCCTACTGCCCACCCAGAAGGGTACAGTCCAGAAGGGGTACCCACAGAAGGGGTACATCCCTTTAAAAAATTGAAAACCCCTGCCCTAGTCTGTCCTATAGGGGTCCCATGTTGCCATGCACCTTCTTTTTGCTCCCTATATACCTGAAGAAGGACTTTTTGTTGTTTTTAATTTTTGATGCCAGCCTGAGTTCCATTGCTGGTTTGGCCTTTCTGACTCCCTGCAAATGCGAGCCCAGTAGGTATATTCCTCCTTGGTGGCTACTTGCTTCTTCCACAGTCTGTATGCCTCTTTTTTGCCCCTAGACTTTCCTGGATTTCCTTGTTCAGCCAAGAGGAGGTTTTGGCCCCTTTGCCCCTCTTTATGTGCAATGGGATTGTTCCCTTCTGTGCCTGAAGATTGTTCCCTTGAGGAACGACCACCCTTCCCGGACTCCCATCCCATCAATGCTCCTGTCCTTCAGTGCCTCTCTTACTAATCTCCTGAGCTCATTAGATTTAGCCCTTTCTGAAGTCTAGCACTTCTGCCCTACTGGTTATCTTTCCCACCTTTCACTGGATAGTGAATTTCAACATTTGGTGGTCACTATCCCTTACATTACCCTGTATCTGCAAACCTCCTACCAGGTCATACCCTGTAGCTAACACTAAGTCCAGTAAGGAATTTCCCCTAGTAGGACCGTATACTTCCTGTGTTAAGTGAAGGTTCTATACGTAGATTAAGGACCTACATGAATGATCAGATCTAACTGATTGCTCCTCCCTGCAGATGTCAGGGTAGTTTAGGTCACCCATGACAACCATGTCCCTTAAGTGTACTGCCTCTGAGAGCTGCCTTGAGAATTCCATGTCTAGCTCACCCTCCTTGTTTGGTGGTCTAAATAGACCCCCACTACCACGTCCCTTTCAACCTGACCCCCTTGTATTCCAACCCACAGTACCTCAATTTGTCCCTCTTCTGATTCCATCTTGATTTTGGAAGATGTGTATTGCTCCTTAACGTAGAGGGCAATGTCCCTCTCCATTTCCCCCCCACTCTATCTCATCTGCACAGCTTGTAGCCCTCAATGCCTTCTGCCCAACTGTGGGTAGGGTCCCACCAGGTTTTAGTTACTCCAACCAGATCGAAGTCTTTGTTGGCAAGCAGGAGTGTGAGCTTTTCCTACTTGCTCTCCATGCTCCTAGCATTAGTATAGAGACACTTAAGCCCCCCGATAGGTGTCCTTAGTTCCCCCATGTCCTCATGCCTGTTGAGCCCTTTAGTACTTACTTGGACTGTTCCAACACATGGCTTGTGATTTGTTGTTCCTAGGTTCTCTCTGTCTTCTGCATTCCCATTCCCCAATGAACCTAGTTTAAAGCCCTGTGTAGGAGATCAGCCAACCCATAAGAGAACAGAATCTTACCTTTCGAAGAGAGATGAAGACCATCACATCCCAGCATGACTCTTCCATGAAAATCGTGGTTGAAGAAGCCAAAGTTATCTCAGATGGGGTAGGGGAGGCTAAGGTCAGCGACTGTGCCAGTACCAGCAGCCTTACCTGGGGTCCTGAGGGCCTCCTGGGGCTGCAGCCATGGCAGGAAGCCTGGCCAGCAACCAGAGTGTGGCTCCAGCCAGCCATGCTCTGGTTTTGGACAATGTGCACTGCCACCACCGGAGCCACATGCTTATTTTCCAGCACAGGTGTTTTTGAACCTGGAATCTCCGGGGCCATTTTCTGAAGGGTGCCTTGGGTCTTGTGAACCACTGTTATAGATAATAGGAGATATACCTTCATAACATAATAGTAGTAGTTTCTTTAGTAATCTGTGGTTACATCCATACCCAAGACCAAGTCAATAAGTAAACTCCCAACTCTGTTTCAGCATGTCTTCCAGTTTCCTACCCTATTACCAATCAAACATATAACTATAAGGTGTTTCATGGGCCTTAACACTATAAAAAAGTGCACAATAGTTGATGAAAAGGATGATACAGATGTATCATAAAGAATGAATAACCAGTAATGTAATGAAGAAAGGAGTATACTAATAAGAATCTGGAAAATGCATTTGTCCCACTGATTTGCAGTGCACACAGGTGGAAATCAGACATCAACAATCTCCATCAGGCTGTGAGGTACATTTTAACTGGCATGGGCTCATGAAATGACCGGTGTATGAACATAACATAAATGGCTCAATGGTTCTACTTCCTGTTCCTGGATAGCTTTTGTTTTGGGGTTTTCACACATCCAATATGAACTCTGCCATCATTTTTAAGAACAACCATTCTAAGAAGCAACACTATATAAAATATTGCCAGTGGTGCTCTTTGCCCCAGCAGCATTATTTCATATAGCATGATTTTAATATAGAGAACATCACATCATTGCTTCCTCCCTAGTCAGGTAGCGGTCTCAATTCCCTAGTGTCCTAAAATACATCCATCTGCCATGTCGCTTTGTTCAGCTCGCAGAGCACAGTGAAGTGGCACTAACTCTGCAGACATTTTATTCTTAAGAGTTGAGCGGTAATGATTCTTCCTGTTTGTTAAGTCACTGAACTATATTACATCTTAACTCTGGTGGAATACACTCTCCCTACAGAACACATGAATATTTGGGGAAAAAGGGGAACAGTTTTCTTTTGTTGTGACAAAACCATGAAATGATCATTTTAAATTAAAAACAAGAAAAGTCATTGTACACAATAGTTTAAGTTGTCATTGTATTTTCATCATAGGAAATCATGTGAAAAGGTAAAAAAAATTCCTAATGGTTTAAAACCACTGAAAAAATCCACCTTTCTACTGGATAAAGAAGCATATTAATACAAACCCTTGGAAAAATCTTGTTCACTAGGCAACTGAGTGAAAAAGCCTAGTTTTGTGGAAAAGCAAAATCCTAAAAGTAACAGAAGTCACAACACAGAAGTCATGGCTGTAGCAACTATAAAGGCTAAGACCTGAAACTGTAGACAAGCCCATGTGAGTGGTCTCTTGACTTCACAAAGAGTCCAAGGAAATCAGTGGGGCTCCAGCATAGCATTTTGCAAATTCATGATTTCATTATGACTTTAGGACACATGGATGAAATTCTGGGTGCAGTGTAGTCAATGGCAAAACTCCCATTTGACATCAATGGATCCAGGATTCCATGCAATACTTTTAAGAGTATTCTAATTGAACTGAGATGATAGTGTCATAAATGTTTACTCGATTATGATGTGGGAAGGAAGAGTTTGAACTTTCTCCATTTTGTTTGCTGTGTACACAGAGGTCTTTTATAATATAAATGTAAATATACTATCTGTTTTACAGTGTTTTCCATCATCTTCCCCCTCCATATGTTCTCCCACTAGGAATCTAATGAGTTCTACATATGAAGGATGACAAGGGAATATGCCTGAAAAATAATTCAAGCAATTATGGCATATGGAGGCATTGTTTTCAAGTCCCTTTTGCCCTGAACATTAGACAGAGCAGCTGGGACCAAGTTCTGTCTACCTGCTCATGGACATTAGCAAAATCATCATCTTCCATTTGTAAATTCTACTGAGGTAATCTGCCACACAGAGGCAGCCAGTCCATCAGCTTTATGATCAGTGGGCCTATTAAAGTACAGATTATCTATGCTGACACAAAAATATTTGCATTCCAGCTGAATGGCCTATGCTGGAAACTACTGCAGAACTGATGATGTAACTAGTATACTGCACCCAAAAGTACTGAAAACCTCTTATGTCATTTCCAGGACATTATTAATAAAGCACTTACCTCTCTCAGCTGCACTGAATTTTCATCAGAACTTGCTAAATCCTATCTCAAGGAGGGAAAAAATAAGGCAAAGGAAATGAAAGCAAAGTGAGTTAAACTCTTCATAACTGAAGGGAGGTTTTATGCGCTTTACTCTCAAGTAATGGCCCAGCTATGTAAACAATTTGTGCTTCTAGAACTAACCACAAAGACGTAGTACAGGAAGCTAAAGGATTAGCAGATACCTACTCATGACGGTGTCATGAATAAAGCAGCAGGTACCCAGTTTGGTAGAGTTCTGCCACATCCAGGCAATGGGAGTTAAAGCTGGACAAAGCAAGTTAAATGTTAAAGATGTTTAATACTCCAGTTAATATTCTTTCAGCCCAAGATGGGTTCTTGAGAAGGAATTGCATGTAACTAGCATTGGACTTCCCAGATTTCCATCACCGAAGATCAATATTTTGAATAATTGTGAAATATGGTTCCATGCTACCTACACATTGCTCCTGACAACTGAGGGAATAAATCATAAATCCAGAAAATGTTTCATCAGATTAGCAAGAAAGGATAAATTAATTTGAAAATAAACCATTTCTAGTCATTCAAATCTAGTCCACTTCAGAAGCATCTAAATGCTAGGAACATCTCATGTCTTTTTTAAGAGGTATGCAACTAATAAACAGATTTTTTTTTTCTGAGGGTCTACACCTCTTGTTAAGGTACTGTTGAATAAGAACATGGGTTGATCCAACATTGCAGTGACAGGGGTGTAGTGGGCTCAGGCACAGTGCAAAGAACTTACTGTGCATGTGCCCCACAGTTAAAGGTGAATGTGGCTGCAATCCCTTGCTGTGATTAGGTGCCAATGAGTTCTCAGTGCTCACCAACAGGTTAGCTGCTTGGAGCCCCAGACATGCTGTGAGCTCCATGAACTCACCAGCATGAGGCCTGCTAATGCCCCTGCTTTCAATCAGCTGTGGAACCTGTTGGTACTTGCTTTTTCCCCATCCCCCCCCAAATTCAGCAACAGGGGAAAGGAAAGGATGTTTTATCCATAATACCACCATTGGTGGAACTCTGCTACCAGGGCTTCCCTTTGCTATTCCTGGGTCTGGGATACCACTTAATCTGAATGAGAGAGAGAGAGAGAGAGAGAGAGAGAGAGAGAGAGAGAGAGCATGTGTACATGCAGGCATAGAATAATATTTGATATGTCACTAGAAACAGTTTTCTTGCCAGGCACTCTTAAGATGGTCTTTACAATAAGAGATGTTGGCAATACATGTCATCAGCTGTCAGAATGATGTAGTAGAAAATTCAGATCTTACATTTATTACATCTTATAATAAGAACAGACGTGATGCAACAAACAGAGGATGCAAAATGGGGAGACAATGAGGACATTTCACTAAAATATTTGGAATGACTGTAAAGTGGTAGCAGATTTTTTTGTAAGCTCTTGTATAAATGACTGTACAGATGTAATTTGGGAACATTTTCTAATGCCATAACATAAAAAAAAAATAAGAACTGAACTGTGAAGACTTACAAAAGCAATTATATAGTATTCTTGATGGCATTTAATAGGACTGAAATTGTGAGAAAACCATTTAATTCCATCAGATAGTTTATCTGTAACATTTTTGATGCTGAGCTACTTAACTATCGGCACTAACTATCAGGAAGAAAATAAAACAACCACAACAACAAAAAATGAAGATAACATTTGCACTGAACATCAAAACCAAAACCATTATCTCAGATAATGGCTGATGCACAGAAATTTCAAGCTTGAGTCCATAAATCAACAGGATGGTGTCAATCACAGCATAGTGCTTCATATGCATACTGTATAGATCTGCGTGCTGTATAAATAGATATATAGCTAAGTAATCACAAGTTGTAAACAAACTGTATAGGCATGTATGATTTACAATTACAGGAAAGATCACTTAAAGCATAATCTACTTTATACCATGCTGTAGTTTCAAAGCAAAATAATTCTATACATTTTGTTTAACGATGTAAAGCATTTGAGCATGTCTGAAACCCATTATATCAAAGAAAATGGCTTTGAATTAAGTGTGGTGCTCTAGCAAATTACTTAAATTCTACAGAATAAAATTCTCAATCAGGATGGCTGCTTTAACAAGAATATTGGAAGCAATCAATCCAGGGATATTAAAAGTGGCAATACCAGTGATATTTCACAGGCAAGTGCTTACTTCTATTGACCAATATTGAAGACATAAGCAAGATACATTCTTACAAGTGCTTTTTAAAGTGTTATTTAATGTTTCAAAGTATTTTGTTAGAATGATATGAATTAGAATTTACTTTCCATTTTGTTGAACTAACCAGAACACCACTTCTTCTAAGTTTAAAACAAACAGTGCATTGTCTTATAGTAGGTGCAGTTTGGGATCTCATTTCCTCCTGTGGGGCAGACTACTTGAAGGACTACTGCTTCAATAATGCAATGCAGACTTCCCTCTGACAAAGCTCTTTGTGCATCAAGAGAGTCTGATGTTTCTAAGTGTATCATCGTCCAGCCAGGAAGCATGTCCCTTTAGAAAGAAAGTTACCATCAAGTTCCTGAATGTTAGTCTCTATGAAAAAAGGCACCATAACAGGAAAATGCAGTTTAATGTTGAATTGGCTCAAAATGAAAGTGTTTCTTTTATTATATTTTTAATTGGATCACCTAACTGAAGCAAACCATTTCAATTTCAAGAATGGCTACATATTTTATTTTCCAAAACATTTTTCCCGTATTGCTATTATGTAGGAGAAAACAAAATTTTAATTGTTTTCCCAATCAAGACTGAAAACAAATGCATGTTTGTCATCAGTTCCCAAGGGATGGATATTCCTAATTTTGTTTGACCTTACCGTTACAGTAACAGTCTACAGTTATTGTTTGATCAAAACATGTGCATCTTCCAAAGCAATGATCAAATACTTGTTCTTTCTTTCTGAAAAGAGTAGAATACTTTTCCTTAAGAAACACAAGATTAATAGAGTCACTGACCTTCTTTCTTAGTGAGGAAAAATTCCTTTGCTCTATGGGTAAACAGAACAGATCTTCAAAGTGTAGATCCATACAGGGGAGTGCATTTTATATCACAATTTTATTCACTTGCTTTGAATAGTCACAACATTAATCTACCGCAGATAATCTATTCTGTATATTTGAAAATCCATTTATTTTCACCTATTGATATGCATGTGATACACTTGTATATAATACAGTATTTGCAGTGTTGATTTTAAGAACAAAGTCAAAGAAAACAAATATTGAGAAGCATGATGCAGAAGTTTGACCAAAATTGAGGCCAAACTCATATTCTAGAAAATAACACATTTGTAGTTTCAACTGTCCCAAATAAAGGATTTATCTCCTTAAGATGCTGTTTTCAGTCTTGCACCTCTTATAGCATCAATCCACACAATGGTAATCCATTTTAAAATACTGAGATAGTTAACTGCTGTTTTAAACAGTTTCTCCTAATTAAATTTGAATTAGAAAAGAATATCTTTCCCCACCAATGCTTTTGATTATTCCTCAGCAAAATGACAAAATATACATCCCAAATTTATTTCCAACAATCATTAATTTTTAGCTGTCCTGTGCAATAATACAGCAGAGGTAATGAAATGGTCTTAGAACAGCCTTGGTTAGTGTGACAGATCAGCACACCCCAGGGTATTCATTCATCATGGAACCTAATTTATATCTAGTTAGCCATGTCAAATGACTTGTAACAATACAAAAGATTTCCCTCTTTTTCTAAGATGCTAGTAACCATGCAGGCCATTTGAATGAGACTGCCCCCACAGTTTTTCTTACTAAATCTGAGTTTGCATGATCTTCATTTCAATGTACTAAACAAAGCATATAATATAACTCTTTCACTCTCTCCAGTTGGCATGCTTATGCAGTGTCAATACAGTACAGCAAAGAATTGTCAGCTCCCCTTTGTCTTATTATTACAGATGATGCTGTATATATTAAATGGAGTATAAAATTATACATTCTGTAACAACTTAGAAAAAAGTTCATAGATGTTTAAGGCCTTTAAATATTAAGGGTTTTCATGGAACAGCACATCACAGAGTTAAAAAAAAATACTACTGAAGTAGAAAATAGGAAAATAAATGTTATTTTGAGAAAATGACTATAGGAAGGACCAGAAGATCTGGCCGGGACAAGAGTAAGCAAAATATTAATGAACAGTAGAGTTGAAGAGAATTATTTTTCCTCTATCAACAAGGAGACTGAGAAGACATCTACATAAGCATCTGGACAGTACTTGCATCCAAGCAAAAGATAGGTTCTATTTTAAATAATAACTAAAAGAAATTCTGAATGATCACCATCCAATCTCAGAATTGTAAGTCACATGCATCCCTCTCTCTCTTTACAAGAAGGAACTAATTAGTATCATTTACTGCTTATTGTGAACTTAGAAGGATTTACTGTTAAGAAACTAAAGTACATAGCAGGAACCCCAATCTTTAAACTAAACAGAAATGTATATTGTAAGGTATAAAATACTTTCTAATGCAAATGGTAATTGAGTTTTGACCACCACTTATTTATCTGCCAAAGAGCTGCAGTAGTTAGTTAGCCTTAGGGAAACATGTCAGGCTTGACTATACATTCTAATATGACTGATGTACTCAGATAACTATTACTTGTCAACAATAATTATTAACAATGGATATATATTTCCATTCCTATAACGAAAGCAACTTCAAGATGTTGAAATATGTAGCATTTTGGAGCTTTAAGATTAGAATACAAATAAAAATGTCTAAAACTGTGCCATGCCAGAGGACAATTTCTGCAACAGAAATTTGATTAAAGTGGTGTGCAGTCCCACCAACAATTTGAATGTAGGACCAAGAAACGTTTTTGAGTGAAAGGACCAGTACATTTTGAAGGCTGTCTTTGCAAAGATGAAAAGCTGTCAGTCTGGAATGGAGAACCCGAAAGATTGCTGCCTTTTCTGCACCTTTGGAGCATCACCTCTTGAGATTGCAGCCACAAAATCCTCAGCAAGTGCAATTTTACAAGTGTACACAGTTGAATCAGTTGAAATCTATGTGACACAGAAGTTCACAATGACTTTTCAGTAGTTTTGATCTCAAGACTGTTGCTGATAACAAGTGAGGTTCTCACTGAAATAATTGGTTCTGAAGGACACACCCCAGCAGTATAAAATCTCACTTCAAGGACTGCTTGTTGAAATTTCTATACGTTGTATTTAAGGTCATCAGCCGTGAGATTGACTTGATTTGTCGTCAGCTATTGGGTTACCTGCAAAGAGACAGAAAATCAAAACTTTAGATAAAAAGTCAGATTTTTTAAGAAATGGAAATTTCTAAGACCCATATCCTTCAGAACACTAAAAACTAATTTTAAATAATTAATTAGCCTCACTATTTTCCAATGGCATTTCTCATTTAAGTTTTATATTTGCTTAAATACTTTGATGGACCAGGGCCTGGGCAAGGAACCTGCTATCTGAATTGTGACCATACTTTAAAATGTGGGGGGGGTTATTCCAAAAAATTCCAAAGACAATATACTATCAGTTCACACAAAGCCAGAAATATTAATGGAGCTTTTTATACTACCTCCATCATCTTCATCATAAGATCTTCTCTGCTTTCATAAAATTACTGAAAACAATTATTAACAATAAGGTTGATTTAGAGTTTTCCTTCTTGTTTCTTTAATTTATCTTGCTATTTTAGGATGCAGTCTTTTTTTGAAGACCAATTACATTTTGTTAAGCATAAACATTTAGTGCGGAGACAGGCAGATTTGAAAAGAATGTATGCATGAATAAACAGGGGATATGTTTACCCTATAATTCACTCTACAAAAAATAACTATCAAAAACTTCACTTAGAATACTTTCACCCCAGCCAACAGAAGGACCTCAGGGAAAGAAGGGAAGACAAAATATTTCACATAATTAGATTTTCCTTAAGTCTGGCTTGGATTTTCAGCATAAAAAGGAAAAAAAAAATCTGTCACATCAAAGAAATCTTACTTTGAGGAATATTTCTGCTGTGTCAGTGTATACAATTAATGATCAAGTAACTTTAAATATAAAATTGTGTCAAGGGAAACTATCCCTATTTTTGAGGAGCAAACCATTGGATTGGTCATAATAACACTCTACAACATCATCATGTTTTCTCTTTTGATCATAGAGAGACAGGCCATGCTCCTTGATGATGAAACATTCCTTTGCCATGAGCAAAACTATTTGCATACAGCTCTTGTCAGCTCTGCAGAGCAGAAACCTTGAGTAGAATATTAACAGGATTGTTTTAGGACTTCATTACTTTGAGCAATTTTTAGGAATCTCACTAGAAAGGCAATAATAAAATGGTGCTTTGTGGTTTCTATAATACATATATTTATTTATTCCATACTGGTTTTATTTTACTTTGGTTCCATTGGCTCAAACATCCCCACATGAACATTTCTATTTTGCATAATTTCCTGAAGAAGAATGAAGAAATAATTCAAAAGTCAGGCAACATGCTACTATGCCATGCATTTGAATGCATAGAAGGCTGACACAGCATCTAATTGTTATTTGTTACTTGCAGTGCTGCAGCATATAGGAATCTTTATAATGGACTCAGATGTCATTGTGTTGCTGCTGTAAAAATATACTTACATTGGCCAGGTGGCTATACATTACCTTAATTTGAAATGTACAGAAAATTGTAATAAATTAAATAGGCGTGACCTAAAGCAGTGTTTCCCAACCTTTTCCAGCCCAAGGCACATTTACATTAATAAAAATTTTCTCCAGCATACCTGTTAAGGCATTCCCCAGCCTCATACCTATTGTAGGTCATTATTGCTCATTGCCATGGCAAAATTCCACACCTGTTCATTTCTGACAGCACACTTTTGTACCTCAGCACACTGGTTGGGGAACACTTAATTAAAGCTCACTAAAATTAGTGCAAAGATGGAATGCAGGGGAGAACCAAAGCTATACTGGCAATGCTAGACTGTCTAAAACAGCCCCAAAAGAGCCTTATGAACATTTTGCACCACATGGTATATCAGGACCAAAGCAGAATAAGAGAAGGGCTTTTAGGATACATCCTGTAAAAAGGGTACAGTGACACCTTTTCTGAAGCACATTCTAAGGGTGAAGTTGCACCTCAGGTGTACCTTAAAACAGGAGTGTCTGCAAGTTAAAGCTCATTAATTCACATTAAGTGGCCCCTGAGGATCTCAAATTATGCCACTTCAGGCAAAGGTTAAGGTCTGGGCCATGCTACCTAGCTCATGGCAGGGTAACTTCAGTCTGCTCCACAGAGATTTAAAAAAGGGAATTTGAAGACTTCCAGCATACGAGGATGCACCACTCCCTTCCTTGGAGCAGGGATAGAGCCACAGGGTACTTTTACCCCTGCTCTGGGGGTGGGGGCGCTTTAGTTAGAGAGGCTTCAAGAGCTGCTCTAATTAAAGCACCACTGAATCTCTTCTATTAGCATCCCTGAGCTTTAAAATGGCAGTAGGAGCACTTGATCTAAAGCTTGTTTGATGAGCTTTAGTTTAAGTGCTCACATGAAATGCAAGAGGCTGTGGGGCCCAGCAATTGCCATGTTCCAGCACAGTGAATTGAGACTGCTCTGATGCACTGGAATTCCAGCACACCAGAGCAGCCTTAGCACTCATGTATAGGTACCACAGGTGCCCAGACTATGTGCCTGTACATCAGCCCTCTCACGGCAACTGCAGGCAGGAAATGGTATTAACTCTTAACGTATAAATGCTTAGTGTACGTTCTAACTTTAAGATCACTTAACATTCCGCAGGATAGTCTACGTATAACATCTAACTATTGAAGAAATATTCCTAACTTGCCAGCCAACTAAAGTTGGTAGGAAGCATATTTAGTTAACTTTGAAAGGTTATAAGGTTAAATCTGTCACTGATCCAAATTAGAATGTTATCAGTCCAACACCAAAGAGCAATATAATCTGGTGCAAGTAAAGGAGAATTTCAGATAAGACTGGAATTTTAGCTCAGGGCAGAGAAACATTTCTTTGGCATTATTCTCCCATATTATGACAGTAACTTTAAGTGGTGTAGAGGTTTGTGTGACAGGGAGCCGTCTCGAGGCTGGTTCCAACATCGGCCCGCCCACCTGTTTAAGGCAGTCCACTCTGCGGCGCCTGCCATGTCTTTGATGTTTCCAAAAAATGGTATTTATATGTGGGAGGCTGCCCATTTGGTTGCCCTGATATGAAGAGTGAAATACATGGTTCTGAACCTCCCCTTATACTGTCCCATGCCTCACAGATGGCATCCAAAATTACTTCCAACTACCCCACCCCCTTAGCTGGGCTGCACTCGGCCCCTGGCCCACATTGGGCCTCAGGTGTCCTCAAACGTACCTTGGCCTCTCTGCCCCCTCACTAGGGCCATTGCTCTTCCCCTTAGTGGACACCTGGGCCTTACACCTCATGGGCCTCAGGTCCCACTCAGTGTGCCTTGGCCCTTGTCTCAAGCCCCAATTAATGGGCCTGGACCCTGTGCTTTTCTGTCAGGGTGTGCTTCCCTAGACTTTCCCCTCCACTGGGTACCCACAAAGCAGCAAGTGCTAAGGCTCTATGGCATCCCATCCTTGCCTTTCACTGGAAAGGCACAGGTGTGGCATTTCCTTGAGACTACCCTGCCACAGGCAGCCCCACCACACCATCCAATCACACCATCCAACTCCAGTAGAGTGCAGTTTCAGGTCTTACCCAGAACCAGGAACCTCCTCCATCCCCATAGTTCCAACCTTGACCTCCAGATGTTCTGGGAAATGTAGTCAGCAGGCTATGATGTCATTTCTCTGACTCCATAGATGTAACTGCAGGCTCAGCTCCTAGGGCCTATGCTTATACCCTGGCTGCCCAGCACTTATCCAATCTGGTAGCTCCCTTGCAGTCATATGACTGCCTTATTGCGCCTAACCACACCTGCCAGCTGCTCCACAGCCTGCTCAAGCCCCTTAAAGTGGTGTGGGTGGTGCCCTACCACAGTTTGTAATATAGAATAAGTCCTTGGGAGACATTATTGGGCAAGTACAGGTGTAGTGGTCAAAGGTATATGATAATAAATTTAATATTATTAAACTCTGTATGTATTACACCAGTAGCTAAGTAGCATGTAATATAATTTAATATTGTGAGTTTTCTACATAGAAAGCCTTTGAATGTGGGTAGAAATGCTCGTAGAATTCTATGTATTTCTGTAACAATTAAAATGGCCATAGCATTGTCCATAGCATTAATTGGGATGAGCAAACTGATCGCTTTAACACATATACATGACAGGTTAGATATGTTTACACTGCCTGAACATGCAAGTGTTTTATGTGCAGTTTCTATAGTCAGGCACACAATTTTGTAATGATTGAAGGCTTCACGCTTTTAAAAATCTAATCCTAAACCATAGTGATGTATGCACATATGCAAACCCACACATACTTGCACTTTGGGCCTCTCTACACAGGTAACTGTGCAATAGGATTTAATATGTAATCCTCACAATCTTACATTAGATCCCATCATGCCTTTTTATGATGCAGGGGGACTGGGATCATGAGCCAACATGCAGCAGGGGCACTGGAATGCTGCAATCTTCATTGGTTGTGGGGCTCAGGGCTCACAGAGGGGGCAGAAGGGAGAATGCTGGCACTGCTGTGAGCCTTGTGAGGTGGGGAGCATGCAGTGACAGCAGCCTTCTCTCCACTGCCTCCAGTGCGAGCCCCAAAGTTGATGAGACTCACAGTAGCAGCAGTGCTCTCCCCACTACAAGTCCCACAGCTGACATGGCTCAGTGAGGGCAGCACACTGGCTGGGAACCTCTCATTTGATGGGGCTCCCAGCCACAGGGGGGCACATGTTCAATTAATGGCATGGTTAGACCAATCTACACAGTTATTTCATATTTTTTAAATAACTTTGAAGACTAGTGCTTGTTTTATCATGCCATTAATTGGTAGAATGTGTAACTGGCTCACAACTTAAAGTGTGATTACCTGGTTAATCACATTTTAACTGTAATGTGTAAAGGGGGTTTTTGATACATACAATATATATTGTTATAATCTATGTGCCAGTTGTGCAAATCACAGTTGCATATTGGGTGTCAAATCATGTATACATGTATCTGTATAAGAAAAGAGAAAAGAAATCTTGCCTTGGTGTATATCCTGAACTTGTTTTTTTATTATTATTTCTTTGGGGTATTCTTCTGCCTGCCTATAACAGGACTTGCTTATTTTTCCTTTTAATTTACAGGTTATATACACTGTGGGCATGTCTACATGTTCATTAACGTGCCATAGATACTGCACATTAAGTTTAGTACTTGGTTAATTCACGCTACTGCACAGTAGCACTGGTGCACAGGTTTTTAGTGATGCTTAGTACGCAGTAGCTTAATACTATTGCACAGTAGCATATTAGCACAGTTTTTGGCCATAGCATGCTATGCACAGTGTTATTAGGCTACTGGTCAGTTAGCATTTCATGTAGACACACTTTGTTACTCTAAAAACCTCACATAGTAATCCACATATGCCTTTCTGTAGACATGTGATACTAATGATATTCAAGTACACATCAGCCATTAACAATAATGGTAGTTTTATACATGTACATTAAGGGATGAACAGACTTCTTGGATGCTGAAGTCAATTTCACAAAGAAGCAATTAAATTTTATCTGTTATCTATCTGTGTTATTTCTAGAAATGTTTGATTTTGGATGCTAAGCAAGATCTTCATATGAGCACAGCTGGGCAGCAAAATGTTGTGCCAATATTTTTTATGGAAAAAAGAGTGTTTGAAAGCAGTACCTATTCAATCTTTAAAATCCTAAGAGAATAGGAGCATGCCAAATAGACCCAAATCAATTCTAATCAGCTTTTCAATTAATAATGAATATGTTTGAAAATTAATTTGCTCCTGCTCCATGATACAACTGGAAAAGGACATGATACAACTGGAAAAAGGACTTAAACACCCTAACTATTGATTTGAATTAATTTGTTCATACTTGACGTTAATTGCTCCCTTTATGCTAATGTCTTTTTCACATGGTGGTTATGTTATAAATACAAACAATTAGATTCTCTTTACTTTTGGTGTAGTAAATGTGCAATTAAAGTATAATTACTCTGCAGTTGCAGACTTTTTAATTTAAGTTGCTGAGTGACTGCTGTAAGTTGGCTGTAATTGCATGTGAACTCACTTGTTTATTTTAAAACAATATATAACTAAGTTCAACTGAATTTTTATACAGTGTTCTTGTAGGTAGGTAAATGTTTACAGCAAGATTAAACCCTAATTTATACTATATTATGTAAATCAGGAAGTACCATAGAGGAAGAAGCTTCAAAACTCACCTGTGCAGTTCCAAACCTTGGTTGTCATGGTGCAGAGGAGATACATGGCTAGCCAATTGGCATTGGTACTATTGACAATATTGTCCTCCATCCCTAGAGCTCTGACTACTAGTTAAAACTGCACTCCCCCAATGAACACCCAAGACTGGAAATAGCACCTCCTCTCCCTTGATAATGGATTACCCACATAGTGGCAACTGCTTCCACTTTATTCTTTTCCATACCCATTAAAACAAAGTCAGGTGTTTAAGGGTGCAGGCTTTTTAGCCCATTTCTAGTTTACGACATGCTGCAACAGGGTGTGTACAAGCATTATATTTAGTTAGCTCACCCTAACCAAGCTTAGGGGAATCTAAATACCTGGGTGTACAAATGTTTACAGTGCTTAGGTCACCCCCCAAAAATGTACGCCCAATCTAAAGTTAGCCCTCATCAGACAAGAAATAACTTTAGATCAGCCTGGGTTAACCCAACCTTAAGTGGATTAAGCTGACCTAATGAATGCTTGTGTGGGTCTGCAACAGCCCTGGGTCTGGGGAAAAACAGCCACTCTCCACAGCCCTTCAGCTATACTGTTTTCACCCCCCTGACCCTGACCAGGCTGTTTCTCCCCACTTAACCAGCAGGTCCCCTGACCAGACCAGCCTCCCCACAACCCTCCC
>NW_017729022.1:20032408-20039767 GCF_001723915.1 Gavialis gangeticus
CCTCCCCCCCCCCACTAACTCCCTCTACAGACCTGCCAGCCCTCCTCCGTGACTCACTTGCCACCAGCTGCCCATGTCTCCTCCTGGCAAGCACCAAATGCTTGCTCATGTCAATCCCAGCTCAGATTGAGGCAGTTTAAACTAAACTGCCTAAACCTAAGGTAGGTCCTGCAAATGTCTTTTCACATCTTTAGTGTCATTTACTCATGTAAGAGTTGCAAGATTAGGTCTAGTGATATAGTTAACAGTTAAACACATGGTACGGTGTGTTTATCTATAATACTTTATTTCTTCAGAGTAACAAATACCTCTATATTTATTTACTAATTATAGGATTGTTTATAAATATAACTGAGGCATCTAATTATTCTTAGTTTATGGTTTTATAACATAAAATAAGCAATCAGCCAACAGCACACAATATATTGAAATCAGGGAGTAATGAAACATTCCTTGTTCATCAGCTGCTTGTTACAATGTACAGTGTTTGTACACTGTCATCTTTCTGACTGACAAAGCTTTTTTTTTTACCATACATAATATTCCATACACAAAAACTACACTAAAATAAAATTATTTAGGTTGCAAGCCAAGTACTCAAAGATTAAGTATTTGTTAAATTTATTCCTGCCCTTAATTTTGCACCTTGGATATCCACCTTGTGCACTGAATGAACTCTGTAGGAAAAATCAAATCATATTATAATGTAATTAAATGCCCTCACCATGATTCAAGTACACTGTGGGAGGAGAGAGGGGTGTGAGGTCATATCACTCTTCCCCGTGTATAGGAGTTGGTAGACCTTCAGTCCAAAATGGCACATGCAAAAGGAGAATCCAGGGATTAATGCAAGTGATGGGAAACTGGGAAACCCCAATTAATTATTCTCTCTCAGGTTCTACTACAATGGATTTGGCAACCCTCTGATGGTTCCAGTGCATCATAAGGGTACTTTTTAACATGACAAGGAATTGCCTGGGGAAAAAAGCAATGGCCCCTAGTAGCTGAAGAGTGTCTCTGTCAAATATCAAAGCCCTGTTGAAAATAATGAAAATATATGAGTTTTTCAAAAGAAAGGTTGCAAGAAAGCCCTATAATGGATAACCTTAGGTAACAAAGATACAGAGATTTATACCACCTTTCTCTATAAGAGATAAATTAAGGAAGAGGAATGTCATAAACATTCCTGCTTATGTGCAATGTACTTACTGTAAATTCTAAAAGATATGAAGAAAAGACAAACATGATAAAATCCCATTAGAGCAATATGCTAATATGGAAATATATCTTCATGAGAGCACATATATCTATGTGTATGGAATATCTCCTGAAAATCCTTACTCTTGTGAAAAGAATTTATAAGCCTTATATTTATAACAGGCAGGAATACAGGCATAATTCCATAATCTTGCCATAACAAAGGCCTTTCTTATTTGCACACAGCACATCCCTTTTTTTTTAGCTTTCTAATTAACATGCACATTTTCATAGTTAGAATTACAAAATCACAAACACTTTAATAAAATAGGCTTAGCTTCTTCTACAAAACTTTCTTAACAGGGACTGGACCTGAATGAGTTGTGCTAATCATGCATTTCTATAGGAAGAATAACCACATTCTCTTTCTGCAAGTCTAACAGTAGTATTAGAATGCAAGACTGGTGTGGGCCCAAACAACCATAAACAAACATCTGTCGATGGATTTTCATTTTGTGCACTCTTGCAAATAAAGATCTAGCCTGGAAACGAATCTTTTGAACAGATGGATATGCACTGTTTCTTGGAACTTTGAAATCTGTACAATGTGTTTGTCATAAACTATCCTTCATATGTGGTTTATGAAAGCAGATGACAGTTTGCATTGCCACTTGTCCATGTTCATCCACTCTGAAAAAGATCAACTTGTAAACCTGGAAGGCATTAGCTGACATAATACTATTTCTAAATCACCTTCTACCTGAGACTTTCAACATGCTTTATAATGTTAATTAGATAAGCTTTACAACACTTCTGTGAGGTATTTTACTACTCCTCTTCAACAATGGCAAACTGGAAGCAAAGCGATATTAAGGCCAAAATGTTCAAGCCTGGGTGCCTAAAAATTGGTACCAATACCCATATATACTACGTAATTAGTTCACATCAATTTAGGTGACTAACCTAAGTCTGCAGTCAGATATCTGGGTGCTCAGACAGTGCTTCAAAGGCTTTAGAAACTCTAAAGCTATTCTAACACATTTTTCAGAGGTAAACTTGATAGTAAACTTGATTTAATAAAGTAAAAAGCAGAGGATACATCAATTCCACTAGTTTACCATGCCAGTAAGCACCATGCTGAAATACTCCTCACACATTGTACTTCCCAAACCACAAGTAGTGTAGCAAGTTTTGGCCATGCTTGTGCTAAGCAGAGTTAATTAGAGCTATAGGTATAGATTGTAGAGCTCTGCCTGCCATAGGATGCCTATACAACCTCTTGTCACGGAGCAGTGAGTTTATCTCATGATACATGTTTGCATATCTAACAGTGCCAGCATAGTGTAGCACCCCTCAGCACCCCTGAAAGAATTTCATGACGCCCTGGATGAGAACAACTGACCTTGACTCTAACTAAAATCAGTTATATAGGCTGTTGTTTATATTACAATTCTGACCTAAATCACTTTTGAAAATAGGACTTAAGCACATTTGAAACTGTGGCCATCTTTCCCCATTGAAATTCACAAAATGTTGGTGTAAGCTATTTCCCAAGTTTGTAGGAGAAAATCCTAGATCTCCTTCAAAGTTGCACTTCCCTTCAATAAAATAAGCTTGCTCTGCCAATGAAACAGGATATTTCCCAATGTATCTTAATAGCTCTAAAGCATCTAATGTCTCTGAAGACACCAAGCTGTAAACTTTTTAAGCCTATTTTAAAACATGCCTATTTGAGATTGGTTATACATTAGATTTGCACATAATATTTTCCTTAGGGCCTACAATTGGCAAGAAAACAAATAGATTCTAAACTAAGAGTTCTTGGGTCCCAAAATGCCAGTTTAGGCATAATACCATAATTTTGTGTGCACCCACATTTCTCAGTTGCTTAGTAGGAAATTGTTGGTGAGCAAGGAATACATGACTGGAACTGTGACACTAAAATGAGATCCAAGCCAACCTCCTCTTGCCGCCAGTAAATCTGGAAGAGTTTGGAACACAAACTGAGTTTACTAAGCTAAACCATCCCTCCTGAGTAAATGTTAAACCAGTTTTAAAGCTGAAGGTGTAGGAAATTAGCTGTTGATTTTAAAGCAATCCTGCTTTAAAATTTGTATCTTAAACGCTGCTCTTAAAATAGTCGACAACTAGCTGTCTTTAAGAATATATTTCAAGTTCCTATTTTTCATATGCTAACTGTTTTCTGGCATTTTGAGTGGTCCAATGCAGTTGCCTATGAATGCACAGAATGCTTAAGTGTATGTACCAAGAACATTCTATTCTGTTTTAAATAGTTTATCATACCGTCCCATCTCTACAGTGTCTGATTGACTTCCAACAGTGCAAGGACACATACTGATAGTACATTCAGATTCGAGGAACTTGGCCTACCCTTGACGGCAGGATAATCGAAGAAGGACAATTAAAGGCAGACAGATGATTTCAGGAAGCAGTTGGCTGACATATCTGTGCTATTTAGTGTTAGAGTATACTGTCTCCTGAACAGCTTTCCTTAAGACACAAGCAATTAATCTGCCTAACAATAGCCCACAGTTCATGATCATTTGGAGCACACTATGTAACTATAGACAAGAGTAAAGTACAGTAAATCCTGTTAAGACTGTGGAAACCTGTATTTGTACACACCTGCTGCTCTGTGAGTAATAAACCAGGGCTGGAACACATTTTCTGGAGTGGTTTTGACTCTTTACTCCTCAACGAACCTTCTGGCCCTTCCTTAGAATCCGACCAAGACTAGGATTCATCACAACTAGTGCTCCAACGTGGAGCCAGAATATTTTTTGTGTGTGGAAAAATCAAAAATTGTCATCAGGCACAGCAGAAACCTCCTTTTTTCTACTTCTCCATTCGGACTTGAAGAGTTTTACACGTTTGCCTAAGAAACAAACACATGTCAGGTACTACACTGGTATAGAATAAGTTATAGAAAACAAAACAGAGATTTATGGAATATATAGGGTTTTTTTACTTATAAAGTGAAAGGTACAGGATGACAGAAACAAAAGTGAAATATATTTTTTCCTTTACTAAAAAAGGCATCATATTATAGAAGAAAGCAATTAGTAATTTCAGGGAAAAGTTGTAAACATATTTATATTTAGTGAAGTATTCTGCTTATAAAAAACAATTTAATCAATAATGTTCATTTAATGTCAGACCACCAGAAATTCATAATCCTGACAATCCAAATTCTGAAAAGGTGTTTGAAAGTATGTCCAGTGTTAGACCTGTGATATAAAAGAAAGAAGCATGAAATAGAATTTTTTTTTTCTGGAAAAGCTTTCCATAAATGTTTTTTCCCCATATGTGATTAAAGAAAGAAAAAAAAAAAAGCAACATTTTGTAGATTTAACATGTATGTAGATAAGAATACTAGCCCAGCACAGGCATCTAGATCCATATGTAAACACCTAAGCCATATGTAAAACTTATGGTCAATTGATAATCAGAAATGGGGATTATGAACCTTTTGGCCAGTGGAAACACAGAGTATTCAGCATGCCCCAAAATTAGACCACTTTATGTAGGTACTAAGTAGGCATACCTACACAAGCCATGCTATTGTGCTAGTGCACAGTAGAATTAGTCTACTGTGCATTAAGTGTCAGAAAAACACTGTGTGCCTTTGCTACTGTGCATTTATGTAGCACCTCATATTAGAGGTATTAAACTTAATGTGCAGTAGCAAAGGCACATTAATGCATGTGTAGACATGCCCAGTGGATATTAATTTCTTACATTTTTGGCCTTAGAATTAGAGATTAGAAAGCATGTCTTTAGAAAAATTTGCAATAAGATTAACATAACATAAAATTTATTACCTAATAACCCAAGCAACTTGTTTTTTTACCTTTGTTCCTAAAGGTTAAAATACAATCAAAAGGTTTGTTGTTATTTTAACGTGTGTGTCTGTATTTTTGTACTTATTTTATATTTTCTTGAATGTTATGGTTTCCAACATCAATTGAATATTGTACACCATTGTTTCTCCTGAATGAGTCATTGATCTCCCAGGAAAAACCACAAATGTACAGATGTGCAGGCTTTTTCTCCCAGAGTAAAAATGGCCACTCCAAGAGAAATATAATCTAGGAACAACCATGGTTAAATCACTCCCAGGACAGCTTCTCCTGGGAGACTGAATGTCTGTACATGTGATTTCTCTATAGAAAAGAACACAGGCCTCTAGCATCCTCCCCACCTCGAGATAGCGTGTTATTCACTGGACTATGCTGCAGAGAAACACAGGCTACCATGGGCAGTCTGATCCAGCCAGTGAGGGCTACCATATGCACTACCGTCTGTAATAGGAACTATAGAAAAGCAGGAACTCACCTGAGGGGGCAGCCAGGGAGCGAGTAAGGAACACTGCCACCGGCTATGAGACAAAGCAACTCTGAAAACAGGCAGGCAGCTCCCCAAGTGTGCCAGAGCTCACCTCACAAGCTCTAGCTGCCTAGAGGGGTTGTCCCAGCAATGGGGAAGCTGAGCGAGGCCAGAAATAAAAGCCAGCCAGCTGAACACTGCAGGAGAGGGAGACAGAAGGCCAGATAGCTGACGGATAAGCGTCACGCCAGAGTTGCTTCTCCCTGGGTCCACAGTGAGAGGATCACGCACATGGTTAGTGGATTAAAAAGGGCCCAGACAGAAAGAAGAAACAGGAAAGCAGAACCCTCAGCCCAGGATGGAGCACTCTCTCTTGGGGTCTAAGAACTGAAGGGAAACCAGAGATTGGTTCTGTAGTCAATTGTTTACTTGAGGAGCGGATGTTTTGTTGACCTGAACGTGTCAGAGACAAACTCCGGGGGTATAATAAACAGAATGTTTGAGGGACTCAACAACCCTCTTGAGGATGGGGTTGTTGTCCTAGTTGTTTACTTTTATTCTTACTTATCTCCTGTTCCATTATTAGAGTTAAACCAAAGCTAAAAAGGAATTAAAAAGAGAGACAAGGACTTAACTCATCCATGTGAGGTAAGGGAGTCGGGTGTAGGGATGAAGGAGACCTGCAGAGCAAACCTAAGATGGAGACCAGGTCTAAGCTACACAGAAGAAACCAGATGTAGCCCTCTAGTTCCTAAAATTACAAGTTGTGGTGGGTGAAGATAAGTGGGCGACTAAGAACTGTGGCTGTCTGGTGTTCAGTGGATGCCAGCATAGGTATGCTAGAGTCACCCGTGGACATTGTCATCTGTTGCTGGGAAAACTAAGGGAGCCTGCACAGCATGTCAAGATGTGGGCACAGGCCCTCTCCTCCCCGCCACCCAGCAGCAGTGTCAACACTTCAATCTCTCCACTCTTCAGGTCCTCAGCTTTTGAATGTTTCTGCACATTTCTCTGGGTAAATTCTTCACCAGGAGGACAAACCTGGGAGAATTTTCCCAGATTATTGAAATGTGCAGGCACAGCCTTACCTAATAGGACTCACTGGGACAATCATCCTCAGTGAAGAGAAAGGATGAATGCAGCCCATTATTTCCTCTGAAGTAATTTTTGATCATTTTCTTACAAAAGGTAATTCTACTTGAATGTACAGGTTGTGTGCGTGCAAATGTGTGTGTATATGTATATAGGCATGTGCAATACCCAATACTTCTGAATGTTTCCCTATTTTAGCAGAAAACTGAAAGTTTCATACTAAGAGTATTATGACATCATATAATACATTTGTATATAGAATCATAGGAAGTTAGGGTTGGAAGGAACCTCAGGAGGTCATCTAGTCCAACCCCCTGCTTAAAGTAGGACCGTCCCCAACTAGACCATCCCAACCAAACTTTTATTCAGCCAAGTTTTAATAACCCACAAGGATGGAGCTTCTACCACTTCTCTGGGTAACCTGTTCCAGTGTTTTATTACCCTCCTACTGAGAAAATGCTTCCTATTATCTAATCTAAACTTCCCTTGCTGCAACTTGAGAATGTTGCTCCTTGTTCTATCATCTGACACCACTGAAATAGTGTAGCTCCATCCTTTTTCAAACTGCCCTTCAGGTAATCAAAGACTGCTATTAAGTCAGCTCTCCATCCTCTCATCTCTAGATTAAATAAGCCAAGTTCCCCCATTCTTTCCTCATAAGTCATGTCCCCCAGGCCCTTCACCATTTTTGTTACCTTCTGCTGGACTCTCTCCAATTTGTCC
>NW_017729022.1:20040188-20042589 GCF_001723915.1 Gavialis gangeticus
GTCATCTGCAAACTTGCTGAGGGTGCACTCTATGACATCTTGCAGGTCATTGATGAAGACATTAAACAAAACCAGCTCCAGGACTGACCCCTACAGCACTTCACTTGATACCAGCTGCCAACTAGACAAACCATGGTGGAATTCAGTATTATTTTACTGTTAGCTAAATAATTGTATTTTTTAGCACTTTCCACCTGTTTCAAACTGGAAGTAAAAGTGGCAAAGTGTTCTTTATCCTGTTACAGATGAGGAAACTATTCCATGAATAACTAAGCTTAACTATGACCTATTTTCTTTAAATATATGTGGCAAATCACTTTTCAAGTAAATTTATAAAGCAAGTTTGAAAGGATATTAACAAACCATTTGGGCTCATGGCAAAATTAAAAATGGTTTGCTTACCTCTATGTAGATACCTGCTGGTTTGCTAGTCCACTACTGATGAGTTTCCTGCCTTTGATCTAAGCTTCAGAAATTCCTCTTGTAATTTTCCCCAAACTTGCTTGCCAGCTCCCACTGCTGGCATTGTGACACATATTTGGCCTCCAGGTACACTGCCATAGCTGAGGGAATATAAAAGAACTATAGAACAAGTTAGAAAAGAGCAAAGAAATAGCCAGGCAGGACAAAAAAAATTAAAAAAACAATTAATCAAGTACCATGTTCTGATAATTTTCCTCTCTCTCCATTTAGATCCTTATCTATCAGAGCAAAAACAATCTCTTCTTTCTAGAAGAATAAATTTCAGATTCAGCCAGTACAGGTAGTTTCTGACAGAGCAGTAGGTACTCACTAAGAGAAAATGAAATTAGTGTCAAGAAAAACTAATTTAAATTTTCTCCTGCATGGGTACCCACCAACCTGTCCATCTACTTACAGGAAGTGACAAAGAGTAGAATAATAGGAGGGTGACAAAATAAATAACAACTGTCATCCTGTTCCTGCCTTAGTTCATTATGGAAGAATAAAAAAGAAAGATGGGAGGACTCTCCACCTGAAATCTTTGTCACATAAACCTAGTACATCTTCCATATCCTCTCTTTCCAAGGACTCATAGCTGACCAAGCTGTGGAGATGGGATAAGCATAGTTCCACCTACATCACAAACAAATTTCCCTGTATTCCCTTTTCTACCTTTAACTGAAAGAATCTCAATTTGAAAAGGAAAACTCCCTCAAATATTAACCAAGATATTAGTTGTAATGGTGAAGACTTCAAAGAGGTTCCAAGTCTCTGACAGTAGATATAGAGGGGCATGGAAAGGGGAGTTGGTGAATGAGAACCCACAGTTATTAAAGAGATACTTGGGAGGTGGCTGGGTAAAATAGATGTAAATAGGCCAATATGAAGTAGTCAAAATGGTCTTTCTTAATATTACTAACCAACTTGAAGAAGAAGAAAAGACAGAAAGACATAAGCAAATACTGCCCAGTTATAAAAAAATTAGAATATCCACCCTCAGTGCTAGAGGATATGACAGACATGAAATTTCACATACATACCCTGTTGTGTTCATTGTCCACAAGTAATCATATGTTCCTCAAGAATATGTAAAATGTTACATTCTTTATATCCTTAACTCTAGGAAATTGAGGCTGTAACATCATTCCTGAAATGGCTATTTGCCCTGAACCATGGAGTAGTTTGACAAACTGGTATGACCCTACTAAGACTGCACTGGTTCTTACTTTTGTCACCTCTGGACTTCTCAGAGATCCTCTTACATACGTGTTGTGGAGATTTCTCCCATGGAAGTGCAAACTTTAGAAACAAAGAAAGATTGAGCAGATGGTAATTCAGTGATAAAAAAGTAATTCTATAGGAGGAGAGCTTCAATGCTGAGCTACAGGACTTTTCTTGTAATCAATTTAACCTATGATTCCTGAGAATCTGGATAATCCTGTCAGTATAAAGAGTAACTACTTCTACCGATTCTATTGATTCGGTGTCCTGAGGAACAGTAAGTATGCACACTTTCCTGACTCAGACTAGCTAAGCAATGCTACCATGCATTTTCTAAATTCCAGAGGGGGAGAGGCCAAAAGGAATGGACTGAAACTGATGATGTATGCAAAGTACAAGTAAGAGTTATATAGTGAGACCTAAATGGATACGATACACCTATCTGAGGTCAAGGGGACAAAGAATCTTGAGAGACAATATCAAATGCCTTTAAACATAAATGGAATTTGCAAACTATTATATTCAACTTTGACAAGTTCCAGGATGGGAACTTGTCTCCCTTTATACTTTGAAAGTTCTTGAAGAGGAACTCACAAAAACCTTGCCAATTCTTGCTTTCATTAACATAATGCCTGTAAAGAGAAGAGCTTTGCCACATTGTCAAGAAATGACTGTTATTTTGGCCTGTGGAAAAAGATGGTAAGCAGAGACAGGGGAG
>NW_017729022.1:20042600-20044368 GCF_001723915.1 Gavialis gangeticus
TTGGCCTGTGGAAAAAGATGGTAAGCAGAGACAGGGGAGTGGGATCCTGAAATTGTAGAAGACGACCTAATGGGGTTATTTCAATAACCCATCTGCTTGCAGAAGTAATTGCCAAAGTTCTTCAGTCTTACTTTGATGGTGATGAGGGGTGTCTATAATAGTGCTCTGGGACTGGGGTGGGAGCACATTAGAGTGGCTATGAGAGCACCCAGAGTGTCATGTGTATCAACATCCTTACACTGAACAATGGCGGCAGGGTGCTTTAACTAAAGCTTATCAAACAATTTTTAGTTAAAGTACCCTCACCACCATTTTTCAGTGCAGGAATGTTGGTATACACGATGCTTAAGTCTGCTGCAGTGTAGTAATTACCACAATCCAACAGACATGATTAATCAAGTCTGCTCTAACATGTTGTAATTACAACATGTCAGAGCAGCCTCTCTGCAGATGTAAAGGTGCCTGGGTTTCCTAAGCTAGCAGGCTACATTTAGAAAATAGATGCAACTTGGTGGCTTGCGCTGATTGGAATCTACAAAATCTTTATTACTTTACTATACTATTATCAAACATTCAACCTATTGAATGGTACCTGGATAAAGTTTGTTTGGAAATCATATCCCATTTCTATAAAACTTAGACATTCAATGTGTTGGATTCAGCTTTCAAAGGAAGCAACTACCCAAAAATCTGGCAATACCATAGGTTCCAATATCCAAATTAATCTGAGAGATTTTTTACTGAAAATGTCCCTTTAGATCTCAGTGAGATTTTTTTTTTTTTACTCTGTAAGCATAAAGGAATCAGCTATGGACAGGATGGTGCAAGTCAAGATTATACCATCTACACCTAACACAAGGGAGGAGCTTTCAAGGACCATTTTAGAGAGCTATATTTTTCACAGCATAAAGTCCTTGGGATTTCTTGCTCCACCCAAAGAAAATGATCTTTTCCTATGGGATGGAAGAAGGACTAATTAGTTTTGGAACAGAAATAAATGTTGGTGGTTGTATGTAACTGAATTTGGTATCAGTGTTAGGCAGTCCTGATGATGGACTTTTCCCCCCTGATTTTGAACTATTCCAATAATTCTTCCAGTGATTCTGGTATCTGAAATGTGGTCTCCTTGAGTTTTCTTGAGGGAAAAGCAGCAGGTGCTCTCCAAGCTTCTCCCTGGATATAAGCTGCATAGTGGAGTTTTATTTAAGATAAAATGAACAAGATCTACCAGCTCACCCATTTTGTTCTGCGAATAAAGGTACCAGAATCGTCCAATGCAAACTGGTCTGAAACTCAGTCTTTGAGGACCTCCCTTCAAACCCTAGGCCATCTACCCAGGGGAAGAGGTGAAAATTGTGTCTCCGGATGAAAGTCTATTTAAGGTAATGAATGACATAAGGTTTCAAGGACAAACTTGTAAGCCATCCTGGGCTGAAATTTCTGGTCAGTCCCTCATGGTAATGATCCAAAGAAACTGCAGTGCAGAATGAGACAGGGAGAGAGAGGTCCTTAAGTCTGTCACTCCACAAGCACCTCCTTCCCCTCTGATTCCTCCTTGTTCCTGGATGAACACTCTCTAATGGGTAGCTGAAGAGGTAGAAGCAGCTGACAAGGAGATTCAGCAAAATAACATGGGGCCTCTGCAGGACATGCTAGGAAATCTGGTCATTGCACCAGACAGCAAAGCTAACCTATTTAACAATTTCTTTGCCTCCATTTTTCTGAGCAGAGACCAGGTCATCCCCCTCACTGGGACCCCCTTAGGCCC
>NW_017729022.1:20049368-20069396 GCF_001723915.1 Gavialis gangeticus
TGTAAGGGGGCAATCAGGAAGGCCAAGGCAGAGATGGAACTGGGACTAGCTACCCAGATCAAGGACAACAAGAAGTCCCTTTTTAAATATACAGGGGGTAAAAAGAAGGTACCGGGTAACATGGGGCCTCTGCAGGACATGCTAGGAAATCTGGTCATTGCACCAGACAGCAAAGCTAACCTATTTAACAATTTCTTTGCCTCCATTTTTCTGAGCAGAGACCAGGTCATCCCCCTCACTGGGACCCCCTTAGGCCCCAAGAGAGGTGCACCCAGGCCTAGGGCCAGAGAGGACCTAGTCAGGGAATTTATGGAGGCACTGGACATATTTAAATCAGCAGGTCCTGATGATCTCCACCCCAGAGTGCTGAGGGAATTAGCAGAGGTCATTG
The DNA here is from genome assembly GCF_001723915.1 of Gavialis gangeticus. Taxonomy (NCBI): domain Eukaryota; kingdom Metazoa; phylum Chordata; order Crocodylia; family Gavialidae; genus Gavialis; species Gavialis gangeticus. The sequence continues at coordinate 20,049,760 of NW_017729022.1, forward strand.
CAGGACCCCTGGCATGGCTTTACGAGCACTCATGGTGCTCTGGCAAGGTGTCAGAGGACTGGAAAAGGGTCAATGTGGTTCCCATTTTCAAAAAAGGGAGAAAGGAGGACCTGGGAAACTATAGGCCAGTTAGTCTTACCTCAGTCCTGGGTAAGCTTTTTGAATTATCCTGGCACATGTCCGCGAGGGGCCAGCAGGAGAGATTATGCTTAGGGGAAACCAACATGGGTTCATTAGAGGCAGGTTCTGTCAGGCCAACCTGGTGGCCTTCTATGACCAGGTCACAAAAGCCTTAGACACAGGTGTTGCAGTGGACATAGTCTTTCTGGACTTTAGGAAGGCCTTCAACACTTTCTCTCACCCCAATCTCATTAAAAAACTTGGAGGACTGTGGCATTGATACCTACACAGTCAGATGGTTTGCAAATTCGCTGGAGGGCTGCACCCAGAGAGTGGTGGTAGATGGGTCCTATTTGACCTGGAGGGATGTGGGCAGTGGGGTTCCTCAGGGTTCAGTCCTCGGGCCTGCACTGTTCAACATCTTCATCAGCGACTTGGACGAGGGGGTAAAAAGCACCTTGTTCAAATTCACAGATGACACTAAGATGTGGGGGGATGTGGGCATGCTAGAATGGAGGAATAGACTACAATCGGACCTGGGCAGGTTACGGGGGGGGGATGAGAACAAGATGGGTTTCAACACTGACAAGATACTACACCTGGGGAGGAAGAACCAGCAGCATACCTACAGGCTGGGGAACTCCCTTCTTGTCAGTGCAGAGGCAGAAAAGGATCTTGCAGTCATTATTGATGCCAAAATGAACATGGGCCAACAATGTGGGAAGTCCAACTGTATCTTGTCATGCATCCACAGATGCATCTCAAGCAGGTCCAAGGAGGTGTTCCTCCCCCTCTATGCGACACTGGTTAGGCCGCAGTTGAAGTACTGGGTCCAGTTATGGGTGCCACACTTCAGGAGGGATGTGGACAACATGGGGAGGGTCCAGAGGAGGGCCACTTGCATGATCGGGGGCAGTAGGGCAGCTCCTACAAGGAGAGGCTAAGGAACCTGAACCTGTTCAGCCTCCACAAGAGAAGGCTGAAGGGGGACCTAGTGGCCATTTACAAACTAGTCGGGGGGACCAGCAGGCATTGGGGGAATCCCTGTTCCCCCAAGCACTACCAGGAGTGACTAGAAATAATGGTCACAAGCTGGCAGAGGATAGATTCAGGCTTGATATCAGGAAGCGCTACTTCACTGTCAGAGCAGCTAGGAGCTGGAACCAACTTCCAAGAAAAGTGGTGCTGGCTCCTACCCTGGGTGTCTTTATGAGGCGGCTAGATGAACACCTTGCCAGGGTTGTTTGACCTCAGTACTCTTTCCTGCCATAGCACGGAGTTGGACTTGATGATCTGCTCAGGTCCCTTCTGACCCTACCAACTATGAAACTATGAAACATCCATATACTGGAAAAGGCCACCAAAATACCGGAGTCTTCTGAGCACTCCTGCAGCAAAGGTGGAGACCCTGCAGTTAAGTGGAGCTGAAAATGGGAAAGGAAGCCTCTTTGATCTTAGCATTGGGCCCATTCCACGTAATAAAGAAGTAGAGAAAACAAATTGTCTAGGCACAGCCTTCAGGAAACATCTCTGCTCTCTATCATGGATGCAAAAAAAAATGTTCTATAGACATGATAACAGTATACCAAACTCACCAGCAAAGGGAACTAACAGGCAAACTGAATAAAAAAAAAGTCACGTGGAATCTTTTGGGACAAAGACAGAAAACCCTTCAGTACTGGATGATAGAGGGAGAAAACAATGCTTGAAACATCTTTTATTAATTAATTGATTTAATCAATATAACTTGTAGCCCATTAGATATTTCTCCTTTAAAATTACAGAAGCATTTTCCTTTGCCTGCAGGGTAAATACGGAAGCTTTTAAGTTTTGTGTGAGTGAAAATAGTGAATTCAGGTTGCAGTCTTAACTTATATCAAAATATACATGCTACAAAATATGTTGTTAGTAAAGTAACCTTGCTGAAAGTGTGACATAAATGATTTCACTGCTTATAATTTGTATAGAAGCTCTCTTCACATAAAAGTTAGGGAGACCTCCTGTAATAGCCAAGGGGACAAAACTCTCTTCTTTCAAGTATCATGTTGACAGTTTCCTCGTTCTCAAAAAGGCTACATGCTTTAGTGAAGCATTTCATCTTGCCTGATCTCCTCACCTGGTTACAATTTTTATTTCTCCCCTAACTTTTTTCTCACTAACCCCAGGATTTATAGGTGCATGAAATGAACAAAATAGGTTCAATACATCCATTTGAGAGTAAAAGCTTGCTTTGGTGTGGATCTTCTCGAACATCTGTAGTGGACTTTACTTCTCAACAACACTTTTGTCTGTGGAAATCCATTTCTTAGCTTGACATCAGAAATGCCCAGAAGTCCTAACATTCAGATCTGATGTGTGGGGCTCTGACAGTCAAACTTATTTGTATTTGTAAATAGATATCTATGTGCCTGATTCAAAGTTCACTGAAGCCAACAGAAGTTGTTCCACCAATTTCACCAAATAGAGATCCTATGCAACTTTTCAACCTGAAAACCAAGTAAAAAATACTAAAATTGCATCTGCAGGTAGCTGTGATACAAAACTTGTGGGAACCAGAAGGAAGGCCAAGTTAAAGTTAGTTTGGAAATCAGGCCCAGTAGCTGCAATGTAGGTGAGCTAAAATATCTGTTGAAACCTTAAATTTGTATCTCCTCAGTTTTGGAAATTCACTTAGTTTTAGGGAAAGAAGTGCAGAGAACCACTGTCCTAGTGTGAATACTCAGATCATGCATAGTTGAGCCCTACAAGCAGATCTCCCTGCAGACCCCAAAACTAGCCAAAAAACCTCAAGAAATTCAGACATTAACAAGCAATCCCGTGACCTTTGTCACAACTACTGCTCTCCCTATGCTTTTAGCCCTCTTTAATTATCATTTGCATTGCTTTATCTAAACTTATACTGTAAATTCCTAGTAGTAAAGACTATGTTTCTTCTGGAGCTTGTTTACTTCTAGCAGGCCTCAAGTGGCCTAAATTTCAGGCTTCCAATGAACTGAGTTTTGGGAAAGGGAAGTGGACATGCTTAGTTCATAAACATGTCAATACAATCCAGTGAATGTGCTGATGCCCATAGTAGCTATTTTTAAGATGTCCAGTTACTTCTATAGCCACTATCTGGTGACTTACTCAAGTGTGCTTAGTGGCTGCACTTAGAAAAAGAGTGAGCAAGAAATTGCATTAGTGGTAGCCACTTACAGCGATTCTATGGGTCTGTCTATTCTGCATCAGCAGTGGGTCGGTAGGAGGACAGAACTTAGCATGCCCAACCTATGACTGGCCCATCCACATATGCTGACAGACTCCAAAGCCATAAGTTTTCCAGTTAGACTGTGAAACAGCATCTCCCCGCCCAACTGCCTAGTGTCCCCTGTTATGATAGTCAGTTCTTTTCACCACAGAAGAATTTCACAGCAGAGCAGACCAATACTTTGTCCCTGACAAGAAAGTAACCTGCCTACGGGGAAAGTTTCATCCTATCTTTATCCTAAGTTGGCTCATGACCTGAGAGATGAGGTTTTATATATTTTTCATGAAATGCATTTATTCTTGAAAAACTGTACGTATTGTATATTGAAATTTTAATGATAAATGAGATACTGGGGGCAATAGGGTAGCTATGACAAGTATATGCTCAAGTGGTTGCAAATTTCTCAGTGATAGATTGGCCATGGGCTTTGGAAAAAAAATTCCATATTAATAATGAGGTGGCAGTAAAGTATAATCACTCTTCCAGGACTAGTATTTTGCTACAGCCTGTACACAGTGCTGAACTGTGATAACATCCTTTCTATGAACCACAAGATATTACTAGAAACTATGAAGGCATGTGTACTGTTTCTCTAAATCTACAGCAGAAAGCCAGGCATAAGGTAAAGAATCTAGGTAGGGGCTCTGAAAGGGAGCAGAAGACAGTATAGCCTTAAAGATGAAGAGTTTTTTTTCTCAATAAAGTTCCTTGTTCAGTATTAAAATAAATCAACTCCTACTGTTACTTACCATTGTTACATGACAGATAGCTATGTCACTTTTTACCCCTTCTAGCTTATGGTACCATTCTTGGACATATTTCAAGTTTTACACTAGTATCAGCAAAAGCAAAGAAAGATTTTTGTTTCATTTTATGGCATAATATCAGTAATATTTTTATACTAACAAAATTTAGTGTGAGAAATGTGTTACCACAGCTGTGATGGTGCCAACCACAACTATCCAGTCTTTTTCCCTTAGTATCTTGTCTATCAATAACATGATAGCATACAGTAGATATAACTTCTCAAGAGCAGGTTCACTTCATGACAAAGCTCACCTTAATTCCAGCTATGGCCTACCTCTCTTTGTGTTTTTGAGGAAACTTTGAAGAAAAAAAGGAATAAAAGATTGAGAGAATAGATTAGCAGGAAGGCAATATTTCTTTCAGCCTTGGCAGCAAAGACAGCAATACGTATTCCATTTTCTGTCCCTTTGCAGCTGTCTAAAGTACCTATGCATCTCTTGTGATTCTGAAGAGGACAGATCATTAACTAACATAGCTGCTTCACTGACACTAATATCAGGCTTGGTTTCAAGATAAATTTCCTTTTCTTGCCAGGCCAGGAAATTCTCTCTCAACTCTCATATACTGCCTTGTTTTATTCATCTGTATTGCTTACTGTAAGGACTTGGGGATTGTAGAAGGGGCAACGGCAGCACATGCTAGGTGCAATAGTAGCAGTAATAGCTGTGGCAACATTGATGCTACCTCTTGACGTTTAAAATCATACTAATTATCGACCTTTCTCTAGCCTTCTGTTTTTAGAAGTTTGTAGCAATAACCGGACTCCTTAAATTTGCTGGGTACCTTTTACAGAATCATATAAAATACAAATGGAAGGGACCTGAAGAGGTCATCAAATTCACCCTTTTGCCCAAAGGCAGGATCAACTAAACCTAAGCCATTCCTGACAGACATTTATCTAATCCAGTGGGTCTCAACCATTTTTAGACTCAAGGCACCCTTTGATAGGGTCATGGCACCCCTCAGAAAATGCCAGTTCTTAGTTTACACTCCTTTTTTTTTTTTTAACTAACAGAGCAGTACTTCTGTTGCAAAGAACTCAGAAAGACTACAACATGTCAGAATGTTTTTAACACCATGAATTCCCATTAGAAATATTGGGGTTTTATCTTGTGCATCATGTTTGCATACCGGCCGGCATGGCACTCCATAGCCCCCTTAAAAGAACCTTGGGGCATCCTGGCTGAGAATCACGGGTCTAACCCGTCTCGTCAATGTTGGAGTTTCCACAGCCTCCCCTGGCAGTATGTTCCAGCACTTAATTATTTTTACACTAAAACTTGACAGGCTAGGAATGGCATTCAGTCTGCTAGCACAGGTGATTATATTATAGTCATAGTTATAGTCTCATTGTTTGATGATCTTCTCCAAGAAATGGATAAAATCCAAGCGTCTATCTATTCCTTTGGCCGTACCTGCTGCCTTGATTTCATTAACCACAGGTTCTGGGGATTGGCTTTGGATCCTGGCAGGGAGGAAGGAAGTAGATTTCTAGCAGCTCTATTCTTTTGTCTCCTAGAGAACCCAAAAAAGGGTGCTGGAAAATAGTTTTCTTCCCTGACATTTCCCTTGTGGCAGTTACCAGCTAATTCAATTCAATCTCTTCTTCACACATAAGACATTACTAAATGAGAGAGAAATACATTCAGGTACAGTAACATCCAGATGAATATCATTTTTTCATCACATTTGGATATGGTTATTTCTCAGTTTGCCTTTATCTGGTTAAGATCAGAACTGACAGGAAAATTGGCTGGCTGAAGCTCAAAACAAATAACGTGGAGAGAACGCTGATGACTAGGGAAACACCTTCGTGAAATCACAGAGTTTGTCTCTGTGACAGAGCGTGCCCTACTTCTGTTAGTAGGGCTACAGTCTCAGGATTGCACACTTCATCCACTGCTGTTTCATTCCCATGTAAAATCAACTCAGTATTCCCAGCTGACTTTCGAACAGCAGCAATGGGGAAAGATGCATTTTTTTTCCCATTTATGTCCGCCTAAGGCTGTGTGTAGACAAAACAAGAGGCATGTGTGCATGACACTTTAAAGCGGGCTAAATGCTTTTGTACCACTTTAATGGTGTTGGTGTTCGCACGCCTTGGCGGTGTATTGTGAATTAATTCCAGTAGGAAATTCGGTGGCGTAATGCACCTTGAATGACTAGGAGTGCAGCAAACTAAAACTCCTCGAAGGAGTTTTAGTTTGCAGCCCTACAGCCACAGAGTGAAGCACCGGGCTTCGTGCAGCTCTGTGCAGCTGTCTGTAGAAAGCCCTGCAGGCAGCCTGGCAGCATCCCAGCAAAGCAGGCTCCACCTAAGAAAAGCAGCGAGCCTGATCCTTCCCCCCCTCCCCTTGGAGCCTGCCTGTCTGAGCTGCACAAGGGCCCCGTGCTTCCCTCCATGGCTGCGGTGCCCGCCAGGATCACCCAACCAGGTGCCTGTGGGCAAGTGCCGCGTCAGGGTGGGGGACACTGCTGCCAGAGGGAAGCACCAGTCCTCCCCCAGCCCAGGGACCTCTCCGCCCCCTGGCAGCTCACCCTCCCCTGCACACCGGAGAGGCAGATAAGTGCAGAGTATGTGCACGACACCATGGTTTAATCAGCCCTAAATGGAAGCAATGTTTTATAAAGCCTACCACTTCAATTTAGGGCCCCTGTTTCTTCTACACGCACCCTAAAAGGCTAACTTTGGTAAGGTCCATAGTCAAAAGGAAGAGGTCTTCATGTCTTATCACCTTAATATTAGATTATTGTACATATTTCTACAACCAGCTTACATGGTGGAGCTTCTCTCAGGAAAAACATGTCAACTTAGGTACCATAGTGTGCATGGGCTTCCATCTATCTCAGGACAACTGAATTCCAGATGCAGATTCAAAGAGTTCATTTTTGACCTATATACTGTCTAATCTAAAAGCCTGCTGGCTTTTAGAAATCTTCTCTCCTTGTGATACATTAGAAGTCATTCACTTTTGTTGCTTTGATTTAATGTTTATATAGAAGGCAAGAGAAGTGCCCAGATTCTGAAACCAATCTTCTAAGGTAATTCAGCTGTTTATGAAGGCAGTCGCAAAAGGGAACTGTTAGAGAGAGCCTGAAGGCTGATTTTGAAGTCTGGTCTTTAAATTGTCAGCACGTTGCCTATATAGGAGGACATCTCATTAGATTAACTTTTACTCTATATGCTTAGAGAATATACAGCAGCATCTAAGAGTAGATTAAAATATATATTTTTTTAAATGAATGTTGCCACTAGTAGCAGCTGTGTTAAATTTAGAAATAATTCATCATCTCTACATGTGAGGGAGAAGCAGATGAAGTGAAAATGGCAGTATTAATAGAGAGCAACAAAACTATTTATTTAGAGTTGGGATTTTGCATATTAATCAACCTTTGGCATTATGGATGGCCATTTGGCAAGCCTGGATGTGATGTCTTCTTCTCTTCCAAGAACATGTTGTTCATTTTTTTCCCCAGTGTTGGATGCCATGATTCAAAATTAGATTAAATGAATATTACAAATATCTGACTTTAGGCTCTCTCTAATATTGTTTGGGAATGCAGATAAACACACTAAATATGGATTTCTTTCTGTCCCTGCAATATTTTTGTTTTCTCACACCAGTCATCCATCTCTGGTATCGATTTGGAAAGCAGATTTGGATTTCAAATGTAGATAAATATACTCAATATGGATTTCTCTCTGCCCCCTGCAATATTTCTCTTTTATTTCTCTCTGTCCCTGAAATATTTATTATTTTTTATGGTAGTCTATTCCTAATATTGGTTTGAAATATAGTTACATAGTAATGCATTCAATATTGATTTCTCTCTATCCTGTATTCTGCTTTTCCCCACACATTAAAGAATATTAGCACAATTTTCAAAGTGACCATACACCTCCAGTTCCCACTAATTTCAAAAGAGTTCAGTGTGGCTGGGTTAGCATTTCAAAACCTAGACCATTCATTTTCAACAGTTTGTATCCAACATCATATTACACTTGGGGAAAAAAAACAACGGAAATTACATTTGGAAAAAACCCTTCTCTTTAATTTGTTACTAGAAGGACATTATATAATCTGCCTGGGCAATTCAGCACTGCTTTTTTGGTGCTTTTATCTAATAGCTGATTGAATCAGCTTTATATAAAAGGGTCAAAAAACCCTGCTAAAGCACCCAATCTATACAGAAGCTGGGTTGAACTAATGCACTGCCTCTTCCGGTAAAGCACTTTTTGTTTGTTTTCTTCAAATCTGTCAGCAGCCAGTATTTTTTCAGTTACATCCCTTTTCCTTGGAAAATGGGCTTTCACTGGAAATTAAGGAAGAGCCATCTTATCTTGTGATTTTTCAAGAAATATAAATGATCTTTTTCTGTCACGCACTATCAGATTTTAATTTTATATAGTTTTACATCTACTAATCACATTTAAAATGTTGTACAATGACTGCCAATTACTGTTGGACAGCAGATTCTTAGAATTTTGTTCTTACATCTGAAAATGTGACATATTTAATCAAAGCACGGTTGCATATTTACAGAATACGTATTTAAGCATATTTTAAAATATGTTGTCATTTGAAGGTGTCCAAAACCATGGCTGATATATATATATATAAAGAAACTTATTCCTGAATAGTTTGCCACTACAGAGGTTTATCAAAGGAAGGCTACATTCAAAATGTAGTGTTGCCTTTCTTGTATAGTATCTTATTCTAAAAACAGTTGGCATTGAAGTATTTATGGGGTATTATAGATTATGAGTAAAAGGAGAGAACACAACCACTTTCCTATTTCTCTACAACTTTTTTCCTTAGAACAGCATCTCTGTTATTTGAAATAAGCCTGTAGTTTTAAAGGCAGTGGAAAACATGTTATTAACCATTACAAGCACAGCTGGCTTCTGTGTGTGACTTAAAATCCCCCACAGAAAACCCTATTCCTTGATGTAATGAATGTGTGTGCATACCTTCCTGTCAATTGAAATTAAAAAGGAATCATTCTTCCTAACAAAATAACTTGTGTGGGATATTGCTTTCTAGTGTTTTTGAAGGATTCCTTTAATAGAAACTCACAAAAGCATTTTGTCAGCTAAAGTGACTAGCTAAAGGCTTTCAGAGTTTAATGTATTCACACATAATAAAATATTTATAATTACTTAGTAAACCTGCTCATTCATCTAAATTTGTCTGGGCAGAAATGAAGTTGCCCAAACAATTTACCCACTGAAAATGATAAATGTATGACAATTTTGAATCTCCTCCCATTCTCCACCTTTACTGAATGCTAATAAAAATGCACACATTAAAAAAAAACATAGAGAAGAGCTCAAATAAATAACTGACACCCAAACAGAGATTTAGAGCATCTCACAGTTTAGGGTTCCTCATGCAATATATTAATAATGCATTTTCATTCAAATCCTCCAGGATTTCTTGATGTTCACATCTATGGCTTTCATGCTGAAGTGGTTCTAATAAAATACCTCCAGGTATACACCAAAATTAAAATATGGTAGGTGCATCTCATTCTCTGTACACCTGTGTATGAGTACACTCATTGCCCTGTTTACAGTCAGGTACATCTAATAGTATAAGAGGCATGAACCCTAAGAGCTGCCTTAAGGAGAGTGAGGAGGGAGAGGGAAGGGGCTGCCAGAATAGACCATGGGATGCCTCACCTTCACATCCCCAACTCTGTGCGCACTTTCCAGCTCCAACCCCCAGAACAAGCAATGGTGTCGAATGAGTGTGTGTCAATAAGCCTATGGCACTCTAACAAATGTAGCTCTATAGTGTGGAAGCAGAATTCATTGCTGCTATGGAGAGATGTCATCCCATTTTCTTACCACCAAAAACATGCCTGCTCAATATGGGTGTCTGCAGCAAAAAGAATGAGTTGATAACCCCCCTCAGCAGCTTTAACTTCAGCTGACACTTCTGCATCCTGCCCACTACCACCTCTGGAGCCAAAAAGCAGAGTGGGGAAGAGAGGGAGGACTGCCCTGGGCACAGTCCTGGGCAATTATAACCCTAAGTATATCTTTGTAAGGTATTCATAGTTGTTAGCTGTCCTGGACATCTCCTAACCAGGAGAATGCATTCTTAGCAATTTACTTCCTTAAGTGAATACCTGATGGGACCATCACCTACTTGGTTGGATATGAGGTTGTTTGAGGCAGAGAGAAAGTACCTTGATATTCCATATGGCTGAATAATTCTTTACTCATTTTTAGCCAAATGGAAAAGATCTCAGGGCTTGGGTAAAACAAAGGACAAATTTAATTACATAATTCAAAGAAAAAATCTAAAGAAGTAGGAGGGAGAGATGTAGTGAAAAAAGTAGCATAATACACAGAACAAGAAAACATAAGAAATCACAGCAAAAAAAAAGCTTGCCCTATTTATTGCTTAAATAACAACAGAAACAAAATCTCTCCAACATAATATCATATTAAATGTGCCACAAGCTAACATAGTTCATCCCACCTTTACTGTGTACATATTTCATCTTTACCAGCAACCCCCTTAGGGTTACATATTTGATATGACTGTCCCTTCTTCCAGCTTTTGTAGGTAGGACTGATAAGCAATAGAAATCTCCCACTTCTTAGACATGCTGTCTATTTGAGCTTGAAGAACTCAACTATAATTCACAAAATGTAAGAAAACAGGTTTCTGCCTAAGCCAATTTAAGGGGCAAGCCACCAGGGCAACAGCTCCAGGCCATGAGTGGTGGGAACTAAGTTAAGTTAGGTTATAGCTATGGAGCGAACAGAATAGCAGTACAAGCCATTCAATGTGGAAAGAGGGAGTGGTCTTGCCTTAGCCAATGCATCTGCGTCCCATAAGTGGAATGTCAGTTCTGACTCTAGCAAGATTTAATGACTGCCTTGGGTAACAGCAAATTCAAAAGCTAAAACTAATCATCCTCAGTCTCTCATTTCATTATTGCCATGAAGAAAAGAATATTGGGAGAGAAGTGCATTTCCTAACAGGCTTAAGCCAATAGAAAAACAGAATTAAAAAAAATACACTCACTCTCTCTAGGCACATTGGCTATTTACAGATGTAAAAAATAAAAAAAATTAAAAAGGTGCTTTACTTTAAAATCTGCACAGCCCCACACCAAGCCCGCTGCATGCCCAGAAGAGACATCACATTAGTTAGACCCAGCTCGCCCAACATGTGTATAGATTGGGCAATTCAGCACTGCTTTTTTGGTGCTTTTATCTAATAGCTGATTGAATCAGCTTTATATAAAAGGGTCAAAAAACCCTGCTAAAGCACCCAATCTATACAGAAGCTGGGTTGAACTAATGCACTGCCTCTTCCGGTAAAGCACTATTTGTTTGTTTTCTCCAAATCTGTCAGCAGCCAGTATTTTTTCAGTTACATCCCTTTTCCATGGAAAATGGGCTTTCATTGGAAATTAAGGGGGTTTTACTATTATTTTTCGTAATCTATTTCTGAATATCCTCTTCCATTCCAGTGAAATGCTATGATAGGTAGTCACACTCAGATTTCTATCTAAATATAATTAAATCACTATTGTGCTAGTTTAGCATTTGCCCTCTCATAACTGTTTGACGACACAGACACAAACTTTACAAACCACCTAAATACAAATGTGATGGAATAAAATTATTATGAAGATCATTCTCCATTTACTGCTTTTCCATGATAAATAAATATCATCTTTTTCTACTACTAAACACACTGAGATGAAGTTGTTTTGGGGGTTTTTTTATAACTTGCATCCGAGGCCAAATTAACCAAAATGCCTCAGAGCGAAAAAGGAGGCATACACCCAATGGATGGGAAGGGCCATCACCAAGGAGGATTATACCTCCTTGGCTCAAGATTGTAGGGGGGTTATTAGGAAGGCTAAGGCAGAGATAGAACTGGGACTAGCGACCAGGATCAAAGATAACAAGAAGTCCTTTTTTAAATACGTAGTAGGTAAAAAGAAGGTACCAAATAATGTGGGACCTCTGCAGGACATGCTTGGTAATCTGGTGGTAGCACCAGATGATAAAGCTAATCTCTTTAACAGCTTCTTTGCTTCCATTTTTCTGAGCAGGGACAGGGACAACCTCCCCTCTGGGATTCCGGACAGACCCAGGGGAGATGCTGCCAGGCCCAGGGTCAGTGAGGACCTAGTCAGGGAACTTCTGGAGGGACTAGATGTGTTCAAATCAGCAGGTCCTGATGATCTCCACCCCAGAGTGCTTAGGGACCTGGCAGAAGTCATTGCAGGACCCCTGACACAGCTTTATGAGCCCTCGTGATGCTCTGATGAGGTGCCTGATGACTGGAAAGGGGCCAATATGGTCCCCATTTTCAAAAAAGGGAGGAAAGAGGACCCAGGAAACTATAGCCCCTTTAGTCTTACCTCGGTCCTGGGGAAGCTCTTTGAGAAACTTATCCAGGAGCACATCTGAGAAGGGCCAGCAGGTGAGTTTATGCTTAGGGGCAATAAACATGGGTTCATTAGAGGCAGTTCCTATCAGACCAACCTGGTGGCCTTCTATGACCAGGTCACAAAAGCCTTGGACGCAGGTGTCATGGTGGATGTAGTCTTCCTAGACTTTTGGAAGGCCTTCAACACTGTCTCTCGTCCCATCCTCATTAAAAAATTAGGCGTCTGTGGTGTTGATGCCTACACAGTCAGATGGGTCGCAAATTGGCTGGAGGGCTGCACCCAGAGAGTGGTGGTGGACAGGTCATTTTTGACCTGGAGAGATGTGGGCAGTGGGGTTCCCCAGGGCTCGGTCCTCAGGCCCGCACTGTTCAATATCTTTATCGGCGATTTGGACAAGGGGGTGAAAAGCACCTTGTTCAAGTTTGCAGATGACACTAAGATGTGGAGAGAAGTGAGTATGCTAGAAGAGAGGGACAGGCTACAGCTAGATCTTGACAGGTTACAGAGGTGGGAGGTTGAGAATAGGATGGGTTTCAATATGGACAAGTGCAAGGTGTTGTACCTAGGGAGAAAGAACCAGCAGCATACCTATAGGCTGGGGAACTTCCTTCTCATCAGCACAGAGGCAGAGAAGGATCTTGGAATCACTGTTGATTCCAAGATGAACATGGGCTGCCAGTGTGGGGACACGGTCAGGAAGGCTAACCACACTTTGTCATGCATCCATAGATGCATCACGAGCAGGTCCAGGGAGGTGATCCCCCCTTCTATGCAACATTGGTCAGGCCACAGTTGGAGTACTACATCCAGTTCTGGGCACTGCACTTCAGGAGGGTGTGGACAGCATCGAGAGTGTCCAGAGGAGGGCCACTCACATTACTGGGGGCAGCAGGACAGGCCCTATAATGAGAGGCTACAGGACCTGAACCTGTTCAGCCTCCACAAAAGAAGGCTGAGGGGGGATCTGGTGGCCACCTATAAACTTGCCAAGGGGGACCAGCAGGCAATGGGAGAGTCCCTGTTCCCCCAAGCACTACTGGGGGTAACATGGCAGGAGGTCAGACTAGATGATCTACTTAGGTCCCTTCCGACCCTACCAACTATGAAACTATAATTCTAGATCCAAGAGTCTAGAACCATCAGTGGCCCTTCTACCAGCAAATATCCTCCACCCACACCTGGGTCTTCAGATGTTTCCAAAACCTTTGGTGGGCATCCTATTGCAGGCCCAAGCCAGGAGGCTTGGGGTTTGGATGCCCCTGAGTTGTGTTTGCTCTTAGCCATAAGGCCCTTGGAGCAAGGAAGGGAGGACTGAGATGAAGTAGGACAGTGATTTTTTGTAATATCATTCCAAAATGCTTAAAACAGGGCTGTCCAATTGGCAGCCAATGGGTCACATTCAGCCCTCAAAGGATTAGCATGTGGCCCACAGGTTCACACCTGGCCACCACTGACCTGACCCGTGGCAGCCAGATTCTTTGGGTTCCCCTGCCCTCCTCTGGCTTGTACTTCCTGCCCTGCTCCTGGGGGTTACAGAGTACAGCAGGAGGAGATCAGGGGGCCCAAGATTCATGCATGAGAGGGCCTACAATACCTGTGTGCCTATGCAGCAGGAAGATGCTGGGCTGCTCATGACAAAGGAGCTAGGCAGCCTGCACTGCAGGTGAGTGGTACTAGCTTTCATGTCTGCTTTGTTCTTAATTAACACAAACTTTCCAGCTTGCTTTGTTTCTTTTTGCTTTTATATTATAAATGGTGATCACATATGGGTTATTTCATTTGATAATCAAAAGCTCATTATTCTTGGCCTCTTAATAGTGGGCACATCTACATAAGATATTTACTGTGGAGCCACCTAATTAACTCCGCAGTAAAGTCTCAGCATCTACACATGTGCCCCTATTAGACTGCAGGAAACTAATTAACTCTGCCAAAGATTAGTACTTGTAAATACAAGTACTATCCTGCAATAGCATTCTTTAATGTGCAGCAACGCATTTGTAGATACTGATGGGGCTGCTGGGGGCACAAGGGTGCTTTAGTGTAGGGCTGCTTGCTGGCTAGTTCCACACTGGAGCACCCTCATGCCCCAGCTAGCTCCTCCGAAGCACATTGAGGAGGGTTGGAGCAGCCCCAGGTTGGTAGGTTGGTTCCTGGGGCTCCCTGTCAGCCAGAGCTGCTCCGACTTGGCTCAATATGCTTTGGTCTCAGCTGTATGTTAAGTTTATTGCATTGCATTAATATCATATATAGACGTGTCCACTGACTCTATGTAGGACTTTTTATTAGTTTTCTAAGAATATGTTGTTTGAAACTAGAGAATTCTCTTTCCCTTTGGGAAAAAGATGAAAATGCTGTAGCCACCATATACTACGGAAAACAATTTGCTTTCTGATAACAGGTTACTTCAGATGAAAAAGTTGTTCACCTTTATGGGTATAAAGAAAAAATTCCTGTCCTAAGGTATCATTCTCAAAATGACATAATTTAGTTATAGGGAGGTCACAGAAAGTAGGAATGGTGAGAAAGATGAAGACTAGATGAACATGAGAGAGAGATGTAACCTAAAGACATTTTTTTCTCCAGTTTCTTTTCTATATCTGTTCAACTATTGATTCAACTGTTGTTGAATCATCTTATTCTATTTGGATATGCTAGCTACATATATCCTTTATATATATATAAATATATACATGCCTGCATATAGATTCATATGAATGCATGAAAATTAGGTGAGGGTGTTGTTCAACCAGAGATTAGTGCTAAAACTAATAATTTCAGGTGATATTTTAAAAGGAAGAACGGCTTACCTAAAAAGTAGCTTTCACCCCCCAAAATGTCAAAATGGTTTAAAACTCATACATAAAGAATAGAAGGTGTGTAGCCAGTCAGTGCACCATACATTGCAACATAAATAAGAGAAATGTTTGTGTCCAATGCTATAAAATCTTTAGTGTCTACAAATGGCACAGAGGCCCCATCTAAAAGAAACACACACAAACACACACAATAATTTATATGGTAACCAATTATGGCTTGGTCCTACAAAATATTATTAAATAACTTCAAGTACAGGAGCAGTCTCATTGCAACTCACATGGGCATGTCTGCTTGAATGATGGATACTTAAATTGTCTCACAAGGTTGAGTTGACCTTACTGGTGTTTGAAGTTGAGGTTTTGAGAAGTCTAGATACTTAAGTTATCTAAGGAAATTTGTTATCCTTCTACTTTTGTTAGCAAATAAAAAGTTTCAGATTCCCCAAATTTACTTTGTTTTCTGTAAATTGCACATGATGTTAGATAGATTTCTTCTAATGCAATTTTGAACCAACAATATAAAAAGTGTCAAATGCAAAAAGGAACCCTAATAAAATGTTTTAGTAATTCTCAATCTTACAAGACATAAAGCACCAGAAGATTGTTCTGTAATGACAGTAAATATGTACCATATTCATCAGTTTCTATGTAGAAACTTGGTAATTCTATGTAACTAATAAAAATGCATTTGTTTTACACCTTGTAAACCAATGTCTTGTGAATCTGGAACATTAACATGGGCTTAGCAAGATGTGAACGATTTTTGCAGCCAGTCATGGAGGGAAACACCTATCAAATGTTATATAAATTGTCATTACTGTTTGATGAGAAAGGGTTTGATTGTATTCTCTTTATTGCTACCTGAGGATGACAGGAATAATGAATACTATGATCAATCATCTGCAAAGTAAACTGTGATAAGCATGAAGGCCCAGGAAAGTCCAATGTCGATATAACTCTTTACCCACCTCACTATTCTTCCATCCTGTTTCCTTTTCAGTTTTTCTGAGTTAGTCTGGATCTGCATGTTACCTGGTGGTAAAAAGTTAACTTGGTACTGTACCTACCCTAGTTGTTTTCACTTTATTCCCAGAAGAACAGCTCCATCCTTTCCGATCTGGAAGAACTTTACATTCTTCCCCTTCAAGACACGGCTGCATGTGGCACCACCATTTCTGTTCCACTATCGAAGCTACAGGAGGGGAAAACATAGATATTTATATATTCATAAAATGGCTGCATTAATGTGTCATTAATATACAGCATTTATTTTAGTCTCCCTCAAAATCTTAGGAGAAATGTACTGGCTGATATCTACATTTTAATTTGCATGTGAGTCAGAATCTTTCTAAATAAAGTAAGACTATTTATGAAAGGTTCTGTGTAATGAATTTATATTTATTTAAATTTATCTTATTTCAAGTATAAATTTCACAGCATTCCTTTGCCATCACTGTATTTTCTTAGCCAGCTAGGTTTCTAAGTTTTGCAGTAGATTTCTGTGGCTTAAGTTAGTATATTTTGTTTGTACATGCTGATTAAATTTATTCCCCAAAGATGACATATTTACAGCTTCCATGATGGCCAACAACAACAGTATGAAGCTCATGTAAAGGGTGATACAACTCTGATCCTCTGTCAGAGAAAGAGAAGTGCAAAATAACCCAATATTTTCCCAAATACGATCTCATGTGAGATTTAAGTACAATATTAATATTGCATTATAGATGGAATTGGCTAAGACTGATAATGAGCCAAAATATATACATATAGTTCAGATTGTTGTTTTCTTTGTTGCAAAATAATATATGAATAACATGTGAGACAGCGGTATGCAAAACTGATATGCTGATGTAGCATTAGCACAAACACTTTTAATTAAATGAAACTGATATGATACTAAGGGCACTCATAGTTAGATCAAGGTTTCTTTCTCAGGAGGTCTCTTTCACAGGCTTCTAATAATTTGATTTAGTGTTTCCATAGAGTAATAGTAAATAATTAATTTTTCATATCTTCTTCTCCCATTCATCTTGGGTGTACATTTCATAACTCAGAATCCTTCACACCATTTTTAAAGAATGCTGGCTTAAGGGAAAGTCTCAGTGTTCACACTAAGTATTACAAAACCCACTAAAAAAATGCAACAAAATGAAGGAATAGAAGAAGTCGCACCATCAACACAAGAAGGAGCTGCTCGAGTGGTACCTGCTACCTGCCCTGGAAAGCAGGAGCACTTGACTGTCTGTGACCTTTCTTCTATCTTGTTCTTATTACAACATCTGTGGAGTGCCACCACCTCACAGGTTCCAGTTTTAACATGGTGAGCTGTGCAAACAAGAAGAAGATGATGATGGTGATAACATTCCTAAGTACCAAGCTTTTTTAATTAGAAATACATTAAATTTAGCTCTATAAAGGAATCTGCCATGCATGAAACTAGAATTACAATGATGCTAGCACTCTAATGCAAAGTTGAATTCTTTTCTAAATGTAGTATAAGTAACTCATGCAGAAAACTCCTGGTGAGGTAAGAACAATTAGAGAAGAATGTATACTGAAGTATTTCACTGAAGCAAGCAAAGACGTTATCAAGGTATAATAAAAATGTATCCATTTCTCAAATTTATTACGTACTTTTGTCTCTTTATAAAAGTTAATAAAACCTATTTTCTTAGTGTGAGATCCTGAAATAAAAGTTTTCCAGCATTAAAATACCCATATGTACTATACTACATATACTTTATGTACATACAATACCCATATGTACATATGCTCTTTTGGAATCCGTATGTACTATTGATAGAATCTAATTATAGAATCCAGGTATAGAATCTAATTATTGGAGGATTGCTTTGAATTTGTCCCCCTCCCGCCGCAACAGCAAGGAAAATAAATCTGAGGGATCGGGTAACCCCTTGCCCTCTGCACACACCCCCAACTTCTTTCCTCTTCAGTCCTTTCCTCCTATCCTTTTTTGGACCCTGCATTCCCTGAGCACAGCAAAGTGAGAGGCAAATCTGAGAACACTGACCTTGAAATAAACATGCCTATAATAATTTGCATATAGGCAAATTACTATGGGTACCCATAGACTTAGTCCATCCAGAATTGCTGCAGTTTACCTTTTATGAAATTGCTGCAAGTTTAAGTGCAGGTACTCTTTACACACATTTCAAGCAGAAGTTTTGCACCTTTTTATATATAGCACAATCTATGCACGATATTAGTCCAAAGCCAAAAGACTCATGATTTACCATATACTACATTAGGCTGGATCCCACCAGAGTCAACAGCATTTCAAGCTATAGTAATCCCAAAGCTCAGCACTGCTCAGTGTGTGTGTGTGCATACTCTAGATAAACCCCTGCCACCCCCAAAATCCATGATTAAAGGGAAGAGGAAGATTAGTGGGAGCAATAAACCAGATCTGCAAAGAGAAAGAAGATGGGAAGAAGCAAGAGATGGAGTGGCAGGTAATCTACACCTGAGAATAAGATCAGTAGTAACAAGGGAAGGAGAACAGAGAAATCAGACAATGAATAGACATAAAATTATAGAAAAAAATATTGTTTGAAATTTTGGGTATTAAAGTAGAACATCTGAATAGCCTGGTCACCTTTCCTAACTGGAAGTCTTGGGAAATTTCATATTGGAGCCAAGAAGGTTATGAGGATTTTTGGAAGACATATGTGGCAGTAGGTGAGAAAGAAGAACTGAAAGGGATGTTTTATTGCAGGGGAAAAGACAAGAGAAAGGACTATATTATTAGAATGTACACCAACATTCTTGAGATGGGGGAGATAGAGAAACTGTTGGAGAATTATGTACAAAAAATTATGCATGTTGAGAAAATACATGATAAATATGGTATATGGACAGGACTTCGGAGATCTCAGGTGGTAATGACAAGGTGGACCAAAATCAATTTATTTTAAAATAAAAAAAAATTGATATTTTTTAATTTAAATCGAATTTTTTACATTTGAATTGGGTTTTTTAATTTTTCTTTAAATCGTCAGGACAGATGTTGTAAATGCTGTATTGAGTTGTAAATTAACATGTTTTATTGATCAGATTTGTGCCATTGTTTAAGAAATATGTGAAGAAGTATCAGTGGGTAACTTGATTTAAATCAAGGTTTTCTCTTTCATAGACATTAGGGCTGGAAGGGACCTCAGAACATCATCGAGTCCAGCCCCCCGCCCGAAGGGCAG
>NW_017729022.1:20074396-20078426 GCF_001723915.1 Gavialis gangeticus
TAAAGATGGCCTCTTTAATAAAGTTTTTTAAGATCTTCCCAGGGATAGAAGTCAGGCTGATGGAGCTATATTTTGCCAGATCCACTATTCTTCCTTTCTTGAAGATAAGCACCACATTGGCCTTCTTCCAGTCTTTGGGCACTACACCAGAGCACCAGGAGTTCTCAAAGATCCAAGGGAAGTGGTCCTGACTCCTACCCTGGGGGTCTTTAAGAAGAGGCTTGATGCCTACCTGGATGGAGTCATCTGAGCCCAGTTTTTCTCCTGCCCAGGCAGGGGATCGGACTTGAAGTTCTACAAGGTCCCTTCTGACCCTACTTCTATGATTCTATGATCTGTGCCAGAGGCTGGGCTATGATGCTCACCAGCTCCTTGAGTACCCTGGGGTGTAGATTGTCAGGGCCAGATGACTTGAAGGTATCCAGCCTCTCAAGGTGTTCCTTTATGATGCCAGGATTGATGGAGGGCAGGGGATCTCCCTTACCCAGACCTCCCTGTCCTGTGGTGGGCATGGGCGCCCCATGGGATTGATGAAAGACCAACGCAAAGTACCCATTTAATAGGTTGGCTTTTTCCTGGGAGTCAGTTGTCCCATCTGGTTCAGTGGGCGTCCAATGTTGCCCTTGCCTTTCCTCTGGCTCCCCACATATCTGAAAAAGGACTTTTTATTGTCCTTGATGCTCGAAGCTAGTTGGAGTTCAGTTGCAGCCTTGGCTTTCCAGGTTTGCTCCCTGCAGGACCAGACCAGTGCAGAATAATCTTCCTTGGAGGTGAATCCCATCTTCCATCCTTTGTAGACCTTTCTTTTTAGCCCCAGAAGGTCCGCTAGATCCCTGGAGAGCCAGGGGGGCTGCTGTGCCCTCTTGCTGCCTTTCCTCTCAGATGGAATCGAATTAGCTTATGCATTGAGGATAGCTCCCTTGAGGAGCAACCACTCTTGAACTCCCCTCCCCCTGGGGTCATGGTTCCTTAAGGCCTCAAGGACAAGCCTCCTGAGCTTGTCAAAGTCAGCTTTCCTGAAGTCAAGGACTTCCGTGTTGCTGACTGACTTGCCAGCTTTACGGCAGATGGTGAAGGTGATCAGCTCATGGTCACTGTCACCCAGCTTCCCATCAATCACTAGGTCACCAATTAGGTCATCCCCAGTAGCCAGCACCAGGTCAAGCAGCACTTTACCTCTTGAGTCAGGCGTAGGTCATCCATGCATGATAGGAAGCTTTGAGACTGCACAGATTTTGATGAGTGATCCTCCCACAAGATGTCCATGTAGTTGAAGTCACCCATGACAACCATGGTGATTTGAATCAATCCTCTCACCCCCTGATGCCTCTATTTCCATTTTTACTGACTGGCTTTCTTGCCTGCATTGCATGCCAGCCTCTGTATTCTTTACTATTCCCTCCACCCAGGAACAGCACACACACACACCAACTGCATGTGCTTCCTCAGCCTGACAAAGGGTTTTTCAACCCAAAAGCTTGCTGAGATATATTTCTGTTGGTCTGCTAAAACATACCAGATTAAATTGACCTAACAGAAAGGACCTTGTCAGCCAGTTCCACATCCTTAGACAAACACCCCTATCACCTGACTGGAAGGACACAGGGCCCTGGGCACATCTAAGCCCCAGGGCTGGGGCTGGCAGGGGGAGTTCTCTGCCAGCTGCTGGAGAAAAAGCTCCTGCAGGAGATGAAAGAAAGGCTGTGTCACAGTTTGGCTGCCTGAGATGCTGCTGGTGCTACTGTGCTTGTGCTCACTAAGTGATTTTTTCTACCTGTTGTTATTTAAAGTAGTGGACCAGACTGAGACTGTAAGGGAGAAGGAGGCCTCATTTGAGGCATACTACCATGTCATGTAGAGGCCCCAGCACCAGTGAAGGCACGCCTTAACACACGCACAGTGTCACCAACCCATGTCATGAGTTTTTCTTGTCAGCAGCATGAGGTGAAACCCCTAAATCTATCCCAGAAAACCCTAAATCTATCTCTTTGAAACTTGGCAATCTTCATGGCCTCAGAAGGGATTACCATCCCTGCAAGTTTTATCTGAATCAGGAGAAAGTTATAGGCAGTTTCATGCTTCCCCATTATAGCTTATGGCCGAATCGTTGAAACAGTGTTGAAACAGTGAAACAGTTTCAACGAAAGGAAACAGAACAGTGGTTTTGAAACAAAATGAAACTCAAAACAGCACTGTCCTGTTGAAACGGAAGTCAAAATGGAATGGTGCTGTTTTGCACAGCACTACTGGCCACATATTGCTGGTATACTATACGCTACAGATATGAAGGGAAAGGGCACAGGGTAGTGTAGTGCCAAGGAATACTGGAGCATGTTATCTGCAAGAAAGAGGGACTCTTACAGTACTGATGCCTATGGTCCTTCTCAAATAAAGCTAGATATATAGAGGAGCAGCAGAGACAGGAAAGGATAAGAAGAAGATGTTAATTCAGAATGTATGCAGTGGAGGAGCTACCACAAAAAGGAAGAGCCAGGAAGGAAGAGAGTGAAATTCAGTAGGCAAAGTGGTGCAGCTGGCAACAGAAGAGGGAAGACTAGGAAAGATAAGTGGAACAAGTGACTCTGAGACAGATGAGAGTGAAGGGAAAGAGGAGAGAACAATACAGGAAGAATAAGGTGGAGTAAGGATACAGCAGGAGAAAGAAGAAGAGTCAATTGGGAAAAGAAAGAAATCACATTCTATGAAGTTTAGAAAAAAGAAGGCAGACAAAAAGAGAGAGGGGGAGAGAGAGAGATTGATAAAAAGCTCATTAGAGCTAATTTGGCCTAGGTCAAATGGAGAGGGGAAAGCAGAGGGGAGAAGCTTAAAGGTGCAGGAGAGGGGAAAGGGGGATCTTTCTTAAATGTTAAAGCAATAAAATAACTGGCAAAGACTATAGGGATGCAAAGAGGGGGAGGATTAGAGCCAATGAAATCAAGCGGCAACATAGAAGACTTGTAAGGTGGTAGAGATATGCAATTTAAATGGATAAGCATGACTTTATGTATTGCATCTATAAATGTCAGAGGTGTGTTATCAAGGAAGAGGTGGGATAAGATTATGCCAATATTAAGTGGGGTAAAGGCAGACATAATATCTTTGCAGGAGTGTAGAATCCCATGGGAGAGGGATTACAAGCATTTTGAAAAGTGGATGAGCAGGGTTGGCTGCAAACCAAGTAGCTAAAGTTGCAATTTTGCTCAAATGTAAGAAAGTGGAAGTGTGGCAAGTGCAAGTGATTGTAGAAGGGAGACTGCAATGGATGGTGGTGGAGTTTGAAAAGAAAGTGTTAGAGATTTCTAATCTATACACAGTAGCTGAAATGGAAGGAAAGATTGCCCTGAGAGGGACTGTGTCATTTTTTTAGGACAATCAATAGGAACTGTGACTTAATGTATGAAATGGTGTTGTATGGGTTAATACCCAAAGGACTGCGAGGCTGCTTCAACACACTGTAATTAGAGCACATTGGAGCAGACTCAATTAATTACATAATTATCATACTCCAGCAGATTCCAATATGACGTGTATCAGCATTCCCATGCTGAAAAATTGTGGCGGGGGCACTTTAACTAAAACTTGTTGGAAGAGCTTTAGTTAAAGCACCCCAACTGCCATGTTTCAGTGCAGGGACGCTGACACATGTGAAGCTCCGGGCACTTTAATTAAAGCAGCTCACAGAGCCACTCTAATTAAAGGACCCACCCCCACTCCTGAAGCATGTGTATAAACCCACAGAGACTGAGAACCATACTACTTTGTGTAACAGTAGTGATATGAAAGGTGAGAAACCCACTGTTATTCAAGGGACTGGCTGGCTTTCACCAGAAGAGAGTGTTAGGAGTTGGCAATATATGTATGGAAATATTATGTGGATCAAGAGGCAGCCAAGTTGGGAAAGGAGAAGGCAGAGATGAGATGGAGGAAAGAAGCATGGCAGTGTTTCTTCCAAAAGGGCAAAGAGACAGAGTGAAAATTATTGCTCCTTCCTGGGTTGGAGAGTTTTAGGAGAGGTTAGTGCATTAATGGT
>NW_017729022.1:20083426-20084256 GCF_001723915.1 Gavialis gangeticus
GGCAGCCAAGTTGGGAAAGGAGAAGGCAGAGATGAGATGGAGGAAAGAAGCATGGCAGTGTTTCTTCCAAAAGGGCAAAGAGACAGAGTGAAAATTATTGCTCCTTCCTGGGTTGGAGAGTTTTAGGAGAGGTTAGTGCATTAATGGTGAAAAGGGGTATAGTAAGAGCAAGGTATTGTTGTAGGTGGAGGTGGTCAAGTTTTGTGTTACTATAGTTTCCTTCAGTTCTTTTGTAATAGAAAAAAAGTTCCCTTTAATATGTTTACCAAATATGGGCCATGTGTTTTATAATCACAATCATTGTTGTCTGCATTTAATTTAATTTCTTTTGATTTTCATTACTGAGCACATGCTGCTTTTGGCAGCAGTTTAATAATAGATACTGTTTTTAATGAGGTTTCCCTGTATGCAAATATAAGATGGGGTGTTTTTTTCTCGATGCTGATTAGGGGGAAAACCTTATCCTGTATTCAAGTAAATATAGTATGTACCAGGAACACAGACTCTTTCACTTCCCTGTCTGTCACAAACACCAGGGTTACTATATCCATACAAAGATACCTAAAATGGAAAAATAAATGAATAAAAATTTGAGGAGGCTTTCTTCATGGTTCTACAGGACTGGTTTTTTTCACAGGCTGTTCTAACCTTCTGTCTCTTCCTTGCATATTCCATTATATAAGAACCTGTAACCACTGTAATACAACCTTCCTTTGATTGAGCAGCCACTACTTATCAGCCTAGATCATGAATTTTAAGCTTTGGCCCCTTTAATTACCTGGGGTATCTTCCTATGTATAATGGATGAATTCCAGAGTAGAATTCCATAT
>NW_017729022.1:20084330-20086343 GCF_001723915.1 Gavialis gangeticus
ATCATATATATATATATATATATATATATATATATATATAAAAATATCTTTGATATTTATATATATATATATCTTTGATATTTTAAATGTGGAATTTGTCTGCCTTATCTGCTGTGTTTTTATATCCATGTTGGACTGATATTCATAGATTCATAGATTCCAGGGTCCCTTAGCCTTTCATTGTAAGGCCTTCCCTGCAGGCCTCCAATCAGACGAGTGGCTCTTCTTTGGACCCTCTCCAGGTTGTCTGCATCCTGCTTGAACTGCAGCGAACAGAACTGGACACAGTACTCCAGCTGTGGCCTGACCAGTGCCGCTTAGAGAGGCAGAGTCACCTCCCTGGACCTGTTTGTGAAGCACCTACAGATGCACAACAAGGTGCGACTGGCTCTGCCAACTACTTCATCACATTGACGACTCATGTTCATCCTGGAATCAACAGTGATTCCAAGATCTCTTTCTGCCTCAGTGGTGCTGAGAAGTTCACCCCACTGCCTACAGGTATGATGGCAGTTTTTCCTCCCTAGGTAGAGCACATATTTCATCAATCATGTCAGGGGCTAACAGTGAAGAGGCATAAAAATGGGACTATCCTCTAATCATAGAAGCACCTTTGGACAAACAGTTATTTACCACCCAGAAGGACCATTCTTTCAAGGTAAGCTGGTAACTTAGGAAAGGGTCATCTGTGTGGGGATCCTGATCTGATGAGGGGGAAGACAGGGCAGTCAGCTGATAAAGGAAAACAGAATTTTCAGACTTTAAAAGTGTCTCTTACTGGCTGTTCCAGAGAAGAGAGGGAGGGAGAGAGAGACTCCAGCACCCTCTTCCATGTGCAGGAGTTCAGGGACAGAGGAAGGACTCTGACCTCTTGAAAGACCCTGAACCAAATGCCAAAGAACGCTCCAGAGAGCTAAGAAAACTGAGATAGGAACAGCAGGTCAATGTTTTATTATTCTATTTAGATTTTCATTTTTATTTTGCTCTTTAAATTAAAGAGTAATTGCTTTATAAAGCCTTTTACAAAGCTTGTGTTCTATGTGCTTCAACTATCGCATATCCTTAGAGAGGTAAACTGTAAACCAGACCTAAGTCTTAGCTACCATGAGCCTTTTGGATAGCACAGGATAGACATCTAAAAAATAAATACATGAATTCATACAAGGCCTATGCAGTTTGACTGCAGGGTCTCTGTAGATGGATATCTACAGTCCCAGTGGCTGGGCATCCAAAGTTAGAGGCACTTTAGATGATAAAGAAGCATGCAAAATAAGCATGTGAAGCAATGGGTGCAAGAGGAGGAAGCAAGACTCCCTGTCTGTCCTTCAGGTCTTTCTCTGTAGGAAGATCAGGAGCAGGAGCAGGAACAGACAAATTCAATACCTCCAAGGCTAGGGACAGACATTACACATAAACTGGCTGAAATGATCAGAAACTGATTTAAAGTTGTAACAGAACAGATATTCAGTACACATAAACCAGTTTGAAAATGGTTGAAACTGGTTTGAGACAAGCTTGGTTGAATGTAGTAACTGATTTGGCTCAAACCAGTTTTATTCAATGTCTGTCCCAGACCCCTTCCTGGTTTAAGTTAAATCAGACTCCCCCAGCATCCTGGCATGCTCTCTGGGCTGGGTACTCTGCTCCAGCTGAGCAGGGCTGGCCCTGCCCCTCTGCTTCCCAGCCTGAGCAGGAACACACAGGTGCAGGAGTCTGGTCAGGGAGGGGGTTAATTCCCCCCTCTCTCTCACTGGCAGGGACCTGAGCTGAGTCTGCTGGGCTCTTCCCCCTCACTGCTGCAGCAGTGGGGCACCATGGCCCCCCTCTGCCTCAGGGGCCATGGTCCCCCACTGCTGCAGCAGTGAGGGGGAAGAGCCCAGCAGCCTCCCTCTACCTGCACTGGCAGCCGGGTCTGCCTGCTGTCACCACTGTGCTCGCTCCCTGCCATGGAATAGGCCCCCTGCTGCTCCCTCCACTAGATGCCAGAAGGAGGAGAAATAACCCTGCCCCCAC
>NW_017729022.1:20086653-20114389 GCF_001723915.1 Gavialis gangeticus
CTGCCACTGCAGCGGGAGGAGATAGGGCCTTTGTTGGGGGCAGCAGCCCCTGTCATAATTTTGGCCAGTGCAAGCCCCTTCCCAGCAGGGTGCTGTGCTACAGGCTGGCAGAATTGGGGGGGAGGGGGCGGGAGGTGCACAGGGCAGCACTGGCTCTCAGAGGGCCAGAGCCCTGCAAGCCCCACCCCCAGTGCTGTCGCACTCTGCAGCAGCTCTGTCAGCCCTGCAGCACAGCCCCCACCGGGAAGAGGCTCTGGGGACTGGGGCTGCTGTTTCAGTCACAGTAGCTCCCCCGTCACTGCTCTAGTGGCTGGGCAGGGGTGGGGGAGGGGCCAGACACTGCCTGCAGGGCCACTGGGGGGGCCAGGGAGCAGGGTTCCCCACTCTGCCCCCAGGGGCACCACAGCTGCGTCTGCCTGGCCCTGCTACAGCCGTCGCTCGGTCTGCATTCAGGACAGTATCCGGCGGAATAAGCACCCCCCTGCTGGGAGGGGGCTGGCCCCAAGTGCAGACCAAGGGGTGGCTGCAGACTGAGCAGCGGGCAAACTTGGTCTGAGCTTGGAGCTAGCCCCCTCCCAGGAGGAGGTGGCGTATTCTGCTGGATAACGTATTCTGCCAGGCATATTTTGTCTGTGCTTGGGGCAGCGTCCAACACCATATGTTCCATCCTGCCAGGAAGGGCTTGCACTCCCCAACATTATGACGGGGCTGCTGTCCCCAGCAAGGGCCCTTCCCCCTCCCACTGCAGCAGTGGGGCAAAGGCACAGCCAGGCAGGGCCCCTTTGTTGGGAGGGGGCAAGGACAGAGGCAGACAAGATAGCAGGAGCCTATAGCAGGGAGCGAGCGCAGTGGTGACAGTGGGCAGACCCAACAGCCAGTGGGGGTAGAGGGGAGACTAACTCTCCTCCATGCCCCCCTCTTCCTCAAGAGCCATGGTGCCCAACTTCTGCAGCAGTAAGGGGGGAGCACCCAAAAGACCCAGCTTGGGTCCCTGCCAATGTGATAGGGGGGAATTAAACCCTGCCCTGGCCAGTTCAGCCTGGTCTGGCCATGCCCTGCCCAACACAGCTTTCCTGCAGCCAAGGGTGCACTCTAGTGCCCCCCAGCACCTGGACTGAGAAACTGTAGGCATGTGCCTGCATTTCTTCAGTCCAGAGAGAATGTTTGTCCTGTTACAAACTGGTTCAGCCTAGCCAGGTTAAGCTAACCTGCAAAGGTTGAATCAATTCAGGCTCCAGCATTCTGAATGTCTGTTCCTAGGGTGAACCCCCGTGAGTAGGAACATGCATTTCCCCAGAGACAAACATCAGTGGTACAATATGTGCACATATGCTTTTGTGCATGGCACATTGCCCCAGGTTGGGTAGGGAAGTCTGGGGCCAGTATCTGTGGCAATCCAGCAGCGGGGAGCCTGGCCAGAAGCTGGAGCATGGCTCAGGCTAGCCAGGTTCCAGTTTCAGGCAGCACACACTGCCACCACTGCACCACCCCACTTTTTTTAGACGCAGGTTTTTTTGACAATGTCAAAAAAGAACTCTGCGCTGCAAATTAGCAGTGTAGGGAACACCTGCATGTGCAGCATGTGTGGTGTACAGCACCACAGATGGGTCTGCAACACTGCATATCGCATGTGCATGCTTGTCTGGATCTGCCTCAAGACTGCAAGGACAACTATTGTAAACAGTCCCTGTATAATGACTTCATTGTCTCTCTGCCCATGCACAGCTGCTTATGGGCATCTCACAATCTGGCTCTTAAAGCACAGAAACAGAAGCTACTGTTCACAATATAACATTCAAGAAAGGATAGATTTTTCACTAATGCAAAGCCAGCTGAACAATTCTTGAACATTTTGATCAGTTTCTTTAAATTTCTGTTTTAGCACAATATTATCTGTCAGGTTAGATTATGTTCTATCATATCATCCATGCTACAAAGAAATTAACACCATGTGACTGATCCAAACCGAGTCAGTCATATTGTGGCACACTGACATTTGATCCATCAAATCAGAAGTTCAAGAGATTTCAACTTTGGAAATACTGCACTTCAGTATGCATTTATTTATTTTACAAGTTTTAACATATTTTTAAATCAATGGAGGAAGATGTTGTTTACATTAATCAACAGGCACCATTATGAAAATTTAGTGAGTTATGTTATACCAGTACCCAATTACCTTTTTTGAGCAGATATTTGTAGGCTTTTTAGCGTAAAGTAGTTAGAGTGAAAATTAATTTAAATCCCTTTGCAAACAATTAAATGAGTTAATACTGGTTCAAACAATCATATTGTTTTTCTGGACATAATATTTCTTATATAAAGTATAGTACTATATACAACAGTATATATCATACCACAGTACTAAGTATATATATTATATAATGCTATATATCCTTATATAGCATATTTATTCTATTAGATACCCTTTCTGAAAAAAAAAGTTAATTTTATTATAATAGGTAATTATGCATTTCATACTGTCACATTCTAACACAAATTCTTTTACTGGTCTTGACATGAGATGCACTGAAAATCTGACACTGAATCTATAAAGGAAAGTAAATTTAGTGACAAGTTGTGAATGTGTTCCTGCTTATTTTTCTTTCCATTAGATTTAAGACCTTATTTGTATTCTGATTTGTCTCATTGATTCTGAAATTTTGTTTGTCTCTTCACTCTTCTCTTTAATAGTTTTACACAGCTTGACTGGCTCTCTAGAGACTCCGTATTACACCTTCTAAGCAGAAATAAAGCATCACCTACATGCACCAATAGTCATCTAAAATGCAAGCTAGTTAGTGGATTTAGTTTGGTGTAAAATGCTTTGAGAAAAAAAATTGTGCTGAAACAAAAACTTTTCAAAGGCAGCTAATTTCTCACTTTGTGGTCATTAGAGAGAGAAAATGGGGTATTTTTAAGACTTTTATGCCAAAGTAATCTAATTAAATGAAACGGTCATTTAAATTTATGAATGGAATGGAAAGGCATTTCAGAGGCCATTGTAATATGTGAAGACTGGATTAGGGCTAAAAATTAATTAAATGCCCTTGTTAGTGTTGCAGACTCTTTAGTGAAGTTTGTCTAATTTTGTGGGGAGGGTAAACAAAAATAAAACTCTTCAGAAAATATTAATACAGCACTTAAGCACAATAAAAATCTAGGACAACTATCCTCTAGTTTCTGTTTACCATCTAGAATTTACTGTGAATATTCCTTGCAAGGAAATGGAGGGATTTCAGTGCCTTGTGCTATCAAATAATTAAGTTTCAGTGCAGTAAGTACAATATCTGTCACATTCATGTGAAGTGAAAGCTTCTATGCAGTAGATAAAGGATTTCCCTCAACCTAATACAAATTAACCTTATTAAACCATTGAACCATTCCAAACTGAGATAATATTTTATGAGATTCATATTTGGGATTGTCTCTTCTCATAGCATAGACTTCAAAGCATATGCCTTGCTTTTCTAAAGATGTTTTGGAAACTGAATGTCATTAGTAGAATTCTTCAGACAATCATGATTCAGAAGTCTAGCATAAGGAATTAATCCTGCAAATTTTACTAATGTGAGTAATCCTTATCGAAGACAAGAATGATAACCCAGGTAAGTGAGTATTGCATAATCAGGTCCTGCAGTATGTGCGTATACATAGCATGAAATGTTTCTCTAGTAATTACATATAAGAATTCTGAAATACATTACAATACTATGCAACATTAAAGTGCTGTATGGAAAGCAGAAATAACTGTACCCGGAATGACAATTAATTTGCCTTTACAGTAAAAGAAGTACATGCAACTAAGGTTAGGTAACAATTTATTTAATAGTGATCTTTAAAGATAAGTATACTTTCTACACAATCCTGCTTACACATGCAAGAAAGTTATTTATCTTTGAAAAGTTAGTTTTTCACAAAAGTCAGATGAAAGTGATATCATTAGGATTTCCATGCATGCATTTTATGGCAAAAACATACATTTGGTGATTTTTTATGTCCATCATTAACACTCTGGATTAGCAAATGTCATTGTGAAGATGTAATATGCAAATCACAAATATTACAAATGAGAACAGGTGACCTACTGAACTTCATTCTGCATTATTATTATCACCACTTATTTGTATTACAGAGACATCTTAAGATCCAGTCAAGTCTGGCTCCCATTATGCTAGGTGCTAGGTATGTCTACACATGTGATTCATGCATGTGAATAAACTCTGGAGCTTATTACTCCAAAGTTCTTTGCTTCCAGATATGCCATTTGAATGTGCACCCAGAAGCAAAAAACTCGTGAGTATATTGCTTTGGAGTTTATTTATGTGCAGCATGTGGAGCCCAGTTAGAACATCCCAGGCTGGCAGGTGGCTGGCTGAGGCACATGGCCAGCTCAGGCAGCATTTACATGTGCACTGCTGTGTGAGAAAAAACTCTGCAGCAGGGTAGTACTTGTATTTATAAGTACTATCCTGCTATGGAGTTTATTCGTTTTGTGCACCCTAATAGAGGCATATGTGTAGATGCCAAAACATTTACTGCACAATTAATTAGTCAACTGCACAGTAAACATCTTGTGTAGACATGCCTGCTGTCTAGACACAGACTAGAAGACAATCCCTATCTTCGAGACCATATAATCTTGCCTAGAAGTGTACGTCAGCTTAATGCAAAATGATCACAGTGTATGAATCTCAGCTTGTATACAAATTTTGCAGGCTCATTATAGAATCAGAGCTTAGCTAAAATAAGAGGCAACAGCAAGTGACATGAACAAAACTGGGGGGCAGGTGGGGGGAAGTAGAAACTTCATTTTTTCTGTGGAATTTCATTCCAGTATCTAAAATGAAGTCAGGCTTCCCTGACTCCTAATGGGCAAAACATCCTATTTGACTTATTGTGGTGATCTTGTACTTCAAACCTTTGCTCATATAAGTAGTTCCTATTTATTTCAAACTGTTGGTATTATAGTTATGCTAAGGACTATAATGCAGTTATTTGTGTGAGAAATGAGGTTTCCATGCCATATTCAGCAAATTACCAATCTGCCACATTCTTGCTCAGTTTTCACTGAGTGATTATTCAATACTCTTCACCCATAATGACTAAAGAAGTCTGACTCTTTATTGATAGGAGGAAAATAAACAAAAATAGTACTTTCACTATAATGTCTGCCAGCTCAGGCCCTAAATCGACATGTTATTATTAAGTGACCAGAGAAAGCAATGGGGTTTTTTTCATACCTAGAATGTTTTCTTTGTTCATACTGATTGACAGAGAAAACAAATGTAGGTTATCTTTCCTCTACATTTCAGCAATTTCAATATGTCACGTCAGTCTCAGTGTGTCATTCTAGATAGGAAGGATATGAATAGCCCTGCAAAATTACAAAATAAACCCCTCTGGTTTCATAGGTTTATAGACAATTTAATAAAAAAAAATCTAGTAGCTGCTATGCCACAATGTAAAATAAAACACAAATCTGTGGCTGAGCCAAGGTTTCCAACCAGACCGCCTCTGTTAAGAGACAAATAAAGATTTGCAAAAAGAAAAGTACTCAACAATTCTTTCCTATGCTTAATTTCAACTTCTTTGTGTTATGCTCACCCAAGGGAAGTGGCAAAGGAGAAAATTGTATTTGAATTAATCAAAGCTATGGAAACACACCAATTCATTCATACTGAAGTCAACTTTACTGAAGATACCCATTCATTGCCTGATCTGAAGTTCACTACAATCAATGAAAAGTCTGCTACTGACACAATCTGAATTTTCCATTGACAAGAAAAGATGTAGAACACTGATTACGACTGGACTGTTCACCCTAATAGCCGCATAAGCCTTGGACATAACGATAGCCCAGTTTCTATGAAGGTTGACTGAAAAGATTGGTGCAATATTTGCTCCAGAGTTATGACACTACATCTATGAATAAGGCAACTTTGGACTTCACATTTGAGCTACATATTTTTACAATGAATCATTTATTTCTTGAAAAATTCAGTTTTGGGGCAATGACTTTGCAGTCAAGCCCTGGTCAGGTCAACTGCACGAGTACTGACAAAGTCCTGTGATACTAAGTGGCCTGGACAACAACAAACACTGTACACCAGGAAGTGGTACATGTTGATTAAGTGGTTCATAAGGTGACATTAAGCAATAAAAGACTATTTTCATTCTGAATTTGATTTTTGTCCTGCGTTTCCCCAAGATGTTTTCTTGCATTTCAGTCATTTCACAAATAGCAGTGCCATGTTCTAAATTTGAAGAGACTGCTGTTTGTTCCTTACTCTCTTTTTGAGGTTACATTAAGTCCAATTGTGACATTTATTTAATGTCTAACATAAAAAATGAAGTAAAGCCCACAAAAGTTATGCCATGTTAAAAAATATATGCTAATGAATTGAAGACAGAAGGGGCACAAAAGAGCTGGGAGGGCTTAAGGACCTGAAACTCCCATTCCTCCCACTTTCCATGGAATCACACATGAGCTTCAGCACTTTGATCCTTTTAGTAATTTTTGTGTCTTTTTAATATGTTTCACAATCACAAGATGCACAGTCCTAGGCAAGCTACATTCAGGATCTGGCAGTACCTTAAAATCTCAGGGGCTGAATAAGGCTCTGACAAGCATATCTGACAATTATAAAAAACATATAATTTTTTGCTGTTGTATATCTTTACATATTTCTCCAACAAGCCAAATTACTTTGCAAATGATTGTCTGCTCACTGACACAATCTTGGAACATCATTCAATAATTGTGACACCAAGTGGTATATTTATTCAGCAGAGATTGCTTAGGTTGTTGACTTTAAGTGGCTTGTGACAATATCTGGAGTGACAACTAATGGGTTTTGAGTTTTTCTGCATTACTGTGTGTGGTATAAAAATTAGGGATATTATGCAAGTTTAGTTATATTAGCAAACTGAAGTCAAATTCAGCCAACCTTTAGTAGCAAAAAAAAAAAGAAAAAAAGGAAAAAAACCCCAGAAGACAGAAACATTTTGTTTCAACATTTTTAAAACAAAAAACTTTTCCCATTTTTTTTGCAGACCAATATTTTTATATTTGAAGACTCTATTTTTAAAAGGTTTTAAAAATGGTTCATAAGCCTAAATGTAAAAGTGCATGTTCCATTTTGCATTGAACAAAATATTTTAGTCAACACAAACTACTTTTCCTGATTTTTCAATAAAATGGGGAGAAAAAAAATCAGTTCTACACAAAACTGTAATTCCATGTCCTCAATGGTGTCAATAAGGCATATCATGGTAGTGAAATATCTTTTGAAGCAAAATAGTTACAGCACTCAAACTGCATCATTTTCCAAATAACACAAATAGAAACACTATGGAAACTGTAAGAAAAATAAATTAACTGTGTGTTGCCCTGTGCACCATTCCATACTATGTTGGAAAAAGTATTGTATTGTAGGAGGAGGGGAGAAGAGCAAGACCTGTGGCTGTTCTGTTAACCCACTAGCTGCAGGATGTGGTGCCCATCCAATTCAAGAAGCAGAGTTGGACTGTTTGGCTCCCACAGAATTATATTCTCTGCTTTCCACATTACTTCATTTAAAACACGTACTGCAATTTCCTCAACTGATTTTTGGGGGGAAAGGTGCATGCCATATGTAAATATATACAGTATTCAGGTACTTTCCCCATAGATGTTCTGTATGTTTCCCATATATAATAAAACAGCTGCTTCAGTCATACATATTATTAATACACAAACATACACACACACACAATATAATATTATAAAAGCCTTAGTCTTTCTGTCTGTAATGCTTTATTCGCACTCCGATTGGTTCCCTTGGCTACTCAGCACTACAAAGCAGCGGCAGGAAGCTGCAACTGGGCCCGTGTCCTGGTGAGCAAGGGAGGCAGGGGGAGCTCTGATTTTTCATGATAAAAAAAAATCAAACACCAAAATAAATAAGTATCTAGAATTTATTTTATTATAATGATTGAGGCACTGGTAGGCTTCAAAAGTGTTTTAAATTGTAAAAAATATCAATAAAACATTGTGTTCTATTGATACACACACATATATGGTGGCGTTTATTTTAATTGTGGAAAAACAGGGATTTGGGGGGTTTTAATCAGAGAATTTTGGATTTTTTTAACACGGAAAACAGGATCCCTGGCAATCACAAGCTGGTATAAATTAGACTGCTTTTAGTAGGCTAAAATGGGTCTCAAACAGCCCCAGAACTGGGAATTAAGAGGGTTGAAAGATAGGATAAAATCATCTTGATTCTTCATGGTGCCAGTATTTGTTTAGAGTGTTACTCCAGTGCACCTAATAAATTGAATCCATTAGCATTACCAAGCATTTAGAAAAGAAAACAACATAGGAAGGGGAGGAACAAATAACATTTACATAAGTCTTAGAAAACCTTGTTTCTAAGATCATGCAACCAAAAATAGCAAGCTAAGAAATTTACACAGACTCTCAAGGTAACCTCTCACATTAAAAAGTTTGATTAACAACCCTAGAGTGGTACATATTAAAAAATATTGTAAGAAATGGAACATAAGAATTACTGCACTGAATCAAAATGGTCAATCAAAATTGTCTAGCATGACAGGCCAACTGCTACAAAAGAGACTGCTGGAAACCTCCATAATACTTGATGTAAGAAATGCCATCAAGTACAAAATCCTTTCTTGTTCCTGTACATCACAGCACCCTGTGATGGAGTGACCTTGTTTTCCCTGCTTTCACTTAAAGTGTGCTCCTAGTTTTCCTGGTTTTTTGCCTTGCAACTGTGTGAGGGTTTGGAATGGACACTATTTAAGAGTCACTGGATAACTGGGATAATGTGAATAAAGGGGACTGATCCAAGGGGATACTGACTGATCCACAGGGTTTCTGTCAGTCTTATGTTCCAAGAACACATACTTTCCTCCTAGAGACATAAGGTTTTAAAACTGGCCTTCTGGAAAACTGAAAAGATTATAAAAATCATAGGGTCACAAGGGATTGCAAGAGTCATCGGGTCTAAGACCTTGTACAAATGCAAAAATGCTATTCATAAACATCCCTGTTCAATGATTATCCAGTCTCCTCTTGAAAACCTCCAGTGAAGGAGATTCCACAATTTCTTTGGACAATCTATTCCACTACCTTATTGTTCTAAGAGTAAGCAAGTTGTTCATGCAGTATCATCTTTACTGTGATTTAAACTATCACGTCATGCCCTTCCCTCTTCAGTGAGGGAGAACAGTTGTCCTCTCTTTTCTTTATGGCAGCCTTTCAAATATATTAAAACTACTATCATGCCCCTGCAATGAATCTGCAAGTTGTGCTAGGTTTCTATGTTTCTTATCATTGTCATGAAGCAGAGAAGTCCATCACAGGTAAAGTATTCAAGTACTCTACTTATATTTACAATGAGTTGCTTACTTTTAGTGACTTTAATATACAGCACCATCTTTTTTTCCTCACAGTCCCTTAAGATGATATATGTTCTTGCTTCATGGGACATGTACTCATGTGAATCTTCAAGAAAAACAAAGGAGAAAATACTTGGCTTATTTGGATACCTTTTTAACTGGTACCCATAAGCAAAGGCAAGTAATGTATACACAGTAGAACCTACATATCTCTAGCAGGGCACCACTACCTTTCTTCTTGGAGGCAGCTTACAGTTTCCATGGAGAGTGGTGCAAAAACCATAAGAGTAATTCTTGATAAGTGTTTATCCTACAGATGTTAGCCCAACTATGCTTGAAGAGCTGCCTCTACCATGCAATTAACCCACTTAGTCCACTTGGATGAAGGATGGCAAGCAGAGCTCATATGATACAGTGCACCAACAACTTCTCCAGTAGCCTTTAAAAACAGAACAAAATAATGGTCTGACATAATCACATTGCCAAGCTGGCTTAGCTGCCTGGTGCCAGAGAAGAATCTCATCCGTCAGTTTGTCTGCCAGGCACCAGTTGTAGCCATCTGTGCGGCAAGACGTTCCCCCCCCAACCCTTGGAAAAAAATCAAGGAAAACTATAATGTAAACAGTCCCCAGAGAGCAGCTCACTAATGACCCAGTGAAATCAAGCCTTACATATTTCCAGAGCACCATCTATGTACCGAAATGGACCACAATATTGAGTCACCACAGTGAAGTGAGAAAAACACTTGTTGGAATATCACAGCAAACTGGCTTGGCCCCATCTGGGCACACAATCTTTACAAAACATAAAACCACAGATGGAGCACTTCATGTAGAAACTCTTGGACCTGGAGTTTTCAGCCATCTGACTTTATCCTCCGGGCCTTACTCAGGCTAATTTTATTCAATCAGTTCTTTGGCACTGGTAAGCCAACTCAAACAATCTTCTCTTTGTTTTTATGACAGATGAGGATCCACTACGAAACTATAACTAAAGACAGAAATTCTACAAGTAGAGAAAATTCTCATTCAAGACAGTTTTAGTTATTTTCAATGACTCCCTGTTTGAATAGAGATACAGAGTTGTCTTTGTAAGTCATCTGCAGTTTAAAAAATGTGTATTTTCCAGACCATCAAACTACTGTCTACATAGTATTAGACTAGTCTACAAAGTGCTATTCCAACTAAGTTATACTGCACCTGGTATGGGAAGAATCCTGCATGGAGTTAACAGGGTGTCTGAAGACAACACTGCCTGACACCATAGCTTATTATATAAGAATGACCTATGTACAGCTCAGAGGCAAGGGTTGTGGGGGTGATTATTTACGTCATTACTGGATAAAGAGGAAGGAGCCTTTTCACATTTGTAAAACCCTAAAGACAGCAGATTTACGTCTGATGCACCTGGAAGAAGTCAAACCTGCTCAAAAGTATCTCGAAGTGTTCAGGCTAGAGAAATACAGTGGAATGGGGTGGGAAGAGGTGTAGCCAGGGTCCTGTTATTTTCTTCTGTGTTAAGTAGCAGAAGTGACCAACTATACAATGCTGTATCCCTTAAAGCAGTGAAACATGGTTTGTATAGTTCCCCTCATGGAGAAGATGTTTTGCTTCTTGTAACTAATCTAATCAAATTAACTAATCTGTACTTCCTTGAGGATGGTGCAGCTTGACACTACCCACCACACAGGGCTGTGCACAAGATGTGCAACTGAGCCCATAATGAGAGCAGTTTATAAAGACTGCAAGGGGTAAAAGGACAATTGCTTCCACAGTTATTACCAAACATTTAAAGCAAATGATACAATAAAGTGTGAAGACATTCTGCAAATTAACTGATATTCCGACAGACTGAGATTCAAGATTACTAATTATATGATTTCACAGGAAAAGACCAATCCAGCTCTCAAGCATTGAAAAGAACATTTGACAGACAGACTTTATTCTCTATCTCTCTCGCTTGCGCGCACACACACACACACACACACACACACACACACACAAACACACTTGATGGGCCCTATGCCAAAAATCTCAGCTCAGCAAGAAGCAACAGCACGTTTCCGAACAGACTTCAAGATATGACAGAGAGAAAAAGTCTGTTTTTCTTGTCTTCAGTACTACAGCAGACAGCTCACAGTTTATACATTTATTTACACAATTTCTGAGAAATATCTTTTACATATTTCCTAAATAGATATTTCTTTTTATTGTATTTTATTTCATAAATGTGACCTGCACTGATTCAGGGCATGTGGCCAACAGCACAAAAGCCAAACATAGATGTTACTTGTTTACCGGTATAAGTGATCAGAAACCAGTCTATACCCATAACAGAACAGGAGTTCAGAACACAAAACAGATCCATACCTGTAACAGAACAGAAGTGCAGCACACACAGACTGGTTTAAAAATGGCAGAAGCTCATCTCAATTTTGCCCCCCCCCACCCCACCAAAGGGCAAATGGGTGTTCTGTTTGCTAATGATCTAAACTACGCTACTCACAGAAAACCACATAACTTAGATCAGTTCCACCTCCACCTTTTTAAATGTCTGTACCCAGCCAAATACAAAATACTGAATCAGGAGCTCGCACAAAAGATTCTGCTCCAATTGGTCCACACTTCAAAAATTATTGCCTCAACATGAATGGAGAAAAGAGTCTGTATTAACATCATCCAGACGAGTGCAGACATGTAGTATGTGGCACCTCAGACCTGTTTGCAGCACTGCACCCTGCACTGCTACTTTGCCACACCAAAACTCATGCCAGAAAAAAGTGGTGTGGCATATGTGGCAGCAGCATTCACTGCCCAAATCCAGAGCCTGGCTGTCTGGAGCCACACTCCAGCTGCCTGCCAGGCTCCCAGCTGCAAGAGTGCTGCTGCCACAGCTCACCAAGGCCCCCAGAACTCTAAATAAGGCTGCTGGGGTCAGCACAGTTGCTGGCCCCAGCCTCTCCTACCCCACCCCAGGGTAACCTGCTGCACACCAAAGCGCACATGGCATGGGCATTCCCCAGGGACAAGCAGCAGCAGCACAAAGCGTGCCACTGCTACTGCCCCTGGCAAAACAAACAGCCACACTCATCTGGATGCAGCTAGGCTGTCCTAAATGAGACAGAAGTTAAATTCCAGAATAAAAAGTCACTTAGAATATCCTGCTTCCAGCTACCTAATACTTCTATATTTAGAGACTGTTATTCAAGTACTTCAGTGAATCTCAGCTACCACAATGGTAAGAGTAACTGAGGATTAGTAAAGGGCAATTGGGGTCTCCTGAAATGGACATATAGCTTTTGGGGTGAAGCTAGAGGGGGTGCAGTGCTGCAGGCTCACCCCCCTTCTGGACCATGTCATAAGAGAAGCAGCCAGGGCCTTTTTTAAGTCCCCAAACCAGGTAAGAATCCCTGCCCTGTCTCAGCACCACACTTCCCTTCCATCTCCCCCATGCTCAGTGGCATGTTCCCTCCCCCCAATTCCTCTTTGTGTCCTGCCCACTACTACTGCTGTTCCCACTGTGTCTAGCTGTCCCAGGGGCAGGGAGAGCTCCAGACAGACTGTGGAAGGAGCTGGGCTTAGCCATGGCAGGTGGGTTCCCCTTCCCTGCCTGATACCCCTGAGTGTTCCTCGCCAACCCAGAAGCAGACTCAGGGAGAAGAAAAAACCTCCTGCCACCACTGCCACTGTCTGCAGCTGGGCACTAGTCCCCACACAGCCTGACTTGACTGGGACAGGAGTGACTCTGGGTCTTCCCTCACCTCTGGGTCAGCCAGAGGCAGTAGGGAAAGCAGCATATGTGGGCTGGGGAGGGGATGAATAAGAGTTGCTGCTGAGCAGAGAGAGGAAGGGAGAGGACACCCAGCATGTGGGGGGAAGGAGGGAGGGAGAGATTCTTACCTGATTTACAGATTTAAAAAGGCCCTCGCTGCTGTTCCCATGGCATGGTCTGCCATGGGCAACTGGTGCCGCCTTACTCAGGGGGGCATGTCTTTCTTCTGCAGACTAAATAAGCCTAGTTCTCACAGACTCTCCTCAGAAGTTATGTGCTCCAGCCTCCTCACGATTTTTGTTGCCTTCTACTGGACTCTCTCCAATTTGTCCACATCCTTTGTGTAGCAGGGGTCCCAAAACTGGCAACAGTACTCCAGATGTGGCCCCAGCAGTGCCAAATAGAGGGGGAAAATCACTTCCCTTGATCTGCTGGCAATGCTCCTACTAATGCAGCCACGTATGTCGTTAGCTTTCACAACAAGGGCACACTATTGACTTACATTCAACTTATTGCCCACTGTAACTCTCAGGTCCTTTTCAGCAGAGCTGCTACTTAGCCAGCTACTGGCTGAGCACTGTAGCTTGCTCCATTGCAAGGATCTAGCTTTGTTGTTGTTTTGCTGTCCTGTACACTACAGCGTTCCTGCTGCCTCACCCAGACTGTCTCCTGAGATGCCATACTTCTTGGACAGTCTGTTTTTTTAAGGAGGACTTACTTTATGTCACAAAGTCAGCCATGACTGTGGAACAAGATTTTTTTCTATATTCTGCCTTCGAGAAACATGTTGCATGTCTTACTTGGGGGTGTGTGGCATGCAAAGAAATATGGTGCTTACCTACTGTTCAAAGCACTCATCCAGAAAAACAGAGACTTGGATTCTGGACCCTCTGAGGCCATTCAAAGCCACATCCCCCAAGATGTCCTAAATACTATGCTATGTACTAAACTCACAATGCCGTTACTTTCCTCTGCTCCTGTTAAAGCTGGCCAGCATGCAGCCAAGAATTTAGGAGTCATAGGACCAGAACAAAAGCAAAGAGAAAGCTTAACAGAAACTCAGGGCATTTTTACATGTGCTCCCAACACAGCACAGGGTGCTTTTAATTAGCGAGCCTCACTAATTAAAAATGCCTGGCCCTGCATCAGGTGGAGGTATATAAGCGGTGCAGCACATGTCAGAACTGAGAAATGGCAGTACTGCACTTTGAGCTAAAGAATATCAAATGTGTTTTAATTCAAAGCGCACCACCCACCATTTTCTCAGCGCTGGCACATGCTGCACCGCTTATACACCTGTACCTGATGTAGCACTGGGCATGTCAATTTATGTGCTCCAGCAGACTCGATTAATCAAGTCTACTCTAATGCACTGGATTTCCAGTGCATCAGAGCAGACTCACTGCATGTGTGCAAATGCTTAGTTTTTGCAACTGGAGGGTGGGAAAGGGAACCCTTTAGGATGTTTATATGTTTTTACTTTAGTCATTGGATAAAAAGAGAAATCATCCTAAAATTAATTATCAGAATACTACCAGCAGCCACTTCCTCTCCTATTTCTTCTCCTGTTCTGTGTTTGAGTGAAAGTATCTACTGGTTAGTTTGGGCACTCCTTCTTATCAGACCCTTCTGGGGATTTAGGTAGAGTTCAAGCATCATTCTGCCTCCTACCTGGATCATGGAATTTAGACAAGAGCCAGGTACCAAGCGTGCACAGAAGCCTTCATTAATTTTCATTAAAACTTCATTACAGTTCAAACTATGGTCACCAAATGAATTTGAGCACCTGAGTTTTTTGAGCCACTATAGCACAACTAATTTTGTTTTGCTTTGTGTGATTTAGGCAGCTGAATTTGGCATAAAATTGGAGTGGCAGCTAGCGAGGGATGTGAAAGGTAACAAGAAGGGTTTCTACAAGTATGTCAGTAACAAGAGTAAGATCAGGGAAAGCGGGGTCCATTACTGAACGAGGGAGGCAACCTAGTAACACATGATGAGGAAGAGGCTGAAGTACTCAATGTTTTGCTTTTCTCGTACCTCAGTCTTCACAGGGAAGTTTAGCTCCAAGAGTACTGCACGTGGCAGCACAGTTTGGGGAGGAGGTGAGCAGCCAACAATGGCAAAAGAACAGGTATGGAACTATTTAGAAAAGCTGGATGTGTACAAGTCCATGGGGCTGAATACTGTGCGTCCGAGGGTGCTGAGGGAGTTGGCTGATGTGATTGCAGAGCCATTAGCCATTATCTTTGAATATCCATGGCGATTGGGAGAGGTCCTGGACAATAGAAAATGAGCAAATATAATGCCCATAGTTAAGAAAGGGAAGAAAGAGGATCCAGGAAATTACAGACCAGTCATCTTCACCTCAGTCCCCAGAAAAATCATGGAGCAGATGCTCAAGGAATCCATTTCTAAGTACTTGGAGGAGAAGAAAGTGATTAGGAACAATCACCATGGATCAACCAAGGGCAAGTCATGCCTGACCATCCTGATTGATTTCCACGATAAAATGACCAGGTCTGTGGATGTGGGAAAAGCAGTGGACATGATATACCTGGATTTTTGCAACGTTTTTGATAAGGGCCTCCAGAAACATTCTTGCAAGCTAGCTGAGGAAGTATGGGTTGGATGAATGGACTGTCTGGTGGATATAAAGCTGCCTGGATTGTCGAGCTCAACAGACAGCAATCAATGGCTTGAGGTCTAGTTGGCAGCCTGTATCAAATGGAGTGCCCCATGGGTTGCCTTGGGGCCAGTTTTGTTCAGTATCTTCATTAAAAATTTAGGAGAGGGGATGGAATGCACCCTCAATAAATTCACAGATGACACCAAGCTGGGGGATATATTAGATATGCTGGAGGGTAGAGTTAGGATGCAGAGTGACCTAAACAAATTGGAGGATTGGGCCAAAAGAAATCTCATGAGGTTCAATCAGGAGAAGTGCAAAGGGATAGGCTTGGAACCAACTGGCTAAGCATCAGCTCTGCAGAAAATGATCTGGGGGTTACAGTGGATAATAAGCTGGATACGAGTAAGCAGTGTGCCTTTGTTGCAAAGAAGGCTAACAGAATACTGAGCTGCATTAGTAGGAACGTTGCCAGCAGATGAGGGAAAGTAATTATTCCTCTCTATTCTGCACTGGTGAGGCCACATCTGGAGTACTTCATCCAATTTTGCCCCCTCCTTCGTCCCATATAGACAGGATGTGGACAAGTTGGACACAGTTTAGCTGAGGGCAATGCAAATGGTTAGTGGGATGGGGAACATGCCTTCTGAGGAGAGGCTGAGGGAACTGGGCTCATTTAGTCTGCAGAAGAGAAGACTCCGGGGGATTTGATATCAGCCTTTAATTACCTGAAGGGTAATTCCAAAGAGGATGGAGCTGGAATGTTGTCAGCGATGACAGAACAAGGAGCAATGCTCTCAAGTTGCAGCAAGGGAGGTTTAGGTTGGATATTAAGAAACGCTTTCTCACTAGGAGGTCAGTAAAACACTGGAATAAGTTAACTAGAGAGGTTATGGAATCTCCATCCTTGGAAGTTTTTAAGACCCGGATAAACAAAGCCTGGCTGGAATGATCTAGTTGGGGATGGTCCTGCTTTGAGCAGGGGGTTGGACTAGATGAACTCCTGATATCCCTTCCAACCCTAATTTTCTATGAATCTATGTTAAGTCCTATATAGATAGCTAATATATGAATATGGATTTTCCCCCAATTGAGTTTAGCCACCCAATTACCTTTGTGGATTTGGGCCTTAATTTCTCTGTTTTAGCTCCCCTATTTGTAAAACAGGAATGGTGAAGCTTAACACACCCTTTATAAAACACCATAGAACCCAAAACAAAACTTCTCAATAGGTAGATGAGTAATGGCCCCAAAATATCTTCTGGAAACTGTTAATATGGGGGGGGGGAAGGGGAGGGATGTAATGTTTAACTCGATGAGGAGCTACAATGGATAA
This sequence comes from Gavialis gangeticus, assembly GCF_001723915.1. Lineage (NCBI taxonomy): Eukaryota > Metazoa > Chordata > Crocodylia > Gavialidae > Gavialis > Gavialis gangeticus. The sequence continues at coordinate 20,103,795 of NW_017729022.1, forward strand.
ATGAACTTTTGTGGTCAGTGGAGTCAAATGTTGCTGACAGAACTGAAAGAGTCAATACAGGCACCTTACCTTTGTTCTTTACTTGAAGGTCTCCAGCAAGTGCAATTATTGCAGTACTTGTGCTACAAACTAGATAAGAGCAAAACTAAGAGAAATCAAGGAACCTGAAGGTTTGTGCCCTTTATAACTTTCTTACTCTCTTCTCAAAAAAGGAAGACTAAGCTAAGGATAGTAACTTGCAAGATTACCAGTATTATTTAAGGATAGCCATGAACACCTCTTGTTTGAATGGGCAGGATGTTCACTGTAACACCAATGTGCTGATTAAACCAGAGTATGTTATATAGACGGGGCAGATACAGGGGGGTGGAGTGGTGCTATTACACATTCCTCTGATACCTCCTCCACCCAAACTTTAAAACCAACTGCTGGGAAGGGCAGCAGCATTTCTATTCAGGCAGCTGCTGAGAGTCAATTGACTTCATGGCTCATTATCACCTCCTGTTACCTACTAATCTCTCTCTACTCCACAGGTACTAATGACCCTCTAGCCTTTTTAATGATCTTAATATTCCACTATTTAAAAAGATCCTTTCTTCTGAAATTTGCTGTCTCTTAGCCATTCCTGGTAATGTTTCTCTTCTATTTCACAGATTATTTTTAGCTCAAGCTAAAAACCTTAACTCAGGTGTGGTAATATTAATACAGGTGTAGAAATTACTGACAGTGAAGTACTAGAAGCACTGTTGAAATGCTCAAGAAGGTTAGATTTTGTTTTATGAGTCTGAATATGAGATGTACTTTTAATCTATAATGACTGTAGGATTAATGAAACAATAGCTCTTGACTACTTAACTATTTTTGGTCTACCATCTTGTGGCTTTTTTAAACTTCATATATAATCTAACAAATTAGTGCACATTCCAATAGTTATATTTGTTTTTACTTTAATTCTAAATTGAATAATATATTGCTAGCCACTTAGCACCTTTCTAAAATTTGTATCTAGGAAAATGTGTTGTGTTAAAGGTGATGATGTGCCACACCATCTTCACCCAGCTTTTCAAAATCCTGGATCAGTCCATGTATATAGATATAGAATATGAACAATTCAGAAACATTCTTTTTCATTGCTAATGGTGTTACATGAGGTCGTGCTGTACTTGTGACAATATTGCTGTACAAACTTCCCTGGTATGGCAAAATATTTTGCTCTCCGTCTGAGAATTGATATTACACTCCCATCATGTACCTAGAAATAGGGTTCTGGGTATTATACTAAAAAGAAGACTATCTAATTCAAAATATGGTATCATAATTTGAAATATCATTCAAATTCCCCCCAGGCTTAAACCTCTCAAGTACTACATTTCCACTTCTTTAAAAATCGTTCAGGTTGTTCTTGTTTTTGTTGTTATTTTCTGGATAGCCTGTTTACCTGAACTAATGTTGAGTATGTTTTCTTAAGTTTCTCTATTTCTATAACACATATTACTGTAGGTTATATTCCATTTTACAGCTTTATTCTACATTTTCCTCTTCAATGGGTGCATCTACATGTACAACTAATGCACCTGAATTTTCTGCACAGAAAATTTGGGTATATTAAACTTTACCCTCTCACACACATGAACATGTGCCTGTCAGGATTAAATTTGCTCCTGAAAGGAGCAAGTCAGTCTAGAGGAACAGCCAGGGGGAGATCTAGGCTCCCCAGGTGCCAGCCTCAGGTAGGCAGGGGGCATGGGGGCTAGTCTCCATCTCCATTGGGCAAGGAACAGCTGTTCTGGCTGTCAGGCCACTGCCTCCCAGCTACATGGAGATCAGGACCCAAAATCCAGGACAGTTCTACCTGTCCTATGGTGATCAGGATGGGTCCCAATCTCCACATGGCTTACAGGCAGTGTCCCACCGAGTCAAGACAGCTCTTCTCACCCCCTGTGGCCCCTGTGCTGTCTAGGCTGAGTAGGAGCAATTTGCTCCCAGTTGGCATCTACACGTAAGCATCAGCACTTTAGTTTAATACACCAATTTCTAGTACCTGTATCTACAGGTACAAGAAAATGGTACATTAGACTAATTTACTACATGGCAATTGCTGTGCACATGTAGATGGTGACTCTCTACTGCACATTAGATTAGTCTAACAAGCAGTAAAGCATCTTGTGTAGATGCACCCAGAAGATTTGTCAATCAAACCAGAACCCCATATATTAACTCCATCTTTCAATATCCTCCCCACAAAATGCACATATGCATAAGCATACCTGGTTTAATGCAAACTACATTATATCTTTTATTTATTGATATACTTGTTTGTGTGTTTGTTTATTTTCTAAACAACTCTTTCTTTTCAGGAAGTCTCTACTGTACCAACACTGTTAGGAGAATTTACCACCACTATTAGGAGAAACTTTGTAGAATGTTCCAGAAGCCAGCACACCCTCTGAAAGAAAGATCTTAATTTTAAGTTTCAGCTTCTTTCTGTAGAGCCCCAGGCAAACTCTTTGAAGTGCAGAGTCAGGGGACGAACTTAACTTAGGCCTTTAGAAAAAAAATGGCTAACAAGGCACATGTCTAGTCCTGTGAAATCCCCTCTTTTAGAATGATCTCCCCTGCTACAAACTTCCCTCTGCATTATTGATTCTATATAAATAGCAAGTTTCTAAGCCACAGGCATGATGAATCAATAAGTATCTAGACAGAATCTAAGAACTGAACCTGAATGGCCAGGGAAGAAAACTAGCTATTCTTCAAGGAAATTGAAAAAAAAAAAAATCAACAGGCCAAGGAAAAGTGAAAAATACTTTGTAGAAGGAAACTCACAAGGGCAGTGCAATCAAGGATCTCTTTGCTCAAGGACCCCAAAAGATATTATTCAGGGGGGTTTATACACATGATCTGGAAGTGGCAGGGGCACTTTAATTAGAGCAGCTTCAAAAGTCACTCTAATTAAAGCGCCTGGAGTGTCACACGTATCAGTATCCACACACTGAAAAATGGCAGCAGGGGGTGCTTTAACTAAAGCTTGGCAAACCACCCTTTCCACAATTTTTCAGCACAGGGATGCTGATATATGTGACCCTGGAGTCTGCTCAGGTATGGTAATTACAGCACGCCAGAACAGCCTCACTGCACATGCTTAAGTCCCCCAAATGTCTAAGATTTATTTTCAAATGTTTCTAGAAAGTTGCCTGGACATTGCACTTATTCCTAAAAGAAACCCTAAATAATAAAGGCATTTGGTGGAAACAATTTCATTGCCAATTTTTACTTAAAGTCAGAAGCTTTAAACTTGTGAGCATTACTACAAATACATAAATGTGTTTTATTAAAATCATCAGATAGTGAGAGCTGCACAAATGTTCCAAACCTAAAAAAGCCTATTAAAAAATTAGAAAATTATAAAGAATAGTACAGGCATACTTTTTCAGGGAGTTAGGGAGTCTCCTCCCTCCTTTCTAGAGCTCTGCTAATCCTAATTGTTTGTTTGATTTTTTTGTTGTTTTTTTTTGTAACCTTTTCCTTTCCAAAGTCCTATACATAGACACTTTCAAGCTGAGAATGTCTCAGTAGGCTAAACTAGGTTAAGACTTCTTTTAGAGACTGTCACAAAATAAGCTATTATTTTGTGGTTCTAGGCCACTGACCACATACAAATATACAGATTCTGATGGTGCTTTAAGGTGCAGAGGCCCAGTGTAGCAGGGGCCCCTGATCCCTCCTACCTGAGAGATAGGGAACCAGCATTACAGGGCGGCAGTTCAGTAGGTGGCTAAGTAGGGGCCAGCTGCTAAGCCGTATGCAGCCAGGGAACCCCACAAGGGGTTAAAGAAAAACAAGGGAGATAGCAGTCCTGTGGCTCAGGGCTTAAACTGCAACACCTGAGAGCAGGCTGAGGCCTGAGCCATGTGACCAGACAAGGTGGAGCCCCAGCCTATTGTAAGCCTGGCTTAGCCAGAGGGGTCAGTTTGACCCTGGCTTTCACTGCAAGTAGGACTGTCATTGGCCATAGAGATACCAGAGGGGAATACAACCAACTAGGTGCCCAAGGACCTACTATAGACTCAGCAGTCAAAGGGTAGGAGGTGGTCAGGAACACAGGGAGACCCAGAAGGGTTTATCTATAACTGGCACAGAGTAACACCAGAGGGCAAGACATGGCTCAGAGGAAGCCACAAGGGTGCCACAAGAGCACCCAGTATCGAGCCCTTTCAGGGGCTGAGACCCAATGGGCTGCGTGGGACAGAAGCCCAAATTCTTTAAAGGCAGGACACAGCAGCCTTGCATAGTCAGATGGTTCAGGAGGCTAACCTCATTAAAAGGGCCAGGACCTGGTATGCAAGGAGAGCAGCCTTGCTCTTGGTTGGGGATGCCAGGGGGCTAAGCTGAAGCAAGAGCATTCTTGTCCTGGGTAAGGAATGACAGGTGGCTGGGATGAGGTGCAAGACAGACCAAAGGGGCCTGGAGACAGATGGGGCCAAGGGGCCTGGAGATCTAAAATATAGAGAGGGCTGAGACTGAGAAAGCTGGACCAAACCAGTAGGCCAGGGCTGGAAGCCTAGAGCCAGAAAAAGGGGAGGATAAGGGAAGACCTCTAAAGAAGACCAGACTGTGGACAGAGTGACATCTGCAAGGCATGGATATAGCTGTAGGGCAGGACAGAGTCCATGAATTTAGCTCTTACAGTGATTAGGGCCAGCAGGGTTGGAACCCCAAGGCTGAGAGACTGTGGATGATGGGGTCAGAGCCCTAAAGTTGAGAGACTGTGGGCAGCAGGGCTAGAAGCCAATTAGGTGGGCAACGTTGAGTCCAAGAGAAGGACTTAATATAGAGGGAGAGAGTAGCCAGAACTCACCAGCCTCTGAGGGCAGCATCCCCTCATCATCTTTAACATCAAGGTAGGGAAGCAGGGCAAAACCCTGGGAGTGGGAGTCAGGCAGGATTAAGGTGGCCACTAGGAAGCATCCTGTTACAACCAGACAGAAGCTTTTTAGGTTAATTAAAAACAAGAATTTAGAACACTGTCTCCCTAGCCAACCAATATCTAAATACATTGCTAGTAAGTTGGTCTTAAACGTACCATAGACATTGCTAGCAGCAAAGAAATACTTAGAATAGATGTCAGTAATGTATATTTAAAATAATTGTTTGTACTGCAGGGTACATAAGGAGAAGGGGGAGACCAAGCTCTATAGTAATACTGCAAATTTAGGAAGCAAAGAAAATATTAAGAGCCAAACTATGGCACACTATTTTGAACAAGTGCACACCATGACCAATTTGCTAATTAGGAGATGTCCTGTGGTGTCTAAAAACATATTGTGAATAAGTACTAGAATATTTTGCCACTTATATACAACCATAGGACTAGAGGCACATCAGACCATTTATATACAACCCTTTTTACTAGAGGAACATCAGACATTGATGGTTTTGTAGCTAACTATCTACAGTGTTCTGTGTGTACCTACAAAAGTACAGAACAAATATGGCTCTAGCTCTAGAGTCCCAGGCCAGATGGGACTAAATGTGTGTTCAGTAATTCTCTTGGCTAAAGGTTCTAGAGATTCTGAAATTTGTGGTTCTAAAAGGAACCAAGCATAAATCCCACATACCTTAGCCATAAATTGGAAAAATATGAGGCTAGGCAGAATTTCCATTAGCTGGATATGAATTTGATTGAATAACTTCAAGCAAAGAATTTCAACAAAAGGACATTAAGGGGACACAGGACAGCAGTTTTCAAAATATTTGAAAACCTGCCATTAAGCAGATGGAGAAATATTCTCCCTCACCATAAAGGGCAAGACACATGACAATAAGTTTAAACTGCTGCAAAGAAGATTTAGATCATCTCTCAGGAAAACCTTCCAAAATTTAAGAACAAGAGGACAATGGAGCAAGCTGCTAAGTAAAGTTGTGGAATTTCCTTCCAGAAAAGATTTTGAAGAGACTGGATTGGCATCTATCTGAAATAGTTTAAGAACTATGCATCCTGTGTCTGTGCAGGGGCTGGATCAATTGAGCCTTCCAGTGATCCTACCATTCTTCAATCAACCTTGATACCAAAAATTGTCACAGTACCATGCCATTGCAGTAGAAAAGAAAATAAGAAAAGGGAAAGAGCATGGAGCGTTGCCTCTCTCCTTTATTCACCCTTCCAAAAAACTAGTGCATCAAGGGACATAATGTAGTATTAGTCAAAATACCACGCATGAAGTGCTTTGTCTGGTCAAATGCACAGACATGGTAGGAATCTTATCTCAGGACCTGCAAGTCAGTGAAATCTTAAGAAAAATGTGACCACAAGGTGTACTGGCATTTAGCAGAGAATTGTAAAATGAAGTAAAGGCACAGGGGATCAGAAACTAAATATGCAGTGAGAGAGAGAATTTTCAGACTCCAGGAGTTTACTGCTGCTTTACCAGCAAATTGTTTTATAACAAAATACTGCAGGGTTAGCATTTATGTCTCTGCCTGGGATAATTAGTGTTTGTAAGGAAGAGAAAAAAAATCACATCACAAAAATACGAATACATACAGTATACAGCCTGTTACTCCTTAGCAGGGAGTGATCGCATTTCAGAAGGGTTTTATAAATATGAGGACCAATGTCTAAGGTCCTCTCTACCAGTTAATCATGCCTTAAATTGTGATACAGTTATGTATTCACCCATTTAATGGCATGGTAAAACAAGCAACAAGCTACAAAGTTATTCCACAAAAAATGTGGAATAAAGTTGTAGCTTGTTCTAATCATGCCATTAACTGAATGTGTGGTCAAGTGCTCCTCTGTGGCTCTTCACCCACTGCCAGCCCCACAGCTAACAAAGCTTGCATTTAGTGGCAGGGTTCCCTGTGCTGCCCCCACTGTGAGCCTCACTAACTGCGAGGCATGCAGTGGGGAGAATGCTGCCATCACTGAGAGCTTCGTGAGGTGTGGCACTCACAGCCAGGGCACTGAGAACCTCACAAATTCACAGTAGTGGCAGCATTCTCACCACTACCCGTTGCAAGCCCCACAGTCTACATCAGCTGCAGGGCTCATGGACACAGGAACCAGTGCGTTGTAGAAAGGGTGATTCTGTGGATCACACATTAGAGCCCACTGCACCTTGCACCCACCAGCTCCCCACACTCCCAGCCCACAGGCCCCTGGCCCTGCCGGTGCCCCTCACTCCTGAACCACAGCCTCCCAGCCCTGGCACTGCACCTCACTCTTGACCCCAGCACCCCAGTGTGTGAGGATGGAAGGTGGTATGTGGGGAAGGGTGGGTGTGTGGGTACAGGTGACTCATGGGGGTCACAGACAATGTGGCAAGGGGGCAGAGGAGCACAGGCAACATGGCAGGGTGGTGGAGGCACATGCCCTCCCCATTTTCTGCATGCACAGCAGGGTTTTGAGGCACACATGCCCCCCGACACATGGCTTTGCCCCCCCTGCCTCTCCGATGCATGGTCTGTGCCTTCCCCACGCAATGTGTCACCTGTTCCTGCTCCCCCTCTCTACCCTCATAGACTTACTTGGAGGAAGCTGCTCTTTACTGCTGCCCAGCTGCCATATGCAAATGCATGGGGTGCCCCCTGCATCCTACTCCCCCCAGCCCTAAGCAGCCCCTTGCAGGCAGGAACCTGCAAGTTTCTTGCATTTTTCTCCTTAAAAGAGAAACCTGCAATTTTATCCTTTAAAGGAAAAAATTCACATTTTTCCACAGCAAACCAAAAATCCAGATCCCTGTTTATCAGTTATACATGCAGGTTTTAGAGACTGAAAATGACAAGGGCAGAATTTGGACCTATATAAACAGAGGTGACTTTAAAAAGTCCCTGTTCATTTACCTCATTGCTCAATTTTCCATAAAATATGCGAGTCATATACATTTAAGAAAATTGCTGTAACTGGGTGAATAAACACACAAAAAATGTACCATGGAACTATGCCTTCACATTTCTAATTCAAATTCTGAAAACATATATTAGTATTTGTACTATGATACCATCTGAAGATTCCCACTAAAAAGGAAGTTCCCATCTGTATACTGTATGAGCTCACAGTCCCTGTCATGAAATCTAAACAGAAAAAAATGTAAAAGTTTGGAAGGAAAACAGATGGAGAGAGAAGTGAAGTATTTTGCCCGAGGTCACACAGCAGGTCAATAAGCAGAATCTGGAAAGGAAGCCAAGTGTTCTGAATATCTGTCCAGTGCTCATACCACTGTATGGACCACACTACTTTTTTGTGTTAGTTTCCATATGCATATTTGAAAGGCTTGCAGATAACACAAGTAAGATTTCTAAAGTGTACATCCTTACTTACACATACCATCCATCTGTCTTTGTCTTGTTACCAATTTCAATTTACTTACACAGTTTTGTATAAATAACAACACAATAAAGAGCGGTCACTATAGGTGCTTTTTTTGAAGGACACAGCAGGTGGATCTAAATGAATCTGAGCTCTGTTGTCATGGGTGACTAGTGCCTCCTGAGTCAGAAGAAGCACTTGTCCCCCCAGTGGCCAATCATTGACCAGAGGAGGTCCCCCCACAGTCGATCCCACTGACTGGGGGGGTCCCCCACGTCTGATCACATGTACTGGGGGGCTCTCCTTCAGCCAATCCCATGATCCTGCTGACAAGCAAGTGGCAGTGGCACGCTGCTGGCACTTCTGGGTGCACTGCTGACACTTCTGGGAGAGTTCTGGTGCTTCTGGGAGAACCCCCACTTCCTGGCCAGTGCTCTCAGGGGGAGCACCAGCACTCTCACCTGCCCCCCCTGCCCAGGAACGCTGGCTGACAGGAGGTGCACCAGCACTCTGAGGAGGTACACACGCACCCCGTGCACTCCCTACATGTCACCACTGTCTATTCTCAAGCCAAGTCTTCTACTGATTTCAGGAGTGGCATAGATTTCATAGATTTCATAGACATTTGGGCTGGAAGGGACCTCAGAAGATCATTGAGTCCAGACCCCACCCAAAGGGCAGGAAGTCAGCTGGGGTCCCAGCAAGATAAGCATCCAATTTGCTCTTGAAGGTGTTCAATGTAGATGCTTGAACCACCTCTGATGGCAGGCTGTTCCAAACCTTGGGGGCTCGGACAGTAAAGAAATTCTTCCTTACATCCAGCCTGAAATGGTCTCGCAGTAGTTTATGACCGTTCAGCCTCGTCATCCCTTGGGGCGCTCTGGTGAACAAACGTTCCCCCAGATCCTGGTGGTCACCCCTGATGAACTTATAGGTGGCCATCAGATCACCCCTGAGCCTGCGCTTTTCCAAGCTAAAGAGTCCCATGAAACGGGGAGAAGAAGGAGGGTTAGGATCTGACTTCAACAATACTGCTAAGTAAACATCTAACAAATGTTTGCAGGATCAAGCCCTGTCATGTTTCTATTGTTATGAGAGATGTCACTAGGTGGTGCTGTTTTCCAAGCTCTTTTCTATAGCATGTGAACAAATGTTCAGTCTTGGGAAAACATTGTGAGCATTTTGTTTCTGTTTTGAAAGATTCTGTGGAGAGTAAATAGGCCTCAGAAAGCAGCTGTGTGAGCAGAGCCCAACTCTCATTAGAGTCACAGAATCATAAAGAGAATCATAAGGAAGTAGGGCTGGAGGAGACCTCCAGAGGTCATCTAGTCCAATCCACTGGCTGGGGCAGGATCATCCCTATCCAAACCACAGAGTAAAAACTCTAATCTGAATTCTACATAAGCCTACCATCAACCCTGACACAACACAAACATAACACCTTAACCTGCCACAGGTCAAAGAGAGGAACCACAGCAGTCAACATCCTGCTTTATGAAATGTTGTCAATATATGCTCAAGAAATCCCTGGCAGAGGGCCACACCCTACACTACAGAGGAAGACAAAAATCCCCACCGTCCATACCAACCTGACCATGGTGTAAAATTCCTTCCTGACCCCCAATATGGCAATCAGTTTGACCCTAAGCAAGAACCTTCTAGCCAGGAACCTTTGTATTTGGTCCCAGCAGGAGTATAGGCATGCTCTAGTCACAGTCTTAGTCTTGGCTGTAGTCCAATACCTCTGGGAAAGCTTAACAATATCTTGACACATGTAGCAGAATGGGGGGGGTGGGCATGACAATGAGCAAAGCCCAGAAACATGGGAAATATCCATGGTAGAAAATAGGCAAAGTTATGCCTAAATCAAAACTGGCTAACTGTGGCCTCGGCCTCACCGCAATCCCCTGGCTGGGGCTGGCTCCATGGTAACACCCAGAGGGTGGTGGTTGACAGAAGTCAATCATCGTAGTGCGCTGTGACCAGTGGGGTCCCTCAAAGTGCTGTCCTTGGGCCTATACTATGCAACATCTTCATTAATGATGTGGACATTGGCATCAGAAGCAGACTGACCAAGTTCACTGATGACAACAAACTCTGGGGTAAAGCGTCCACACCTGAGGACAGCAGGGTGATCCAGGCTGACCTGGACAGGCTCAGCAAATAGGCGGATGAGAACCTGATGGTGTTTAACACTGAAAAATACAAGGTTCTCCACCTTGGGAAGAAAAACCTGCAGTATCCTTTAGGCTCGGCAGTGCTATGCTGGCTAGCACTACAAACAAAA
>NW_017729022.1:20119389-20120633 GCF_001723915.1 Gavialis gangeticus
GGCTACTCCGTAGGGACTGTCCCTCAGTTAGGTCTCCTCCAGCGTGGGCTCTCGCTGCTTTTCGTACCTCGGTCTGTTTGCATTGATTGATTCTCTGGTTACTGGACTGTTCTGGCTTGGACTCTGACTTCGCTTTCGGATCACCCTCAAAACACTGGCGACGACTTACCTGGCTTTCGACCTCGGAAATCACCTCAGCTATCCGATCGTCCTTCGGGACTGGCGTCACACCTGACTATCTTCAGCGAGTTACAGTTCATTGTACTGTTTGTTAGTTTACTTCTTCTATGAGCCGTTCACCAGTCCTAGGACTATTGAGCCAGGCAGCCGCCCCTAGCCTCCGGGTTAGATAGCAAGGGCTTGGCTCAAGAACCCTGTGGACCAACGGACCCCTGTGTTGTTGTTTGTTCATCACACCACTGTAACTGAAGAATTACGTTGCCTACGCCTCAAAAGCGTAAGTTGAATAAACTCTCTTGTTTAAGAAACCATCACGCTTCCATGCCGCTCAGTACTCCATTGCCAAAAACTCCCGCCTGTCCGCTCCAATTGCCACCACCCGGCCGCCCCACCGTGACCACGACCGTGAGCTTGGCTCGCCAGCTCCGGGGCTGTGACAATAAGGAAGAACTTCTTTACTGTCCAACCCCCCAAGGTTTGGAATAGACTGCTGCCAGAGGTGGTTCAAGCACCTACTTTGAATACCTTGAAGAGATATTTGGATGTTTATCTTGCTGGGATCCTATGATCCCTGCTGACTTCCTGCCCCTGGGGCAGGGGGCTGGACTTGATGATCTTCTGATGATGATCTAGGTCCCTTCCACCCCTAATGTCTATGAACCTATGAATCCCCAACCAGTGGCTGTCGAAGCTCTTCTTGAACAGCTCTACTGATGGAGAGTCCACAACTTCCCTAGGCAGTCTATTCTACTGCCTCGCTATTGTAATAGAAAATACATTTTTCCAGATATCGAATCTAAACTTACTTTGTTGCAATTTCAAACCATTGGTCTGCATCCTTGCCTCTGCAGCAAGAAAAGGTGCTTTTCCTTTTGTTTATGGCACTCCTTCAAGTAATTAAAGAGTGCTATCCTGTCCCCTCTTAAGTGCCTTTTGTACAAGCTGAACATGCTTAGCTCCTTCAGTCCCTCCTTGTATGACTTACTTTCCAAGCCCTATTTTTGTTCCTGCTTCTGGAGCCTCTAACTTCATAGTTTCATAGTTTCATAGATTAAGGGTCGGAA
>NW_017729022.1:20120644-20121063 GCF_001723915.1 Gavialis gangeticus
TCTGACAGCCCCCTCCCCCGGCGAGTCTAGTTTAAAGCTCCATGTCCTTTTCAAATTGTGGAGTCCAGAACTAGACATAGTACTCCAGATAAGGACTAAGCAGTAGCAAGTAGAGAGGCCTATCACCAACCATGTGCCTTATGCTTCTATTGATGCACTCAAAAACTGCATTCACCTTTTCTGTGACTGCATCACACTACCAAGACTCCCAATTTCTTTTCCATAGTGCTGCTATAAAATATAAAGTCACCCACTTTATATTTGTGTTTTTGATTATTCCTCCTAAGATGTAGAACTTTGTATTTGTTGGCACTGAACTTCATCCTGTTTGCTTTAGTCCAACTTTCCAGTCTGTCAATATCCTTCTGAATTGCACCTGAATCTTCCAGTGTGTTCACAATCCTTCCCAGGTTCATATC
>NW_017729022.1:20126063-20132098 GCF_001723915.1 Gavialis gangeticus
TCCAGTCTGTCAATATCCTTCTGAATTGCACCTGAATCTTCCAGTGTGTTCACAATCCTTCCCAGGTTCATATCATCCACAAACTTGCTCAAGAAGCTTTCTATGCCAGCATCTAAATTGTTAATAAATATGCTGAACAACAACAGGCCTGTGGGACTCTACTGGAAACCTCCTGCCATTCTGACATGGACCCATTAATAATTTGCTTGTCGCTATTGAGCCAGTTATCTGTCTGCCTTATAGAAGTTTTATCTATTCCATATTTCTCAAGTTTATTTATGAGAAGGTTATGTGGGACCTTGTTAAAAGCCTTGCTAAAATCCAGATACACTATATCCCCAGCATTTCCTACATCCACCCAAGTAGTTACTTTGACAAAGCAGGAGATCTGATTTAGTCTGATACAATTTGTTTTTCATAAATCCATGCTGGCTGCTTGTGATCAGCCTTTCCTCTTCAAGATGCTTGCAAACAGCCTTTGTTAACACATGCCCCAATAATTTCCCTTGAGGTGAAGCTAACTAGTCTGTAGTTCCCCGGGTCCTCTTTTTTGCCTTTTTTAAAGAGGGGCACTACATTGGCCCTTTTCCAGTCCTCTGGTACCTGGCCCATCTCCCAGAACTTCATGAAGATCATTGCCTAGGACTCTGAGATCTCCTCTGCCAGTTCCTTCAGTACCCTGGAATGAAGTTCATCTGACCCTGCTGACTGGAATTAATTCAGACCCCCAAAAACTCTCTGACTATCTTTTGTTATCTCCTCCCTCAGCTTGCCTGCTTCCTTGTCCAGATGATACTTATTAGGTATCTGACTGCAACTTAATTTTTTTGTAAAGACTGACAAAAAGTAGCTGTTGAATAGATCCACCTTCTTTGCATATTCTGTTAGGAGTTCTCACTGGCTTAGCAGAGGACCCACAGTTTTCTTGGCCCTTCTTTTCTGGCTAACATACTGATAGAATTTCTTGTTGTCCTTAATTTCCTTTGCAAGGTGCAGCTCATTCTTTATCTTTGCCTTTCTGATTTTGTCCCTGAAGGTTGCTGCTATTTCCTGGTACACTTCCTGGGTGACCTGCCCATTCGTCCATTGCCTGTATGCTTTCCTTTTGCATTTGAGGAATTTTAGAAGCTCCTTGTACAGCCATATTGGTCTCTGGTTATGGAATTATATCATATTGCTATCAATTCCTCCCAAGTTATGCATTACCTTCACATCCTCCACCTATTTTTCCTTATTGACCAGTACAAGATCCAAGATAAATGATCCCCTCATTGTAACCTTCACTTTCTGGAACAAAAAAGTGTCCTTAACATGAGTTAGGAACAAGCTTTGCATTTTATGTTTGGCTGCATTGTTCTTCCGTCAGATGTCCAGAAACCTGAAGTATCTCATCAGAACCATCCCATAACTTTTGGACATATTTGTCACCTGCTTGAATAGTACTTCATCCATCTCCTCTTCTTGATTTGGTGGCCTGCAATAAATCCCCACCTTAGTATTGGTGTTGCATCTTTCTCTTTTCATCTTCACCCAAATGCATTCCACTTCTGAACCAGGGAACAAGAGTAGATGTTTTTGACATACAAGGCAATGCCACCACCTTTTCTCCCAACACTTTCCTTCCAAAACAGAGCATAACCCCCAATGTTGAGACTCTAATCATAAGAACTGTCCCACCAGGTCTCTGTGATGCCCAGGAGATCATAGTTCTTTCCACAGGTCACAGCTTCCAACTTATCTTGTTTATTCCCCATACTTATTGCATTTGTATTTTGTCATCATATGTATTTTGCATTTTGACCCACTCACTTCCCTTTTGCACCACTAGTTGCAGTCCTGTAGCTCTCAGGAGCTCTCTCAGAATTAAGTTGCTTCTTCAAGTCCTTTCCCCTCTGGACTGTGAGCTCTGTTGCTGGAGGGTTTTGATCACCATCCTCTGTAGAACTTAGTTTAAAGCCCTCCTTACTAGGCTGGCCAGATGGATCCTATCTCTTGATAGCAGTCCTCCTCCCAAGAAAATCCACCCATTGTTGAAGAAGCAAAAACCTCCACATCGACACCGTCTCAGCTGCGTGTTCACTTCTGGGATACGATGATTTGCCTGGACCCTTACCTTCCACAGAAAGAATTGATAAGAATACAACTTGTATTCCAAGTTCTTTAATCCTCCTGCCAAGAGCCTTATAGGCATAGGTTGCCTACAGATGTTTAGGGGCTGTGCTCCAACTCATGGCACTTTACACAAAGTGCCATGAGTTAGAGCCTACACTCCCCCCAACCCAACAGATGTTCACCCTGCCCAGAAGGCAAGAGTGCTCCAGGAGCCTCCAAGGAGGCTGCCAAACAGCTCCTCTCCCCAGCCCTGCCCCTCACCCCCAGCTCTAGCTACAACAAAGTTGAGTCAGCAGCTGCTACTACCACTGTCAAGAGACCCAGGCAGGGGGTGGGGAAAGGGAGTCCCCTTGCCTCGTGGGCCCAACTCCCCCCAGTATCCAGCCAAGTTATCTTGGGGGGGGGGGGGAAAGGGGGGCCCCTTTCCTCGGGGGCCCCACCCCCCCCCGTATCCCGCCAAGTTTTTTTGGGGGGGGGGGGGGAATGAGAGGTGAAGGGACTCCATTCCACCCCTCCCCACCTCCAGCTCTGGCCAGGCAAAACCAAACCAGCAGCTAAGTGCTGTTCTCTCCTCTCTTCCTTCCCCTCCTTCCTCCACTGATAGCCCCGCAAAGGCACAAAAAGCTCACCCTCAAGGGGGGAACACACATTCCCTAAGGTACACTGTTCTATAGCGCTTTCAGTTAATACCTTATTTATCAAGGGTTTTCCACATGCTTGGCTATTTTAAAAGTGCTCAGCAACCATGCATGTGTGTTACGTTATGGCTGCAGAGAGCTTTCAGGGGCCCGACTGCATGAAAAATGTAATTTGTGTAAGCACCCATAGCCAGTTCTTGTGACCATAATTGCTCCTTACAAACAAGGCATTAGTGTATTGGACTCAGATACCTGAGATATGGGACCTGCTATGAGGCCACCTCTGTAACAGGACTGATGAATGCATTCAAGTAAAACAAGTTAAATTTAAAATATTTCCATACTTCACTTCAGTGATTTCTTCTCCACTGGACATCTACTAGGTTCCAGACATATGTGAGCATTTGGCAGAGGGGTGACATTCATGTCAAAATGGGGCACTGATGTCAGAAGAAGCAAAAGTATTCTTGAAGCATGGATTATATAGCTATCAAGTGTTTTTGTAAGGTTCCCAGTTTTAACAGTAACACATTAAGACCAATCTGTAAAACCAACTTACATGATACACTTTCTCTTTCAGAGAAAAAAGTGGATTATAGAGGACACAAATGAATTTCAAGATTAAAATTATATCATTATTTGGTTCTAGGCCATAGACAAGGCATTTGAATAAATGACTATAACAACAGTAGAAATAATCTAAAGTTTAACAATCCTACTTTATAGATGCAGAACACTGTTTCCAAGTGTTGTCAACAAGGTTGTCTTGAGGAATCCCATATCCTATTGTATTTACTTTGTTATATAAAAATCTTTAAGGTACCACAAAGGCATGATGGATGCAAAAATCCCAAATGTCCAAACATAGTGAGGTTGTAACCCAAACTGGCAAAAGCTTGAAAATCTAAAGGGTTGTCATTTATCACTCCTCCACTGCTGCATGCCATGCTACATCACACAGGAGTCATGTGTCAGCTACAACTTAGAATTTTATTGTGTTTGTTGGTTCAGATCATGACCATAACATTATTTAAGTATAGGCCACTACACTGCCATCATAAAACATTAGAGAAAACTAGGTTGTGATCACTCCGATAGATTTGCTTAGGCAAAGTAAACTTTTGGGATAGCTCTACTAGCAGCCAAGAGCAGAATTATAATTCTGTTATTTTATTAGTCCCTTCTAGTGTTGTTATATTTAGGTGTATATTCTCATGATAGCATTAAAATGTAAACTATGAAAAAACCCAATATATGGCTAGGACAGAACCAACTCATTAGACAGAAGTTACAAAACAATAGAAGTGAAGATTTGCCTTAAGAAAGGCATAACCTAAACTGAAATCATGATTTTTTGAAGAACCAGATTTGGATACCTGTCCCTTCTTGGCTTAAAAGGAAAGAGTTCATGTGGCTAGTTCCTTCCCACCTCCCCAGCCAGGTAGGTTATACAGAGTAAATTGTCAGGGGTGTGGCTGGGGGAGAAGTGTGTGTGCTTACACAGAATTTGAGAAATTCCTGAATACCCTCGCAGCTTGTATGGCTACACTCGCCAGCATAATTTAAAACAATTCTATTCTAAACTATGGCAAAACCTTCAGAATAGCATAAAACTGACCGCAGCATTAAAAAGCTACTTCCCTCAGCCGCTCCCTGCATGAGAGTACCCTTTGTCTCCTGTTGCCCGTCTCTTTACAACTTAGTGCATTACGGTAGAGATTAAAAATAAAAATGATTAGATCCCTTTGTTAGAAAGGAGTAATAGCAGTTTCAACCTAGTTTTGTTTTGTTTTTTCCATATTTCATAAATGTGAAGCTCTGACTGCAAGCAGAGGCTCTTGAAAACATTTGATGGAAAATTGCCATTTCATTTCACTGAAATGCTTCTGAGCCAAAACCAGGGGAGGGGGGTGGTTGGGAGGAGGCGGAAGAGTCTTATTCTTAATATGGACAGTGTACTATAGTACAACAATATTACTCTTCTCCCCTGCTTATTTCATTTTACATTTTCTCTCCGATACTGTTATTGTTGCTGTTAATATCTCTGGCAGATGTTCTAGGGTAAATGATGCAATTAAGAATCCAAAATTCCCATTTCTTCCAGATGTCTTATTTTCTCAATATTCACTCACTGGAAGTATATTTACTTTCTACACCATAGTGTCTAGCACTTAGTACGCTTTCTGGTTTCCATTTTATGAAATTTCTACAGTTAATCTGAAAAATGTCAGTGTATTTTAGAAGAAAGTTTTCCCTGTACTAAACTTTACTCCATTAGTTGTGAATTGGCAGAATATATCTATCTATAAATGGGGGGGGACAATGTATTAAACAACAATTAAGTGTACTCAATTTTGTGGTTTTTATGATCAGTATTTTCTGCCAGTTGCTAGGTTTTTTGGATGTTAAAATTGGCCTTTTGCAGTTTCACTTGATCCATAAGACACTGGAAAAGAATATTATCAATTGCTGTTGCATGGGGTGTAACATGGCTCACTACTATGGCCCACTTCTACAAGTGAGATGACACTAATCTGGCTGAGCTCCCCACACTGGACACACACAAGGCTGTTGTTCTTGGATCCAAAATCTGGATCCATCAGGCTTCTGAGTACCCCCGGCTCAACAGAATTCATCCATACTCTCTGGCTCTTGTACCTCTAATACATTTCAAGGCACAGACTCCTAGTGCCTGTGGTGCAAGTGTCTTAGGTACCCAGAACTAACACTGGCCCCCCAAAACATACAAGTTGCTTAACCACATCCTCCCTAGAACTATACTTTCATGGGTACTCTGCTTCATAGTTTAACCATTCAGGGACATGTGGTAGTTCAAGCAAGAACACAATTTTTGCAAAAGGAATTCTAAACCAACCCTACTCTTCATAGTTTCACAGTTGGCAAGGTCAGAAGGGACCTGAGCAGATAATCAAATCCACCCCCCTGCCATGGCAGGAAAGAGTACTGGGGTCAAACGACCCCAGCAAGGTGTTCATCCAGCCTCCTTTTAAAGACCCCCAGGGTAGGAGCCAGCACCACTTCTCTTGGAAGTTGGTTTCAGATCCTAGCCATCCTGACAGTGAAATAGCGCCTCCTGTTATCTAACTTGAATCTACCCTCTGCCAGCTTGTGAGTTATTTCTAGTCACTCCTGATAGTACTCGGGGGAACAGGGACTCCCCCAATGCCTGCTGGTCCCCTCTGACTAGTTTGTAAATGGCCACTAGGTCCCCCCTCATCCTTCTCTTGTGGAGGCTGAACAGGTTCAGGTCCCGTAGCCTCTCCT
>NW_017729022.1:20132596-20142126 GCF_001723915.1 Gavialis gangeticus
CCTCCCCAGGTGCAGCACCTTGCACTTATCAGTGTTGAAACCCGTCCTGTTCTCATCCGCCCACCACTACTCTAATCACAGACAGCCAATAAACTACATAGCTCTACATAAAAAAAACAAGAAAAGTTGTATACCCAACCCTGATTCAGTTTCCTTCTTACTCCAAGAGACCTTTGGGACTTGGTCAGCATCCCTTCTGAAAGTTCCTGAGTCTGCCTCACCTTGTTCTCCTCCTTTCTTCCCTTTCCTCATCCGGCACTGTTTTGCCACCTTATTGTGGCCCAGAGAAGCTCCCATTTTATAATTTCCAGTCTTCTCTATCATATAACCTCCTGTGTCAACCTAAACCTCCACTGAATAATTATGTACCCCCTTAGCTGATCCATCATTTGAGTCCAATGGGAAAGAAAATTCTCCTAGTTGATAAACAATTAATTGCTTCCAGTGGCTGGAAGTCTATCTAGGTGTAAAGATTTCCTACACCTAGTCCTCTTACGTAAGAATTTCTCCTGACAGCCTCTGTGAACAGTTTTACAATCAAAATGGCCATCACAAAATAAAATGGAATTTGGTGATGATAAAGATGCATAATCCAGGGTTCAACAACCTATGGCCCACAAAGAACACCAACAATTTTATTCTTGTTCCTGTAGTTAGTAGGTTTTGAATAAGAATGTACCATTCAGTAGCAGAATACCTTACAAAGGCCACTTCCAGCCCACCTTTGGACTGAACTGTGTTAATGTAGCCTATGGTTAGTAAAAGGATACCAACCCTAATCCATCATAGATCTCATTGTTAGCCATGCAGGATCGTGCCATATTTTAACATAAGAGATCAAGTAACTCCTTCAAAGTTTAATTTGGCTCCGTAGGTACCTGCCTAATTATTTGTCAGTTAAAGGAAAAACAATATGAGTTCTGAATGTCAGTGAAGCCATCTTGAGTGAGGGAGGCTTCTTGAAATTTCCAGACTGAAAGCCCTTTCAAAGATAGACTTTTGGGGGCTTGAAATTTTCTAGAATGTTTTGCAATAATAAAATTACAAACAGACAATAAAAACAGACATTTAAGAAATTAGAAAGGGGCTCTCAAAAACTGCTTCAGCACCAACAACCTCTCTCTTTCATATGTCACCTCCACAGCTCACAACTTCCAATTGCTGATCAGGAATAGGTAAGTTGTTTGTGTTTCTTTCATGATCCCAGTATAAAGGAGACCTTTTGGGAGACCCTGTGTGAAATATCCCAGAAAGCAATTAAAAAAGTGCAAAGAAAGGACTAAATAGTTTCCTCTGGATGAATCTCTATAAATACAACCAATTAAAACCATGCTTGTTTTGTTACTTCCTAAAATAGTTGACCAACACTGAACCTTTCCTTAGCTCTTGTATAATCAAAGAGCAACTATTCTAAAATGTGTCATTTTACAGGCACTAATTAATAGTTGTATATCATAAATCAGGTAGGGAGGAGTAAAGCATGTAACTCTCCTGAACACTAGCAGAAAACCTAGTGGAAAACCCATAACTCCCCACTTCCCTAAGAAAACCTCCTTCAACTGAGATGAGATTTCCAAAAAGCAAAGATACAAGTAAGGGCAGTCCCTCTGGCAGCATAAGTCTAATACAACCACATTGTTAGAAATCCTGATGGGGATGCAAAGGTATGAGGCTAAAAAGATTTACGCATCTACAAATTAGATTCCACAAAGCATAAGCTTTAGGTGCCTGATCCCCAGAATGGAATTCAGAACCCAAATAAACTGCCTAAACTCCCTATATAGTGCAAGCATGATCCTCTTTCCCATATGGTTCAGTACTTCAGAAGAGCGATCCAAAAACCCTGCACATAGAGCATGAAAGTCAGCCAGAGTAGACGAAACACTAAGCATAGGTGTCTGTTCAAACTCTCTCTTGGAACTTGAGCACCCAAATCAGGGCTGCAGAGAGGCATCTGCATCTTTTCAGAGTTTCAGAGTCCAAAACCCTCTTCCTAACAGTAGGTGCCTATGTCCAGTCTTTGAAAATTTTCTTTTACTGACAAAAAACAGCCAAAATAGTAGCCCATCTTTTATTAACCAGTCTAATGTTGAGAGCACTAATTCAGGAAACAGAATACTGGTTTCTATGCCCTCCTCAGCCTGGGGTAGAAAAAATACACTTTATCCATTTCCCAAGGAGAGCATCCTAATCACCAAGGTAGAACCAAAGCTGAAATGTGAACACTTCTACCTGTCCCTGTTGAAGCAGTGCTATTGTGCAGAAAGGAATGCAAGATTAATGAAGCCAGAGAGGGTGAAAAAAGAAAGACAGCTCTGAAACCTTGCAGTTAAAGCACTTACCTAAGGGGAGGAAGTGCTGGATTATGACCCTTATTGCAGACTCTTAATGCATTTTAAATTATAAAAAAAAGACAGAAAGAAATCTGGGAACAAGAATCAAAATCTCTTCCCTTCAGTCCTCCCCACCAGGTGTGTGAGTTGACCACAAGGCTAGAGAATCAAGCTGCCTCTTGTGTTTTATCTTTCTTCTTTTAAAGAAGCACTTTGTTTCATGTTTACTTGCTCACTTACTGACCTTCCTAAATGCTTACATTTTTTATAAATGCTGCAAGAATTTATCTAAGGAAAAGGAATGGAGATAGCAATAAACAAGAGATGGAAGGAAACACAGCACCACAAGATGAGTTTCCACAGTGGCTATAAGCTAACAAGAAACATCAGAATAGGTAAAATCTGAAGACTGTTTAAAATCCGCTCCATTTCTTTGAAATCAGCTGTTATTAGCATCTGAAGACTATGCCTGATTCTTGTTCTCTAAATGATTTGTGAAAAATGAGCAGGTGCAAAAGCTGGGAAAAAAATTATATTCAAGAGAGATATATCCTTCAACGTCACGTATAACCTCATAGCAGTTATAGAGTAACCCATATTTAATACTGATGACAGCATATTATTTTGTATTCACACAAAAAAATATTACTTATTGTAAACCAGCTAACAAGGTGCATTGGCACCTACCTCAGAGGAAGCCCATGGTGCCCCCTGGCAGCTGTACTGACCCTGTCCCTTCCACTGTGGTTTCCCTCTGGGTATTACCCTATCCTTGTCTCCCATGCCTTGGTTGTTATTGTAAGCTCTGGGAGGCTGGTTCTGGAGAGCCATAAAGTGGCTTTGGGTGCCCTGCTCCACTCTGCTAAATACACCAGGCTCTGGCACAACTCACACAGTTCACTGGGATTCTGGGAGCCCACTTCCAAAAGCCTTGGGCCTCTGGGCTCTATTGTTCCTCAAGTCATTCACTGAGGTATACTTCTTCGCTAAGCAAACACTCAATAGCACCTCTTCCCAGGGTACCCTTCATGGCCTCCAATCTCTCCTATAGCCATACCCATGCCTTGCCAGTAAAAGAATATAATCAACATGAAATGCAAATTCGCCTAACTTCAATGTAAGCTCTGTACCCAGAAGAGCCTTCTTTGCCCCAGAGCCTGTAGAGTTACTCCTCTCAACCTACCAGGGTCTGAGGTTCCCTTCCAAGAACCAGGCTTTTATGGCCCTACACTCCACCTCTTCCAGTCACGTGACCTGTGATCCTTTCAGTAAGCTACAGTTGTCTTCTTCTGGATGCCTCAGCAGGCCTGGATGCCTCAGCAGGCCCGTACCAAGTGTTGTCTCGGCCCAGTCCCCCCACTAGAAGGAAGCCAGTACAGCCCCTTCTCTCCCCCCGCCCCTTCCCTCCCACAGATTTAAATCAGCCAGATACTGGTTTCCAAGCTGCCAGGATGCATTCCTGGCCATGTACATGTTGCGGCTGTGCATATGCATGTGGCATTTATCGATGACATTATCGGCCACATCAGCCAAAAAAAGCCAATTACTGATAATGTCAATTTTCCTTTGATCGTTGCCAATACAATATGGAACAATATATCAGTGCACCTCTAGTAACAGGGCAAAATCTCAGTTGCGCCCCTTTACACCTGGCTATAATAATTATTTTCCAATCATTTTCCTAAACATGTTTCTAAATTTTTCTGCACTGGGAATAGGAAATTCCATTATATTAAATCAAGAAAATAAGGGATTAATGAGTTTTTTAAAGTTTCTGTTCTGTTGAAGATATTTCCACCCTTTTTCAGAATAAGAGAGAGGTTACTTAGGAATAATATTTGGCAAGTTACATTTAGGCAGATAGCAAATCTGGAATTTGACTGTAAGCCTAGAAATATAGATTTTCTAATACTGAAAGAAACTAACGAAAACTAATAAGTAGACTTCAGTAATTTACATGTTCTATACTAATGGAACATGAAGTGGGAAACCTAATGAATTAATGAAATAAAGAATAAAATTCTAATCTCTTTACTTAGGAGCACAGACCCATTAAGGCAACAAGACTAATTGAATGAGTCCAGTTATCTAGAGGATTTTTTTAAGATCTTAAAAGACCTGTCATCACTGTGGCATCTGAGCATAAGCATGTGACATTCTGTAGATAAAGAAGTAAAAGAAATCCAGCAGAAAGCATTATTTAGAATATATATTGAACTCAGAGACTCATAATGAATGCAGGTATTATTGTCAGCACAAATTATAAAACCTCAGATTGTGAAACTGAAAAAGCAAATCTTATTCCTGTATTATGGAAATGTTAACATATTTACTCATGCTAGAAAAAAGTAACAGCAGGGTAAGCATGATGTCAGGTTTTTAAATCCTAAAATCTTTAAAGTCTTTTCCTAACAGGGAGAAGGAAAACATTAATCCTCTAAATTGGAAATCAGCTAAATAAATTAAAATTGCTGATTGGTCTGTATGCATGGGTGATCTAGCCATTCTAGAGAAGAAAACATTACTAATACATGAAAAAGTGGAAAAATGTTAAGAAATCTGGTATTGCTTTTTGGAACGTAAGACTAATTGTCTAACTGAAAATAAAAGACTAGAATCTTTGATGCCATCATTTTGCAAATACTGGAACTGCACAGCTGTATGTCTGTAAGGACAGATCTTATACACCTGCTCATGGAAAATCCCATTAAAATTTTACAAAAGGATTACAGGTTCATGTACAAACTGAATAATCTTCAAATTATTATTCCTGCCCTCCTTTCTTACCTTGGAAAACTTTAAAGAGCTACATATACTGTACCAGGCGGGGGGAAACGTCATAGGGTTGCCGTGCTCTCCCCTAGCGCCCCCTACCATGCCAAGTTTGCATTATCGCACCCTCATTCTCACCTGCCACGTGAAAACTTTCTTATGAAAGTTAAAGGGAGGATGCCTCTCATCCTCCTGGTCATGGTTCCTGCTACCCCTATCCTTGGTTATACAACAGGGTTCCGAACACCCCAGCCTTATGGGCTATGCATGGCTCCAACCACCCCTGTACCACGCAGATGTGCCAGACGTTGTTTGATCTATCTCACTCTCTGCGCCCTCTCTAGTTCTTGGGCTCTCCGCAGCCCTGGTCTCTCAGCTGCGCCCCACAGGCGCTCTGGCTTTCCACAGCCTTGTCTCGCAATTACGCCCCACAGGCGCTATGGCTTCCACAGCCTTGTCTCAAAAACAAACCCCACAGGTGCTCTGGCTTTCTGCAGCCCGCTTTCTGGGTCTTCTCGCTGCCCCCTCTCTGGGGCTTCTCTGGGATCTCCACGTGGCCGTGGATCCCCTATGAGGCCTCCTCCATCCCCTTATAGCCTCACCCGTTCCTCCGGTCATAAACCATCAATGCAAATTCAAGCTCTTTGTCTATAACATAAACCTAAGCCATCTGGCCATAATCACCTTCAAGTCTGCCATCACGTTTCTCCATCTCTCACCCAAACAACTGCCTATGCGTTCTAGCCTCTTCCTTTTTCTCACTCTGGCAGAGTTCCTACCCCTATGGCTGCTGGCAGGCAACTGCCTGCCTGGCTTCAGCCTGGAGCCAGCCCCTGCCCCTTTCGGTCAGCTGACTCTCACCGGTTACCCTGGCAACCAATAGCTGGGCTCCTCACTTACTGCTCCACAAGTATTGGGAACCTCAGTGCCCTGCTACATATACATATACATACGTACACACACACATATATATACACACACACACACATATATATACATATACAGACACACATATATATACATAACCAATAAATATAAACTTAGATTTTGTTTAAAGTATCAGTGTAAAAGAAATACATTTCATGACAACCATGTCCTATTGCACTGGGTTGTAACTGGTCCCAATATTAACTGCTTTGGAGTCAACAGTAAAGAAAACAAATAGGGAAAGCAGGAATAACTCAGCTCCTGTCTTGGCTATTTGTAAATAAAATACCAATAATTCACTGTAATTATTAACAGAGTTGTTGGAGCAATTGCTTGTTTGTGTTTATGCAGTGGTACAAATCCAGTCAGTGTTATTACACTCTTAGTTCAAAAGTATAATAAATAATGTATTAAGTTTTAGATTACAATAACTGACATAAGCAGCATTTTAGGTAACAAAATTCAGGACACAATCCTAGATGTTCCGTAGAACAAAAGCCAAAAACAGACCTCCAGAACAGGAAGCCATCTAACCAGAACCAAAAGTGGTGTAATGTAGCTGCCCTGGTGTAGCACTACAGGATAATTATCTATACTGAGAGGCACAGCTAATTAGCCTGAATGCAGTAGTATACAAACATGGCTATACTGCTTCTAGCAAAATCACTTAGGTC
Source organism: Gavialis gangeticus (assembly GCF_001723915.1). Taxonomy (NCBI): domain Eukaryota; kingdom Metazoa; phylum Chordata; order Crocodylia; family Gavialidae; genus Gavialis; species Gavialis gangeticus. Next base: position 20,139,303 of record NW_017729022.1, read on the forward strand.
TCAGCACAAATAATTCACCTGTAAAGAAGAGTGGTATCTCCGCACACAGCGGTTTTGTGCAGCAGCATGAATAAAAATTTAGTTCAAATCCGGACAAAACTCTCATTTCAGAGACTCTTTCAGGATACCATAACTCAGGAAAATGAGTAAGAGATTCTGGCTTTGGTAATTTGCTATTGATGGTGTATTTTTTGTGGAAGAGCCAGCTCTTGAAAGATATTTGGGCTCCTTACTCTTGCTGATTTTGATGGCCATTACACATGCATCTAAACTAGAAGGATTTGAGTCTCAGATACAACAGTGAATGACATCAGTACAAAATTTTAAGCTTATAATACATTGGAACCACAGGGAACATCTAGTTTTAAACTCTATAAGCATTTTTACATGTGCTCCAAAGGGGCGGGGGGGTTAATCAGAGTGGATCTGAGAGCTGTTCTAATTAAAGTGCCTGCAGCATCTCATGTATCAGCATCCCTGTCCTTCAAAATGGCAGTGGGGATACTTTAACTAAAACTTGTTTGAAGTGTGGGGATGCTGATACACAAGACGCAGATGATATTGGAGGCACACTAATTAGCATATTCCACCAGACTTGATTAACTGAGTCTACTCTGACACGCTGTAATTACAGCACGACAGACCAGCCTCCCTGCATGTCTGCAGGCACTCTTTGTTCTTTCCTGAACCTCTGAAAAGAGCTGTGAGCAAAGGAGTGGATGATTTTCTCTCTTAACACAGTAACATTATTCCAGAAGACCAAGGGTGATCAAATTATTTCCCAGTTAACAAAAATGCTTTCAAATGGTTTTAACTCACTTTAAGGTACATATTGCCAACAAGTCTTACCCAGCTGGTAGGAATGGATATACTCCCCTGTGCCATTTTCTATATAATACAAAGTATTCTATATATTTTAAGCAGTATTTAACTAATCTATTTACATTTTATTTAAAGTAATGTTTCTTTGTATGTACAACACATAGAGCACATCTATATGTGCAATTCATACTATATGGGTTTACTGTGCAGTAAACCAGCCCTAGGCAGGCATCTACACATACAGCGATTTGAGAGCAGATTTGTTCCTTGTGGCAACTCCAAGCTACATCTGGCCCTGCTCTGCCCCCCTGCAGCAGCCAAGCAGAGATAGAGGCTCTGGCCACAGCTATCTGGGTACCAGGGGCACTGCACTTCTGGCCCAGAGCAGTCTGCAGCGCGCTGGCACAACTCTCTACAACTCTATCAACAGTCTGTATGATGGCTGCTCCACCTGCATTTCTGGCCCTGGCAGTGACAATCCATGCCCTGGGCTTCTCTTTGCTGCCTTGCTTACCACACTACACCACTGCGGCAACTGCCACTTGGCCCCTGTAATTCTCAGCCCTGTCTGCCTCCCCATGCCACACTGCCAGGCTTACCACTGTATCCAAGGCCCCCTGCCCCTACACTGATGTCACCCATCCCCTGGGCTGTCACCTGGCCCCCAGCAGGGACGCTGGTGACATGCACATGGACGCTGCCATGGGTGACATCCACACGTTCCTGGGGGTCTAGTCCCACGACCTGTGGGCCCACCCAGACAACCAGGATTGGTGGCTGCACATTGTCCCATGCACCTGGAATGAAAAGCAGTGGGTGAACTTGTTCCAGATGACCTGGGCTACTTTCCCACAGTTGGAGTAGCAAGCCACCACCATGTGACCGCCCCTCCCCACAGAGACCGCCCCTCCTCACAGAGACCCGGTTAGCCGTCGTAGTCTGCTCAAGCTGGCCACATCACCAGCCTATGCCACATCAGCCATCTCTTTGGTGTGGGCAAGAAGACTACAAGGGAAGTTGTCCTGGAGTTCTGTGGCACCCACCCAGACATGCTGGGATACACTGTGCTCTGTGTCCATGACCCCCTGGAAGTGCTGGCAGGGTTCTGTGCCCTGGGCTTCCCATAGTGTATTGGGGCCCTGGATGGGACCCACATCCCTGTGACCCTGTGGTGGCTGCCCCTACTACAGCTGGCAGGGCTTTCATTCCATCGAGCTGCAGGCTGTTTTCAACCACCAGGGCACCTTCACCAATGTCAGCACCAGCTGGGCTGGCACTGCCCATGCTGCCTGCATCTTCTCTAACTTTTCCGTACCAGCCCTGGAGGAGAGTGGGTGCTTCACGCCGGGGTAACAGACCTCCAGCTGGGCAAAAAGCCAGTACTGCCCCTCCTCATCAGGGATCCCACATACCCTCTTCTCCCCTGGATCATGCAGCCCTACAGCAGCCAGCTGGACCCTGGCCAGGCACATTTCAACAGGTGCCTGAGCTGGATCCACGCACTGGTGGAATGTGCCTTCAGCCACCTAAAGGGGTGCTGGAGCATCCTCACCACCTGCCTTGAGGTCACAGAGGCCAACATCTCCCGGGTCATCATTGCAGCCTGTGTGCTGAATAACATCTGTGAGTCCTGGAAAGAGCTCTTCCATGAGGCTTGGGAGGAGGAGGCTCAGTGAACAAAGGATGCCCAGCAGTGAGAGTTCCATCTCTGACAGTAACAAAGATGGACCTGTCTCCCCCAAGGCCCAGGTCAAGCTGCACACCCAGCAGTGGGGACCAGGGCACGATATGTGAGTTACTGGTGGATCGTCTGTTCCTGCACCCATTGCTGTAGGCCACCTGGACACCTAGCCACAGACCCCAGGGTTCACCATGCACCCCCAGCACCATGGTCATTGTGGACAGTCTTCTGCAAAAAAATGTATTTCCCTCCACAAACACAGCCCCTATCCCATTCTCCTGAACAACAGAGCCCCTCCCACCCTCCCTCCCAAACAACAGC
>NW_017729022.1:20142258-20170144 GCF_001723915.1 Gavialis gangeticus
CAACCACTACCCTCTTCCCCATGTAAACTATGTACATTGGGTGCCCTCCTGGGATGGGGGACAGGGGGGTGGAGGCACCTACAGAGCACATCTCAGAGACAGCCACCCAGCACCCTGGCCTCTGGCCACACCCCTCTGCATGCTCATGCCACAGCAAGGCCAGTGGGCAGTGGTTCAGCCAGAGGCAAGTGTAGAAGCTACTCTGCTGGCACAATTGGCTGTCCCTCCTGCAGCCTGGGGCCAGGGCCAGCAAAACCCACACACAGTGATGACCCCACTGTCGGCAGTTCCTGCTTAGGGGTTCCACAGAGCCTGTGCAAGCAGCAGGGAGGGGAGGAGGGATGACTGTCAGGCAGGGAGGCCAGCTAGTGGGGGACCAGAGGCAGGGCCAGGGGGCCCTGGCTTCTAGAGCTCAGCCCAAGCCCACTGTGAGGTTTGTTGCTGGGTAGTGGACAGCTGCAATGGGGCAGATGGGGCCAGGGCCAGGGGCTGGACAGCAGGCGGCACGAAGGAGGCCACCAGGGCCATGATGTTGTCCAGCACCCAGTGGTCCTCCTGCATGGCCTTCACTGCCCTGGTCACCATAGTGTCCTGCCACTCCTGGGCCTCCAGCATCCTCTCAAGGAGGGTGATGTGCCTCTTCTCAAAAGCTAGAAGCCTGTTCCTGAATGCCCAGTCCTCATGGGCCTTCTCCCAGGCCCTCCCCGCTTGTGTGTGATGTCCTCAGCATGCCAGGCCTGAGAGTCTGCCAGCCACTGTTCTGCCATGGTGACCAGCAAGTCCAAGAGCAGGGTCCAGTTCTTGATCTACCATGGCCAGAATCAGCGCATATGGAGGGCCCCAGCCAAGGCTGACAGTGACCCTGAAGGTCCATCCCTGCTGGCAGTTGGTGTCTCTCCCCTCTGTGTAACTGCTGGACCTGCAGAGCCAGGAGAAAGAGACTGTTTGTGAGAGTTTTAAATATTTCTGTTATAACATGCACTATACCAAGGGGCTGTGTGCTGCCCAGCTTCACATCAGGAGCTGTGCCCACACAGACGCCCAGGGACCATGGTACATTGACCAGGCAGGCCCTGGTACAGGAAGCCACCAGCCAAGACCACCATCCCTACTCATTCCACAGGGGCAGATGGCCTGTTCTGTGCTTTCCACAGGCAGCCTGCCTGGCCTGCCTTCTGGCAGCCTCTGCCACAGGTGCTCCAGACCCATTCCCCAATTTTCCTCCTGCAGGCCAGGCAGTCCTCTCCAGTGCTGCCAGGACCATGGCACCCAGGTTCAGTGGGTGAGGGGCTTCTGGTCAACTGGGATATGGAGCTGGTGCCACCCCCAGCCTCTCCCCGGAGGGCCTCTGCAGAGAGGCACCCTGGGGCAGACCCCTCTCTGCACATGGCCTGCACCTTGAGTGTGCCCCTTGTCAGAGTGCCCTGAGCACACCATGATGAGCTGTTTGCATGCACCAAGGGGTGCCTGACCCACTACACCCAGCTGCTGATCACTGTGGTGCCCCAGGCACACCTGAGGACCTGGCATAGGTCCCCGAGCTTTGATGGTGCAGCGGGAAAGCCCACACTTCCCCAAAACATTCACCACTAGCTAGAGAGGTACCTATGCCTACATGATGTGTTTCTGCCCCAATAGCCAAGGACACAATCACTGCAGGCATCAACACACTTTTCCACATAAGAGGCCTGTGTCTGCCTAGCTGAGGGGGCACTGGCTGCTCAAAAAAGTTTTGCACTGCCTCCCACCTCCCTGTATGCTGTGGTGGGGGGACCCCAAGGGCCATGAGGAAGCTCAGCCGGTCCAGGGGCGGGGGTAAGTGCAGGGAAGGTAGGGGAGGACCCTCGTCCCAGTGCAGGGCTTACTGGGTAGGCACTGCAGATGCCCCTGGCAGCCTGAGTCCGAACCCACTGGCAGCATTGTGCAGCTCCTGCTGGTGTCCTGGAGTGCAAGGGTGTGGTGCTTGGCTGGCCAGGCATATTCCCACTCCGGGAAAGAGCTGGATTTCTTCAGGGTGGGTGGTGCCATCCCTGGATTGGCCTCCTGGCTGGGGCGGTGCACCCACAGGTCATGTCAAGTGCTAGCCTGGGCCGCCAGAGCTGCTGGATGAAGCCAGGAGTGGGGAACATGCCAAGACATGCCCCTGGTAACCTAAGGAGCCCTCCCCTGCTGACATCTCATCACCACTGCTAGGCCACAATGGAGGCTCTGGCAGCCTGCCTGTGCTGGAGAACACCTTTATGCAGCACTGCCACATCGACAGGTCATGCCCAAGATCCCAAACGTGGCCTGCCAGGGGCTCATAGATGTGGGAATTGGAGCGCCCACCCCTGGAAAACTGGATCTTGACCTCAGCATCACCCCACATTGGCACAAGGTCTGCAGTCCCAACCTGGGACCAGTTGGGCCCCCAGGACATGGTTTGTGGCACTGGGGATGATGTCAGCATGGCTCCCTTGATTGCCCTCAGGGGCTGTGGCCACGAGTCTGAGTGCTGCTGGGCCTAGGCAGATGCCTGAAGCACAGGAGCACAGCATGCATCAGGTAGGCAGGTGGTAGGGCTAGCCCAGGGGCCAATACCAGGGTCCATGAAGGCTGCTGTGGTTGGCACAAGCCCACTGCTGTGGGACCTTGTGGCCAGAGGCAGGCAGCAGACGGCACAGGCTCCAGCATCACCACAGAGTTTTAAACACCAAGCTGGGGTAGACAAAGAGCTGCCTCAGACCTGGGGCTGGAAAAGCTCCAAGCCGTATGGCCCTGAGGCTAGACTGAGGGTGGCTCCCTGGTGGTGGACCTCACTAGGAGCATATTTGCTCCTGGTCGGCATCTACACATACACAGTAGCTACTGCATGGTTAATGTGCTACTTACATTTGCACAGTAGACCAACTGAACAGTAGAGTAATTTACTATGCAGTAAGTGCCTGCATGTGTAGATGATGGAACTTTACTGCACAGTAAATTATTCTACTGTGCAATAAAATGTCTCATGTAGATGTGCCCATGCTTGACAGCCAATCGATGAAGCAGTTTACCAAGACCATTCATCAATTTCTAGGAATGTCTAAATTGTATACTCTCATTATAAACTTCTAGTGCATATTTAACTTGAACAGTATTAGACAGTAATACAGTAAAGTTGTGGGGGTGACGGGACGTGAATACAATTCATTTAGAAGCATTAAAGTCCATGTTGGAGCAGAAAGGTGCATATAATAGTAAATAAAATACAGGTAATGGGATGAATTATAGCCAAATGGTTCTTCAGAGAGGAAAACTTATCTAAGGGAAATGTAGTGACACCAAAAGGCTAAACTGTCTCTTTAAGCCAAACTCCTGCCATTAATAGCCTCTAGAGGCACTGTGCCACATTCACTGACATGCTTCAGCTACTTTGACCTGCTCAAGTAATGTAAAGTAACCACAAACCTGACATACTATAATTTGGCATAACTGGCAGTTTCATAGCTGCTCTGAATCATTAGCGAATTGGGTCCATTGCATCTGAGGCAGACAGACTGTCATGAGGAATGACCCACAACTATGGGGGATCCAGGATTTTATAAATGGAAGTGTGGAATCACCGACCTGCACTGCACAGATGGCTGCACACCCTCTCCCACTCTCCCATATACCGGGGAAAGCAGATGGTACAGAAGGTAGATGCACCAGATGACTTTAAAAAAAAAGTCTTTCAAGCAAGTAAAAATCTCCCCTCCACTTCCCTTTTCCCTCCATGCCCAGAGGCACGTTCTCTCCCCTTCCCTTCCATTCCTTCCTTCCCAACACACCACTGCTGCCCAGCTAATGGTGAGACAGGAGGGGAGGGCACTCCAGAGCCATTCCTGAGCAGCTCTAGCCAGGCTGCACATGGAGCCAGGCTTGGTTAGTGGCAGCGGAGGCAGCAGGCAGGTTCCCTTCCCCCATGCCTGCTCCCAGGCTGGCAGGGAACACCAGGGAGTCCCAGCAGGGAGGCGCTTACTGCTGCTTTTGTGCCTCAATGAGCCTGGTTCTGCATGATGCAGCTGGAGCAGGCAAGAAGAGCTCTGGAGCTCTCCTCAAACCTGGGACAGCTGGAGACAGCAACTGTAGTGGGCGGGAAGGAGTGGCGCAGAAGCAGGGAGGGGATGTGCTACAGAGCACAGAAAGGAAGGGAGCAGGGATTCTTTCTTGCTTCTGTGACTTTAAAAAAAAAGTCCCTGGCTGCTGTTCCCATAGCATGGTCAACTGAAATGGGAGTGCATCCACATCACTGTACTCCCTCCTGGATCCACCCCTGCACACAGCTATAGCTATTACTATACCTTTTAACAAGGTGCAGCATAAACTCACCCCACATCAAGTCAGACCCAGTGCTGAATACAGGGCTGTGCAGCACTTGAAACATAGGAGTTTGTTACTGCTACAGACAAAATGTGTCCCAGCTCCTGCACATCTCTAATGGTCACACCATTGTTATCTGTGGAAGTTATGCACTCAGCACTGGGGGTGCTGGAAGAATAGGAAAATACCCATGGCAGGTTTGAGAAAGATCATCTGAATCAGACCCAACCGCTGCCATTTCATTGAGTCTGCACAGCCTGAGCCATGAGGCTCAACAAAGGTACAAATTTGGTTTCATTCAGTTCAGCAGGGCATTAACATCAAACTTCATAATATAAATACCAGCTTCTATTAGCTACTGCACTACTGATCATTTTAACCAGGAACATCCAGCCCTCTGGGACTCTGGTAGAAGTCTGGGATTGTGGGTAGAGCTTGGGTAAAGTATTATTACTTTTTATTCCATCTGCTCAGTCCTCTTCCAGCCATCATTTTATCTATGCCTCTCTGTTCAGCTGCCCTTTCTTTCAGCCCAACTTCAGCACAATTACTCTCTTGCAGCAGGTGCTGAGATTGATCTTCTTTCTGCTAATGCCAAGATGCTCACACTCAGACTCCTATTTGACTGAGTGCAAATCAAGAGAAGAGTCGGAACAGCACTTTCTGAATCCCATGACATCAAACCTCTTGCAAGACAAAAATCCCATTCCCAGGTACCCTGGCAGCTACTCCTCCTGCTATATAACATTTGCTATAAAACATCACACATTGATTTCAACCCTCTTGAAAATCTTAGTGCAACAGGCTGTGTTAATAAGGAGCATGATTATACTTTTAAAAATCAATAAAAAACCATGTCTGTGTTTTAACCAACTTACAGGCATCAGCTAAATAATTTACCTACTCTTTTCTCAAATCAAATGGTCTCTCAATCTTTGCACACTTTTTAAATGAAAATAATTTATTGCCCAGATGCATCGAGTAAATCCAAAGAGACTCAATTACCTTATTATCTACATTGAGTATTTTTTGGTTCAGTAACAAATTTCTTCTGACAAGCAGAAACATTTACTATTAGAGATGCTATTGGATAACTACCTGTTCTATCCAGGGATTTAAAATTCAATATAAAGTTTATGGTTTTGCACTTTGAGGTTCATTAGCTTATGCTCAGATCTCAAAACTATGCTTAATTTCTTTAGTTAGATTACTTCGCGGCATACTTATTTTTTATCAGCACACAAAAAAGCTGGAGAAATGTTAAGGATGTAACAGGCACAAGCAAAAAAACCCAAAGTCATGGAATTCCAATGTCCTTCAAACTGGGGTACACACTGTCCTGGGGGTGACATCATAAACTTCTGGGGGTACACAAAAAGAAGGACTGACAAAGCATAAGAAGGAAAGAAGACAATAATAAACAGAAGGAAAGAAAGAAAAGTTTAAAAATGAAGAACAGCTCTACAATATCTGTTTGGTTGTTGGAAACATTGCAGTGACACAAAGTGTTAATTTCTTTTATCTGCAACTTGGAAGTAATAAAAGGTGCACAATCCCCCAAAGTTTGAAAACCACTGTCCTAAACTGTAGGCTTAGAAATTGCTGTACCACAGTAGTCTCTTACCTAAGAAGAGAGAAGTGAGAGCAAGCTATCAATATATTTCTTTTCCAAAATGATCATTCCTCATGTTTAAAACCTTAAAAAGTGATGCAATATAATGTTCAGCAAATCAGTTCATGTTCCCTATGATAGAAATAGCAAGAAGCCAGTGATGCTGAACTGATGCCTTCCTGCCATCTCTGTCAGTGAACACTATTTATTTGTACAGGTTTATTTGTCTTCCATGGACTGGGGGTAAGGAGGAGGATCAGTATCAGTTTTAAAATAAAATACATTTATGGATTTGTCAGGTAGAAATATTTCTGTTGGAGCCACTCACAAGGTAGATTCGTTTTTAGGCTAGTAACCTTGAAGGTGCCCTTTTAAGATTGATATTCCATTCTTTGCTTGTCTTCCTGCATATAGCTATAGCAGCACAAATAGTATCTAATTCTGCGTACTGATTCATAGGCTTATACATACCCAGGTTTTGGTAAGACATCCAACACTTGTTGTAGGAGTGCCTCCCAGGCATTTAAAAAGAAATAAAATTTCTGTTTCTTCCCCACAGGTAGGAATAAGTAGTGTGCAAGTGGGCTCATATCCCCATGCATGCTTACTGAGGAAAACCTAAGTCAAAAAGAGGATACATTTGGTTTTGAACACGTTCAAGTTAGTCATCATTCTTGTTTCTTCTAGTAGTGAGTTACACAGTTGTAATCTAGGCTGAAGGACTAAAACAACTAACTCAATGTGGGGACAGCAGTGTCATCAAGCCAGATTCAGTAATGCAAGCTGAGTTGGACATCTGGACAGAGATCACGTGGGAGATGATGATAGACTTACTGACAATCCGTCTCATGTTGAACAGAATGAATCTATAATTCTGAGTCTTGACCTTGATTACTGCAGCCCCAAAGAATACAGTTATCATCTGGGTGTGAGAGACTGTCGTTGGATCCCAGGCCTTATGTTCTTATCTTTTTTGTTACTGATTTCAAGTTGCTAATGTCTGCCATATTTCTGAAATAGGTGCAACCAGGATAAATGTGGGTCTGTCAGAATCAGGTGCCCACATGAATAAGGTAGTCATCATCTTTTTTTCTTACACTAATTTTGAGGGGAAAAACTGGGTGTAAGAATTGGTTTTTAACATGTTCATGACCAAGATCCACATCAACCTTGTTGGCACCTTCCCAGAAGGGTGATGCAAACTAACAGGGTTAGGCACATGGGTTGCACCCCCATGAGTGGGAATATGCAGTTTGCAGCACCTTGTAGCCTTTTAGGGCACTGCAAATCACATGCAGTACTTGTTAATCTGTTTACTGCACTGCATATGTGCAGTGTAGGGACAACATTAGATACCTGGAAATCCCAGTATCTAAAAACAAACACGTCCCCAAAAAAGGGGTGCAGTTCACGTGGTAACAGCATGCAATGCCCAAAGCCAGAGCCATGCTCTGGCTGCTGGTCAGGTTCCATGCACCACTGCTGCAGCCCCAGGAGGCCCACAGGACCCCAGGAAAGGCTGCTGGGACCAGCCCAGGTGCTGGTCCCAGCCTCCCCTACCCCACCTGGGGCAATTTGCCATGTGCCACAGCACACATGTAGGGGTATGCCTGGGGACAAGTACCAGCAGTACAAATATGCGCCACTGCTATTTATCCCTGGGGACATGTATGTGCATGCTCATGGGGTGCTCCCACAGGTATTTTATGCAGTGAAAGGGGAGACCTAGGCAACTCCCGTGGGTGATCCAGAACAAGGAAGAGTTTACTGCTTACCCACAGGAAACACCTGGCACAGGAACTTTCTCTTTTTCTTGGAGCTTAGGCATCTGACTCAGCAAGAGAAACACCTTTGTCATATCACAGGATCCAGACCACCAAAAATGGAGGCACCTATCTGACCAACAGGTACGCTGAGTTCAGCATGGCACTCGAACATATTAATGGTAGTAATGCCATCCAAATTCCACCAAGCATCCTAGCAATTAAAGCCCTTTCCTAGGAAGTGGCAGACCTAGATTCATTTTGAGGGGACTGAAGCCTATATCTTCCAGGACACTGAACTAAAGCAAAGCTCTATAGTTGCAACCTCTACCTGTCCTATAGAAACTGAGCAGTCCTTCATGCATGATGCATAAATATTAAGCTTAGCAAACAGGAAAGAGCATGACTCAGCAAACCAGGGAGAACAGCACTTCCCTGAGAGGGAGAATCCTGTATTCCAATACTCCTTTTCGAAGTATTTTTGTAACCAATGACTGTCTAATATAAACTGCATGAGCATTATGGGGTGGGGCTAGAAACCAAGACTGTCTGTTCTCAGGGGAGTGTCGTCCTTCTTGGATCAGATTCACACTCCTTCCTGCTTGCTCTCTTTCCTAGTTTCCTCACCATCTGAGTGAGGAGGGCATGATACCCAGGTCTCCAACTTCCTGGGAAAGGGCTCTAGGAGTGGATCCAGAGGGGGTAGGCAGTATCATGGTCCCACTCCTCAGCCCACAGTGTAGCTTAGCCAGCTCCAGTTCTCAGCAGTTCCAGATAACTGGTTTCTCTGTAGTCTCTAGACTACACCATAGGAGCAGCAGTTAGGGACTTTTGCTAAGGACTTTCAGCCCTCCCTTAGCCCCTTCTCCATTCTTTGTCAGCAATTCCTTGATTCAAGGATGATTTCTATCACTGATGGGCCTTGAGATCACATAAGAGCACAAGCCTTGAGCCACAGAATTGTCCACAGAAGTTGCAGATCCTTCTGCAGGGGAGAGTAGGCCATAGGCTAGGATTTCTCTCATTTTCCTTTCTCTGCTTCAAAGGCAAGGTGCTTTACCTCAAAATGGGCTGCCACTTGGTTAATGTTGCAGTGCCTCAACAGAAAGCACCTCCATGGAGTCGATCCATGAATGACGCATGCCCCCCGTGGCTGGGGGGACACAGCAGCAGCAGGAGCGTGGTGGCGGTGGTGGGAGTGCAACTGCAGTAAGCGGGAGAGCTCCTGCAGATGCTGCTGGTGCTGTCAGCAGTGGGGGTGGTGGGTGGCGAGTGCTGACCAGGGTTTGGTGACCACCCACAGACGCCACCAACAGTGTCGGCAGTGGTCAGCAGGGATCATGGATTACCCACAGACACTGCTGGTGGTGTCAGCGGCAGGGTGGTGAGCGGTGACTGCCCACAGACGCCAGCATCCATGTTGGCAGTGGCAAGCAGGGATCACCCACAGACACCGGTGGTGGTAGTGGGGGGGAGGGAGGGATGGTGAACAGCAAGGAGGGACCACCTGCAGATGCTGCTGGCTGCATCGGCAGTGGGAGGGGTGGGGAGCAGGTGGGCAGTGGTGAGCAGCAACCTCCAGCAGAAGCCGGCGACAGCTTTGGGGGCAGCCAATCTCGGGGGGGGCCATGTGCCCCCCTGCACCTCCTCTACATGTCACCTATGGAGAACAAGGATGATGATTGTATTGTAGATTTGGATCTTCGTGTTTTTCCAGAGATCACAATGAATGCAGACATGCTAAAGCAATTTCCAAAAGGAGGCACATCAGATCCTGTTGGAAAGAGTTCTCTACTAAGGTAAAGTTGCTCGACTACCTCCAGGGTCTTCCCCTCAATGGTAATTTGTGGAGGAAGGTCATATTCATGGCCTGGCGAAGACTGATACAGCACTTTAGTCTTCTTGATGTTGAGAGAGAGGCCCAAAGTTCAGTAGGCTGCTCCAGCAAGATCCAGCATGGTCTGGAGTTCTTTCTCAGCATGCACAAGGATGGTGTAATCTTTGGTGTATTGAAGATCAAGGATGGTTGTTTTGAGTACTTTGGCTTTTGACTGAAAACATCCTAGACTGATGAGCCCTCCATCTGTTCAGTATTCTACATCAATTCAAGAAGGAATGAAAACCAAGATGACTGTCAAAAATCAAGAATAGAGTTGGGCAATGACACATTCTTGCTTGACCCCAGTTTGGATTACAAATGAAAAGGCCTGCAGTCTGCTACATTAGATGGTCACAGTCATCTGATCCTGGAGAAGCCTCAGGACCTTGATGTACATTTCATGGCATCCAAATTGGCCAGGACTTTCCACAAGGCTTCATGACTCATGGAATCAAAGGCTTTAGTGAGATTGAAGATGGCCATATACAGGTCCTGCTGTTTTTCCTGCTACTTTTCTTGGACCTGATGGGCAACAAAGATCGTGTCAGTTGCCCCACTGGATGTTCTGAAACCACAGTGAGATTCTGACAGGATTTCTCAGCAAGAGGTAGAAGTCAGTTCAGGAGGACGCAGGCAAATATTTTCCCTGCTGTGGAAAGGAGGGCAATACCTCAATGCTCAGCCTTATCTCCTCTCTTGAAGATAGTCATGATGTTGACATTCCTCAGGTCCCCATTTCTTCCCAATTGTGCCACTCCAGAGTTCCAAGTCACATCTGACTCTGGCGCTGAAGTCACCAAGAAGAATGATCTTTTCCTTGCAAGTATTAGTCAGAATGTGATCACGGTTAAAGTAGAACTGTTCTTTGACATCATCATCAACATCAAGCATTAGAGCATATGCACTGATGACAAAGGTGTACTGGTTGTTGCTGCACTTAAAATGAAAGGTCATAAGACATTCATTAATGCCCACAGGGAACTCTGTAAGTTGTCTGATGAGCTGGTTCTTGGTGGCAAAGCTGACATTGTGAACACATCTGTCCTGGGCTCCCCTTCCAGAAGAAGGTGTAGCCCCCACCCTCTTCCCACAGCTTCCCCTCATCCAGTTGTTTTGTCTTACTCAGTGCTGCGACATCGATGTTGTGTCTCACTAATTCCCTGGAGACTATGGCAGTTCTTTTTTCTGGTCATTCATTGCCTTAGCTATGCATCAAGGTGCAAATATTCCTCATTGTAAAAATCATTGTCTTTTTATAATGTTTTCAACAGCAGGCAGAGTTATCCCATTGGACACCATTATCCAGTCAGAAGCAGATAAGATAGTCTAGGTTTAGGGCACCTTTTCTAGCCCCTTCCCATGTGGAATTCATTAGAAATGGGGCTCATTACAAAACACAATGGTATTTTGTAATGAGCCACATGAATGAGCACAGTGTCAGAGTGAAAATGCATGCTTTGCAGCTGTCTAAGGAAACATGGACTTTGGAAGAGGTGCCAAAACAGTTTTGCTGCTTCTGAAATAGGGTTGATATGGATCAATTATTGTAACTTAGGCCCCCTCTACACAAGCAGGTAAAGCAACAATAAGATCTAACACACACAATTGTACCTCTCCCACACCACATGTGCATGACTGGAGGTGTGACTGTGTGATGTCACATTAGATCCCATCACATCTTATCACTGGTAGAGGTAGAAAGCTCCCAGCCACAGGGGTGACCCATGTACCTCTGGGACTGAAAGATTGCAGCAGCCATGATCTCCCAGGCCTAGCTATTATCTCCCAGGCCAGGGTGTGTGAAACCCCTGGGCCCTGGGGATCAAGGCAGTCATGATCCCTAGGACTTGGGAGTGTATGAAACCCCCAAATCCTAGGGACTGTAGCTGCCTCAATCCCTAAAGCTCGGGGGTTTCAGGCTGGTGCACCTCTGTGGCTGGAAGCCCCCTCAGTTAACATTTTCAATGTCTAACTTTATAGCTTGTTGGAGCATTTTATTATGTGATAGCTACTTTGCATGTGTGGCTGGTCTTAAGGTAAATACACAATTAAACAGTTCATTGTGCAATACCTGTAGTATGTAGGAGGGGACCTTAGTCACTAAATAGCTCTTTAAGGCCTGTGTAGGGACCTACATAAGGCTGACTTGGATCTGGCCCTAAGTCAATAGGATGAAAAGATTCTTGTAAAGATGTAGATAATTGATCTAATAGATTGCAGGGGCTTCTTCACAGTCATTAAGTTTGTCATGTCAATATGTTATTAGGGACTTCTATAAATGAAGACTAATGATGCAATAGGTAATTATCACTAAGAAGCTACTGCATTTTTCAGTGGTTGGAAAATGTACTTTGAGGAGAATGGGGTCATACCCTCCTTGGGTCCACCTTAACTCCATTCCTGTTGTAGACTGTGGAGGAGATTTTCAAAGGTACAAAAGGGAAGTAAGGCTGTGAATTTCTTCAAAAGGCAATGGAAGTTGAACAGCTAAATCCTACTTGTGCCTTTGAAAGTCCCCCTGTATATAGAAAGTGCAGCAGCTCTTCAGATGTAATAAACCACAAGCTCAAAATCCTTCTTAATATTTTTTCTTTCTAAACAAATTTGAATATGAGCATAGATACCTGCTCTAAATTAAATACTGCAGTCAGTTGTTTTCTTTAGTGTTTCCCACAAGAATAAAACTTCCCCATTGTTCCCCTATTTGCAAATGGCCTTCAATGTTACAGTTGGAAAAAAAAATGTTAACTTGCAGAAACACAACACAAAGCCCCTAAAGCAGGCGTGGGCAAAATAAGGCCCGTGGGCCGGATCCAGCATGCCAAGGGATTTAGTTCAGTCCACAGCAGGTCTCTCAGTCCCACCCAGACCAAGCACAGGGGCACAGCCTGATCCCACCATCCCCATGCACACAGCAAAGCCAGGGCAGTGCAGTGCCCAGATCTGCTTCATAGACATTCGGGCTGGAAGGGACCCCGGAGGATCATCGAGTCTTACCGGCAGCTCCAGTGGCAGCAGCTCTTTCTGATTGCTGTTGCCACCAGGCCCAACCCTGCTGCCCAGGCACCCCAGTCCCTCTGCTCCACACACACTGATGGGGGTGGGACCCATGTGGGCAGGGCACACAGCTGGGTAGATGGGATGAGGCCATGGGGAGGTGGGGAGTGGTGTCTGGGAACGGGACTGGAGGTGGGGCCAGGATTATGGGGGAGTGACAGCATGGGGCCAGGGCAGAGCTGCGATCAGTTGCCCATATGTCTCTGCCCACAGAACTGGTACCCGCTGCAGGGGTGTGTAGGGAGTGGATTGTGGAATGGCCCCACACTGTCACCACCCTACAATCCTGGCCTTAGTCCCACCCACTCATCCCGCTCTTGGATGCTGCCTCCTGCCTACTCATGGCCCCATCCCAGCTGAGCACGAAGCAGAGCCACTTTAGGGAGTTTTGGTGAGCTGTTGCAAGGGTGAGGGGGAAGGTGCTGACCTAGCACAGGAGAGGGTACCTGTGACCACTCACCAAAATTCCCTAAGTGGCCCTGGGGCCCAAATAATTGCTCACCCCTGCCCTAAATCCAATAACCTGGCTTGTGTACATGACACTTTTTTTCAAGTTGTTTTTTCTCTAAGGCTAGGATTCAGAATGCCAAGCATGGAACAGAAACAAAATAGTAGAGCCCCATTATGATTTCCTTTGTACACATCACTCCATAAAACTGGACCTGGTATGCCAGTGTCTCTTCTCATTTGCAGCACAGTAACTTGACAAATATATTTTTTTTACACAGCTTTATCATTTTAATATGAAATGTAACTGACTTAAAAGACCAATCCTTTTTATATACACTTTTTAATCCAAGTAACAATCACATTATCATGCAATTTAAACAGGATCATGATTGAAATAATGAAATAACATAGTTTGATTGGCCACCGTGGATGAGGTCAAAACTTTGATAAGTAACTGGTATCAAACAAAAGTTTGAACAGGGTCCAAAGGGGAATGATGAAAGAACATGTTTTATCCACCACGATATTTAAAACTTAGAAGAGATTCAACGGAAAAGGACTTGGTATCCTAAAATGCTTAACTGATTATATATTTTGAAGAAACATATCTCCATATCACATAAATGTATCTGGCACCTACAAAACCCTCCTGTTACTTTGAAAGAAAGAGAATAGTTTGTTTTATTATCTTTTTCTCATTTTAACTCCTTACTTTTATGTTTATGTGCCTCAATATATTCAGTCTACTTGGAATCAGAGAATAAATTGCCAATAAGCAATAAGCACAGGGTAAGAAGTGAACTTCAAAATTAC
The DNA here is from genome assembly GCF_001723915.1 of Gavialis gangeticus. Taxonomy (NCBI): domain Eukaryota; kingdom Metazoa; phylum Chordata; order Crocodylia; family Gavialidae; genus Gavialis; species Gavialis gangeticus. The sequence continues at coordinate 20,156,156 of NW_017729022.1, forward strand.
CTTGGACTGCAGGGAAACTTAACTCATGCTGTAGGGAAATTATTCCTTGGCTTGGGGACACAAACCACAAACAAAAGGACTAAAAAAAGGAAAGACATTTACAGGTGTCAAGGAACCATCACGCGTATGCTTATACAGAATAGAGACTTGAATTGCCAGACAGAAAGATGCTTCACATTGCTGAAGTTACTAGAGGACTGCTTCAGTGTCATGTTCCAGGCACCAGTGTGCATAGGAGAGTGACACACTGGAAAACAAGGCTTTCCTAGCTCACTCTTTATTTCAGTGTAGAAATAGACAATAATATTCAGTACATATTCTCCATGAAGTTACCCTTGACAGGTAATTTGCATGCAATAGCAGCATACATGTTATTGAAGATTGTTTCTTTCTGAGGTTCATTTCAGGAATTCATCTACAGCACTTATATGTGCTGTTTGATGTATCTATTTTTATGACGGAAGCATTTTTATTTTATGTTTACTTGGTCTTTCAAGTTTACCATCTTTGATAACAAAATGGGAAAGAAGTTGTTCCAGTCATACAATCATAAAAGTGAAATTGGACTGCTTAAACTCGTATGGGACTAGTTCTCAAGGAATTAAAATAACCCTGATCATTGAAAACTTCTTCTATCACTGATCTGTGGATCGCTTATTATGAGAAACAAATACACACAGAAAAGTGACACAGGTCCAATAAGCTACAACATTCTCATTCTGCTGATGGAGGCCGTACATATTACAATGTAGTGAAACAGAGTGGAATTTCTTACCTTTATGATGGTTTGCCCCAGATGCTAATTTCCCCCAGAGTGTTACAACAAATATTATTATAAGAAGTTTTCCTTTTGTTGCTTTCTGTAAATATCTCTTATTCATCCTGAAAATGAAAATACAAAAAATATTTAAATGAAGCTTTTTTAAGCTCTTTTTCTTTTTGTCTTTTTTTTTTTACAATTTTAAGGTGAATTTAGTGATTGTAACAGGTGTCTGATTGACAGCCCTGGAATTAGAAACCCTGTTTACTATAAAAAAGGCAGAGCATGGACAGTATTAGTACAGTCTCCAAACCCTAATCTGCCAGGTTGTTCAACCTCAACAGAAAGGCTGTATCTAGGACTTATCAAATGTTTTATGCCTCCATCAGCAGGGCTTGTATGTAATCTCAATAAGTATTCTCTAGCCTCTCAGGGGAAGTCATCAATAGATACCCTACTAACCTTGACCTCATGATGAATTCAGTCTAGGGTGCCTTTGCTGAAGCAAGATAATTTCATTCTATCATCATGGACCTGCCAAGATCAATCTGGCCCTTAACCCTAGTACAGTGGCATTCAGCCTTTAGCTGTACAGTCACCTGCAACCCTGAGCGATATAGACTGGATGCATCTGATTAGAGCACTAGCAAATGCAACACCCTATCATAGGAGAGATCCCCGTGTTATTAGACATACATGAGGTGGTCAGCAGAATGATGAGTCATGTGGGATTCACAACCATCTCTCCTATCTAGCCCAATAACCAGGCACAGATAGGAGATACTAGGCATGTCTACACAGGACTATAAAAGCACATTAGCACATCACAACAAAAGCCGTGCTAATGAGCTAATGCTCAGTAGAATTAGTCTACTTAGCATTAGCAGCACTTAAAATGTGAACAGTGGCGCTACTGTGGAGTAGTACCAGTTATTTCACATTGAGTTAGTACAGGTACTAAACATAATGAGCAGTAACTGTGGTGCATTAATGCATGTGTAGAGCTGCAGGGAGCTGCAAGCACCCACAAAGTAATCACAATGTGACATACTGATTTTATATTGCATCATCCTAGTTTTATTATAACTTTTAGCAGTATGTGATGACACTTAGCTGCAAAGTTAAAGTACAAGGTTGAGCAGTATTTTCTCTGCAACTTTACACAAAGACAAAATGGTTCTTCAGCTGCCAAAAGACAAGAACTGTAGCATCACAAAAAACACGGCTGGAAGGGGCCTCGAGATTTTCTAACCCAGCCCCGGTTCAAGGCAATATCATCACTATATAAACCGTTCCAAACATTGTTCAACCTGGACTTAAAAACTTCTAGTGATGGAGATTGCACAACTTCTCTAGGTAAACCTTTTCTGGTGCATAAGAGCCCTCACAGTTAGAAAGTTCTAAGCATCTAATTTAGCAACCTGCTCTTGTATTTAAGAATTAAAGTTTTGCAGCAATTGGTGAAAAGTACTACAATGAAACCTCTCCTCACTTTTCGTTCTCCCTGAGCCCTAAGGAGATGGCTAAGAAACATTTTTGCAGGATGATCACATTTCGAGAGGATGATGATGTCTATCCTACATCATTTACACTAAAAAGCTATAAACTTGATCATTTGAACCAAATTATTACTATTTTATAGTGCATGGAACTGAAATACTTTTCCTTCTGAGCTGAAAAAATATGCACTGCTTCAGACTGAGATGCTATCTCCACATTTCTCCCCTAATACATTAATAAGTCAATATTAAAATGAATATCCCCTCATTTTCCCTTATTCTGTTTATTCACAGCACTACCCCATCAACCAACAAGCTCTCTGGAAAAAATGTACTGCATGATCATGCTACATGTTGATCTCTTTTCTGCCTCATAAGAGCAGTCCCAAAGCAGCACTGGCTGGTCTCTTCAAGCCAGGTTCAGACACATTGTTGAGGAGGACCCAACACTTATTATTTCCAAACCTGTAGCCAAATAGCTTCCCCAAATATATAAATCTGCCTTTCAGGGAGACAGTATGATCTTGTTAAACACTGGAGAGATATAGCTATGTTAGTCTGTTAGTTAGGCATAAGGCAAGATAGGGTGGCACCTTCTAAACTAACTAATTCAGAGAGATATCTTGTTTGATACTAGCACTAGAGCTTTTGTCCTGCTCTTAAGTGCTTTATGTTTGCCTTCTGTCCATAAATCTTCGAACTGGCTATGCTAATATAAGAGGGATATTTGTTTTGACTTTTAGTTAGTTTGACTATACCTAGTAAGGAATGGATTCTCATTAGAAGACTCCTGAAAGAAAAACTTCAAAATAAGGCTTATACCCCACACAACTGAAGATGACTTCTCAAGGGCTTGCAGTAGTTTCACTTGAAGAAACTCCAGATCCAAATTTACAAAGTTGGCCACTTAAAATTAGGGACCTTCTACACCTGCAGGTAAAGGTGCAATGGGATTTCATGTATGATCCACACAATCATGCCTTCTGCCATGCCACATGTTTTGCTGCCCCTGCTGCAAGCCCTGCACCTCACAAGGCTCATAACAGTGGTAGCATTCTCCCTTCTGCCTCCTCTGTGAGCCCTGCTGCAAACACCACACCTGACAAGGCTCACATGGGGCGGGGGGCAGTGTTCTCTTTGCAGCAAGTCCCACAGCTAACAGGGCTCACAGTGGGGGTAGTGCCAGGAATGCTACCACCACTGTGAGCCTATCAGCTGTGGGGCTAGCAGCCTGTGCTTGGGAGACCCTCAGCTGATGGGACTCCCAGCCACAAGGAGAACACTTGGTTACATGTTTAATTACTGGCATGATTAGAACAAGCTACAAAGGTATTTCACATTTTTTGTGGAATAACTTTGTAGCTTGTTTCTTATTTTATCACTCCATTCATGGGTGACTGGTGCCTCATGAGTCGGGGCGACACTTGCCTCTCCCAGCAGCCAGTCAGCAACCAGGGTGGAGGATCCTCCCATTGCCAATCCCACAGACCGAGGTGAAGGGTCCTGTTGGCACTTCTGGGTGAGCACAATCGGCTGGGGGGGGGACCGCTTCTCTTGGCACCCCCACTCCCCAGTCAGCGCTCTCAGGGGGGGCACCAGCACTCTCGCCTACCCACCTCCTGCCCAGGAATGCTGGCTGTGATGGGGTGCATGTGTACCCCTGTGCACCCCGCACACATCACCACTGACTCCATTAATTGGTTGAATGGGTAGATGGGTCACAACTTACTGTGTGATTAATTCGTTAATCATGCCTTAAGTATAACATATAGAGGGGGCCTTAGGGACCTAAATCAGAAGTTATAACTTAGTCAACAAAATACAAATGGCCTGATTTTTCAAATGTTTGAATGCATGCAACTCCATAAGACTTCATTGGAATAAGGGTGGGATGAATGAGATGACAATAAAAAGATGGAAACTGTCCGCTACAAATAAGCAAGTTGAAAGTATTACAGCCATTGGTTTATTTTATTTGAAACAACAAAGATAAGAGGTAGAGTCAATGCTGGTTTATGTTGTGGAAGGCCCTTGAATACAATTATTTTTAGGACTGAAAAGCTGCTGTTAGTGTGGCATGACAGTGGCCACTTATTTAATTTGTCAAAGCTGAAACTCTCCTTTATTGCTTAGTGATACAGCCATTCTGGGGATGGGTGGCTTATTAATGCTGCTGATTACTAGGTCAACACAAGGCAGCTAGCTGGGATGGAGTTTGTCTTTTTAATCTGTCACCTGCCACCTGGGGCTGCTGTTTGCAGTCAGCTTGGTGAGGGTCCTACCTCGGTGCTCCTTCTGCTGCTGTTTTCTCCCTTCCCAGCTGTGCCTTTGCAGCCTGTTTCACTGCTGAGCAAGTAGAGAGGATATGGCAATAGGACAGAACCCAGGAAGGAACAACATTCGCTCCCCTCCTGCTCGATGGTGCAAACCCCTTGGGACTAGAATAGGGTTGGGTGGGCAGGGAAAAGAGACTTAATGGAATGTTGCTTGGCACCAACATCATAAACAGATGTAGTAAGACTGGGCGTGAAATATTTATACACTGATCACACAGGCCATGGTCATCAGTGTAACCATAGATTTCCATTTAATTCTTTTATCATAATATAGAATGTCAAATAATGAATTTCCTTTCAGTTTTGGGGACTTCATCAGCCTGTATCTGATGATGAATAAACAACTGGCATTCTAGAAACAACTGGAAATAGTGCAGAGGTATAAACCATTCATGGAGGTATAAACTATGTAGTTTATAGGATAGTGCGACTGATATTATGATTATTAATCTGTCCCATTCCTCCCTACCCTCTGGAACCTGAAATAAAATCTCCATCAATCATTTTCTCTCAGTACCAGGCTTGTGTTTTAACATGAAATGGCATTCAATCAATTAATTCAATCAAGCTTCCCTTAGAAACCTTCTAGCTGTCCTCTGGAAACACTAGAACATTTTCCAGGTGACAAGGAAGTATCCTACAAACGCACTGAGTATTGACACACAAAAAATGTATGCATCTCCATTAAATATGGATTTATCATTTAAGAAATAAAAGTTCTGCCAAAAGAATATTAGCAACCAGAATTCTCTTAGCTTCCCATAACCTATCTTTTATTTTCTTTTTCCAGGAAGTCCAGATAACTAGGAAATAACAAACATGACCCCTGACTTGATGGTCCATGTACAAAAGCAGTGTACCCACCTAAATTATGCTCTATACTGTACTGAATCTTACATTATTTATTAGTTGAGTAAGTTTCTATTGCCTGTGCAAGTAGGTACATAAAGTTTTATTCAGCTTTTCTTCTGTAAACTAATGCAGATTTAAAAATGTCTCTCTGGTGGGTAAGGTCCCTTTGTAAAAGTAACATCTGCATGACCCCAATATGTTTGCATGTTTATACATTCCCTCTATGACATTCCTGTCATGTTTGCTCAGTGAAGAAGTAATTTGCCACTCTCATTATTTCAGGTACATGGTAGCTGGTGAAAATCAATCTTCTTTCTGCTTCATACATCACAGCCTATAACAGACACAAAGTGCATTCTGATTCTGAAAATGACAAACCTATTCTCAGAAGCTACTTTGTTTGATCTAGATGCCTAAGAAAAGAAAGAAAATGGGCACTTAGACTGGTAGAACAGGGAAACAGAATGGGAGTCACAGAGGAAATTTCCATGTACAAAGTAAAGGTCCTGTTTTTGAAAAGTGATCTTCTATCAGAGCAAAATGTTAATAGCAGGAAGAACAAGTAACTGTAACTGCCATTCAAAAAACATTACTCAGAAATGGTTAAAATACCATTGGTAGATCTCTGCAAGCACAAGTACTACTGTTACATTAATCTAATTAAATAATCATAGCCACACTATGACATTTGAGCGATACAGGCCTCATCCACTCACGTGTGTTCAGCACATGCCAAACCTCTGAAATTAGGCAGTGTAGCTATCTTAGTACATATATACCTCTGTACCACTGTCAGACTCTTTATCTTAGGTGTGTTGCCACTCAGGATCTCCATAAGCTAGCTACATTGCTTGACTGAAAGCACGTGAGACGGATGTGCTTCCTGGTGGTTGTCCCATACACAGCACAGAGACAGCATATGTATCACCTAAGTGAACTGCTGTGCTGTCCACAAACCTATTAGCATATGACAACTTTAGCACGTGATTAATATATGTTTAACTTTATGCATATACTCCCATCCTATTGAAGTCAATGGAACTTATACACATTTAAAATTAAGCATGTGGTCAAGTGCTGGTCTAAATTATGAATGAGCTAAGTATATTCTTAAGTGTTCTTTTAAATAGGGCATAAAAGAATAAGCTTTAGTGAGAGCAAACAAATAGTAAAAGAAAAAGACACAGTATCCAGAAATTTCAAATATTGAAGTATTAAGTTTAAATAAAATATGTGAACACGGAACAACCTACAATCCATCTCTCTCTCAACATGGTAATTCATTTTCTAACAGCTGGCACAGAGGTGATATGAATAAATAAAAGTAATTACATAATTTATCTATCCCAGAATGCTAGGATGTGAAATTTGCATTTATATTATCACAAAATAAGTCTAACAAATGTGGTCCCTTAAATTTGCAGATTTATTAAACAATTCAGTCACTTGACTCTTCAAGTTTAACAGGAATTTCATAGCTAAAAACTTAGATCTACAGATGTTTAATAGTGCCAGAACCACTCTTCTGCCCATCTTACTGTAAAAGGAAAACACTCAACTACAGCTCATTCTGCAAATTTTCAATGGTCTTATTCCAGCTCAAATTCTTACTAAACTAGCTTTCAAGGTATTTAAAGGAAGGCACCACCTCTAACTTATTTTTGTATAAAAACTCAACTTCTTTCCTCCTTCCATTCCCAAAAAACAACACCTTGGATTTAGCTGTGTCAGAGCCTTGTTACATACTAATTTTGGGCAACTCTTAACACCTGGATAGTCTGCACATTAACACCTGAAACTGGCTTTAAGCACTCCTTCTACAGCTGAAAGTTATGTCACTCCAGGACAGGGATTATCTCTGATCCATATTACCCAGCTCATGATGCACTAAGGTGTAGCCACTCTAAACTACACTTAGTGTAAACACCTCACCCACCTGCCTCATGCTGCTGGCCTGAATTAAGCCCACTGCCACCCCCACCTTCCCCAGTACTCCAGATCCCTGCTTGCTGCCCCCCCATCTGTCCCAGGGGTGCAGGCAGGAAAGGGTTAAACAGCAGTCTCCCCTACTGCTGCTGCTCTCTGAACCAAAAAAGCAGCATCCTCGCAGCAGTGGCAGGGGTCTAACAGGCAGATTAACCCTCCCCTCCTAATCTCCTGGGGCAGACAGCACAAAAAGCCACAAGCAAGCAATGTCCTAGGAACAGGGAAGGAAGGAGGGGAATCCTGAGGGGGAGGGGGGGAGCAGCAGGGGAGAAACAGGGGAGCCCCAGGGAGGAGAGGGAGGAGGGAAGCCCAGAATGGGAGGGGGGTGGGATTCTTACCTTTCTGTCCTTTGGGACCATCCTGGCCTGAAGTGTGACTGCTCCAAACTTGAACTAGCCCTAAGACCTATTAACATTTGTGCAGCTCACGGTGTAAGATTTAACAATACTCTTGATTTCCAAGCTATTTGAGGTGCAATACTGCTGAAAGGCATCTAATAACATTTAGAGGCTTATTTGGGATTGTGACTAGTGTATCATCTACATAAAGCAAGACAAGAATAGTGTCATTCAGTATCATGGGTGTGTAGAATTGATTCCCTGTTAACATGTGTTTTCAATCATTCAAGAATAAATTGAAAAGTAGCAAAGCAAGTACACATCCTAGTCATACCCCTGTCTTAGTTAGAAAACTATTGGACAGAGCACTGCCAATCCCTAACAAACCCTAGTTGCTATACTGGAATAGAAAATAAGAATTAATTGTAAGAGAGCTTTACACAGTGATGTTATTGCCAGTTTCTTCCACAGAAGAAACTAGACCCCTACCTGTCTATGATGCAAAACTAGAAACAAGAGACCATTACTAGACTGAGGTTCACTCTAATGAGCACCATAGTTATCATGGGCAGGTGGTATGGGACCCCATATTTAGGCAAAATATGCTCTTGTGGGAAGAATGACATTGATGACTTGAAACACTATCTGTGATTTTGTTTGCTCTTTGAAGAGGAAGTTTAAAAAACATCTCTCTATTTATGGGAAATTTTAAACACTGGGCTAATGAAAAAACCCCCAAAACAAAACCTTATCTGGCTTCTTTCTAACCATTTGAACCCTGTCCTGTACCTCTTGGCTAGGGACAGAAATTACACATAAAACAATGCGAGTGATTGGAAACCAGTTCAAATCTGCAACACAACAGAAGTTCAGTGCACATAAACCACTTTCAAAATGGCCAAAACCAGTTTAAGATAAACCTGGATGGAACAGACTTAGGTGATTTAGCTTAAATCAGTTTATCAAACTTCTGTCCCAGATCCCCTCCAGATTCAAGTTAGCTCACATTCCCCCAGCATCCCAAGATGCATTGCACCTCCCCCCATACACACCACTCACAGGGTGCATAAGCTAGCCTTGGCCCAAGCTGTCTGCTGCCAGCTGAACAGGCAGGCATGCTCTAGCACCCCGTGGCTTCTGGCCTGATCCACTGCACACGTGTAGCTGCATTTCCAGGATCAAAAGTGAATGTCTGTTCACTTGCTTATCACTTGAATCTATGCAGCTTAGACTAACCTGAAAAAACTGAATTGATTCAGCCTCAGACTTTGTGACCATCTATACTTAGCCCTTAGGTGTATTTAAATTACTTGCACAAAGAATAAGGGTCAAGATCAAATAGCATTGCCCTCATGTTTTATTCTCCACACCTTCATGTTTTATCTTTTTTATATCATCATAAACTATGTGCTGTTTTCATGTTAATTCCAGGTAAACTGGTAGAATAGACAATGTTAGTGTATACTTTTAGCAAAAAAAATTAGTTATGTAAATGTTAGATATAATTATATTGTTCATTTTACTATTATTTTAGAGAAAGCAGTAAATAAACTATTACTAATGCATAGGTACAACCTGCATCTGATCAACTGAAATTTTAGGGGAAGCATTTCTTTTTTTTCCTAAGCAAAAGACTTATGGTTGTGCTGATGCTGCCTTTAAAACCAATATGACACTGATGAATGGCCTTTCCTCTAAACCTCTATCAATGTTAATATCTAGTGGTTCCAGATTAACAACAGTTCTTTGTAGACACAGCTGATTGCAATTTACACCTTCATTAATTTTCTAACCAAAAGCAATAATGAAAACAAAGAGTAAAGAAAAGTACCATCCTTTTTGTCAGATCCAACTCAAAATTCAACAAAATGTAACTGTGTATTTCTCATCTCTTCTCCACACAAGTTCAGAAAGTCATATTCATTCATTACCAAATACATCTGTTGCAGAGCTCTGTTCATACATTTGCAGGGTTACATTTACTCTGTACTTTTATGAGTTTATGAACATATACAGTACAAAAGTAACATTAGCACCCCATAGCACACCCAGGCTGCTATTGCACTATACTTATAAATACTTAACATAAAGTATTACAAAATATTTAAGAATCTTCAATATTCCAACATGTTTAATTTGCCCAATGACTTTCCAGACACTTGCAAAATAAGCTCTTGCAGTTAAGTGTTTAGCATTAGAAAGTGCTTAGGCTCCAATTCACATAATTTCCTCTGATATTATGATGCCACTTTAAACTCCCTCTTTTCCAGTTTCTGTGCTTAAGGGGGTTTTGGTTGTAGGGGTACTATTTACTGACTTAATCAGTATGGCAGCAGTATTTGCCTAAATCTTACACGTGATCCTTTTGCAGACGGTTATTTAAATTTTCTTTATTTGTATCTCACTAACCCATCTAAAGCTGAACTGAAAAGAAAGGATAACAGTTCAATGGGCTTTGAACAAAATGTCTCATTGAGACTCGAATCCCTAAGTGCATTATGATTTGATGGGCTAAATATAGACACAGTCAAAAGCTTTAGGCCGAATTAATTCACTCTTTGCAGGTTAGTCTAAGCTACAAAGATTAAACCAATAAGCAAATGAGCAGACATTTGATTTAGGAAATGTAGCTACATGCCTGCAGTGTTTCAAGATGGAAGCCAGGGGGCGCTACAGCATGGCTCTCTGGCATGTAGCCAGCATAGGCTGTGTGTTCGCTTCCTCTTTCTGCTGCCCTCGAGGTTTCTGGAATTTGTTGGCCACAATCACAGCAGCAGGACTCTGCAGGGTTGTTCATCACTTCCTCTTCATGCTCCCAGGTGCCTCTGGGATTTCTAGTCCACAGTGGTACCCAGCACTAAGTAAACCAGCAGGGCAGGGCAGCTCTGTACTCAGGGGAACCCCCTCCCTAGCCCCAGACCCCAGCTGCAGTTTGCCTGGAGGAGCCAGTGATTCAGCCAGTGAAGCCAGTGAACCAGCCCTCACTGCTCCAACTAAGAAGCAGAGGGGTGGGGCCAGCCCTGATCTCTGAAGCAGATAGAACAGCCAATTCCACAGCTGAAAAACATGCTGGGGGACTCTGATTTAACCTGAGCTCGGAAGGGGTCTGGGACAGAAGTTTCATAAACCGGTTTGACCTAAAATAATTAAGTCTGATACTACATTTAACCAGGTTTATCTTAAACCAGTTTCAGACATTTTGAAATTGGTTTATCTGCACTAACCTTCTGTTCTTTTACAGATTTAAACCAGTTTCTGATCACTCAAACTAGTTTACGTGTAACTTCTGTCCCTAGCCATAAAGGCCATTGCAGTAGTGCAGATAAGCTTTGAAAGGAGATGCTAACATTTGCTAATTCTCTTACATATAATACATCACCAAGTCAGATTCTAATTTTTCTAAGACCAAACTATAAACAGGTCTATGATCATATTTGTTAGTTTCATGACATTTCACTCTCCATGAAGAAAATATACAGCAAAAGCTCTGTTATCCAGCACCCATAGGAAATGGGGGGTGCCGGATAACCAAATATGCCGGTTACCTGAGAGGTGTCTTTGCCTAGTTGGGCAAAGATGTCCCTCCTGCTGCGTCTGGTGCATCAGTGTGCTGGGGGACAAGCACCACACCACCCCTCCCCTGGCATCAGTGTGCTGGGGGACAAGAAGGGGAGCCCCGCACAGGCTGTTTTGCCCTGGGCTCTGGCCTGAAGTGGGTCTCGGCAAACCAGAAATCCCCACTTCCAGTTTCACTTTTGCCACATCAACCGGCATGCCACTTAGTAGAGTATTCCAGTTAGTGAAGTACCAGATAACACTACATTTACTGTACCTACTTTTCTCTGTGACATTTTTTGTGAAGAGAATGCAGTCAGTTACCTCACTAGTCACCTGACACCAAGACACCACAATGCTGGGCTTTTTTAAAAGTGATAAAATACACTTCAGTCTCACCTGCCAATTTGAAAACTTGAAAAATATTTGTTAGTGACTGGCCGTTCGACTGCCCCTTCTTTGCAATGTTACTTTACCATGTCCCATTTAGACCCATCTATATGTACAACCTCTACCACTGAAACTAGCCTTAATGCCCCTTCACTTCTTTCTTCCACATTTGCTCTGCTATTCATGCTGCCTCCTACACAAGGAAACTCAGTAAACCTGATTATAAAATATAAAGTACAAAATTAAAACTAGTGATTTTTTGGCAAAGAAGGTTCCTTTCCTCTTCCAAAATCTTATAAAGACCCATAGGTTTAGACTCATCCACAAGTAGTGGGTTAATGCCACAACCAGCTGGAAATGCAATTCCAATGCCAAAAATTAATATAAAATTATATACCTATACAAGATATAATGTGGGTCTGTGTGTATGCATATTAAAATTAAAAGTTAAAATGATGAAATAATTATGTAGCATTTAAGTTGCCCCAACAGACCCCACAAGTCATAATTGTGATCTGGGGTTTATTCATTACAAGAACTGATTTGCATGTTGAATTATTCCCAGGCTTATACATTACATTGAATATAATGTATAATAATAATTAAATTAAAAGTTTTAGAAAGGTGAGTCAGAGTGAAGCAAATGTCATATTCCACTTCATTTTGAATATTTCATTTCCTGTCAAAAATTTCATTTTAACATATTCCCATGAAACATTTTGGTTGTAGTGAAATCTCATTTTCCAATCAATGGTAATGGCTACATTTAGGAGTTAAAATTACATCATCTCAAAACCACCAACGTGGACAAGTGTATGAACCACGTAACCCCATATTCTTATTACAAAAATTCTGTCTTCTCTCTCCTCTTTCTTTGATTTTTATTCATTATTCTGAACTGCAGTGCCCCATCTAAATTTAGTCTGCAAGCTTTCTTAGCCAGGGACTGTCTTTGCCCATTTCTCTGAAATACGTCAAACATTTCAGGAAGCTTAAAAATAACAATCACTCAAGTCCCTCTTTGTGTTGGACAGGACACTTTAACCAGGAAATTTCAAACTCAGAAAAACTTTTTAAAATCTGCACAGCTGACAGAACTCTACCAACATGGATTACCAATCGAAAACATGAGTTTTTTATTTAAGAAAATTATATTTAAAAGTCTTATTTAATAAAAGAAACTTTTAAAAAAACTAACACTGTATGGATAAAATAACAGTTTATTTGTAACAAGGTATTATTGCAAAATTCATAATTTATCAATTTTGATCGGTATTTTAATTAGCATAAGTATGCTTTCTCTTATCCTTTAATTTCTTTAAACTGTACTTTCTGTTGCCATTCTATAACAGTTTTAAAATGACCAGTTTTAAGATGAGAGATTTCCCTGTTGTCTTTGTGGGAACATTTGTTACTAAATTGCTTTATACTTGTCTTCTTTGAATTAAAGCCATGCTGTTGAACATGGCAGGTTGTTCAGAGACTAACAGTCCTTCACCTTGTTTATAATTCACTCTCTCTTCCATCACTCCTGCTTTAAACTGAAAATCTTTCTATTCTGACCAAGGAATTTTTTTACCCCTTCTAGCACTGACACTGCAGAAACATGGCACCCAGCAAGCAGTGAAAACATGTAAATGTGTAAGAGCCTTGTTTTCTTCAACAGATTACATATAGAAAATGCAAGGTCTTTGCATTGCAGAAATTAGAGACCAAAATCAAAAATTGATTTTGAGTTTGAAAGAGAAGCAAGTTAAGGGTGAAAACTCACTGATTTAAAATTCATTTTATATTTCAAATTTTAAATAAGCATTAAAAAGGATTGCCTGTATATATATTCACTTCCACACAACTTTAGAAGTTTAGCAACGTTTAAAGTCTTCCACTGTTTTCAGTAATGATGATAATGTTGACATGCTGGGATGGGACGGGCTCCACCTTTCCCCTAAAGGTAAGTGTGTGTTCTCTTCTAGGCTGGCGGACCTCCTCTGGCGGGCTTTCAACTAGGCTCTTCGGGGGAAGGGGTAGATGAGGGCGGAGGAAACATCAGCCTGCTGGACCAAACAGCACCCATAACTACAGCCCAGCCCAGACAAACGAGCATAGCGAATAGACAGGTAAGAGATAGAGGCCAGGGTAATGCTGGGACTAGGGGGTCAGTACACACATCTACAAGAGGCCTAAAATGCCTCTACACAAATGCTCATAGTATGGGTAACAAGCAGGAGGAACTCACCCTCCTGCTGGCTGACACCAGCCCGGACATAGTGGGG
>NW_017729022.1:20171025-20186565 GCF_001723915.1 Gavialis gangeticus
ATCAGCAGGCATTGGGGGAGTCACTGTTCCCCCGAGCACCGCCAGAAGTGACCAGGAATAACGGTCACAAGCTGGCAGAGGGTAGGTTTAGGTTAGACATCAGGAGGCGCTATTTCACAGTCAGGGCAGCTAGGGTCTGGAACCAACTTCCAAGAGAGGTGGTTCAGGCTCCTACCCTGGGGGGTTTTAAGATGAGGTTAGATGAACACCTTGCTGGGGTCATTTGACCCCAGTACTCTTTCCTGCCATGGAAGGGGGTCAGACTAGATGATCTGCTAAGGTCCCTTCCGACCCTAGAAACTATGAAACTATAAAGCTACATGTATCGATACAGTTCTATTGTACGATCTACTCTAAGGGAGTAACATCTGTTCTTCTGAAACTTTTTCATATGAAACCAACACTCTGGCATACCTCTGTATGTGAACAGAACAGAACTCATTCTTCGTATTTTGCTTTATTATTTTCATTAGAATTTTATCTGCCTAAGACATATGTGTATGTCTGCCAAATATAAATGGTTGTGTACATTTTTTCTAGATGACCCCTGTGCACATTGGTCACATTTTAACCTAAGGGTATGCTGAAAAATGGCAAATGGGAATATGCCAAAATTACTGAACATTTTAAGGCAAGGCTCACAGTACCTTTCAAAGAATCTATGCTGCCCTAGGAACACCAGTGATCTACTGGAGCAGCTGGAAAAGAGGTGTCTGACACAAAGTTTACACCCCCATACCCAGCACATGGCCAATCTTAACATATTCCAGTAGTATCACATGGAGCAGAAGTACTCTCACTACTGTAGGAGAGTGTGGAAGAAAGATAAAACCAGACTCCTTCAAGTCTTCCCATAGAACCAACACATGGTCCCATTGGCCTGTGAAATATCTCCTCCCAGCTCTGAGGACAACAAATGAAGTAGGAGGTCCTTTAGATCTGGAAGAAAGGAGAAGAAAAAGGCCAAACTGGCTAGGATAGCTTCCAAAATCTAGATGAACCTAGCATTTGGACTCATCAGCTTATTGCCTAAACATAAGTCAACTACTTTCTCCAGCTGTTGGCTAATATTGTCAGTCCTGTAGCTGTAGAGCAGAAAGTTCAAGATTCAACCCTCCAAGTAAAACTTGGGGTTTTATTTTTTTGGTCTGTTTGCTTGTTTTGGCTGGGGCATGCTTCCTCACCTCTGACAAGCTGTAACAGTGTATACATTTCAGGGAAGCATGCTACATGACAAAATTTTGCAGTCTCATCTCTCTGTGTTGTCTTGCACGGCATTTTGACACAGTTCAGAATGTATATTCATCACCAGACAAAGGTGAAAAGATTGCACATGTGAATCAGAGCACTGGATATCTTCTACTCATCTCCACCTAAAGGACAGACATGCTGGGATCCTGCTACTTGAGGGACTACAATTAAGTAGGCAGCTGAGCAGGGGCTAGCTGAAGAACTCCATGCAGCCAGGCAAACCCACAATGAGTTCAAGAGCAAAGAAGAAGACGGTGGCTGGGCTTAAACTGCAGCAGCTGAGAGCAGGCTAAGGGCTTAGCTATGTGACCTGAAAGGGCAGAGCCCCAACCTACTAAAAGCCTGGCTCCTGGGGGGGACAGGCATAGAGAAATTTTAAGGGCTAACTAGGAGGTGGTCAGGGTGCTTTGGAGAAGCACAGTCCCCAGAAGTCAGGGCCGACAGGATCAGTAGGAAGGCTGATCTCTGCACATGCTGGCAAGTCTCTTTGAAGGATTAGGTGGTAGTCAGATGAGTGTGGAAGAAACCCATCTTTTTGTTCTGTATTCAAACTTACGGTAGTTTTTTTCTTGTAGAATTTGTTTTCTATATAATAAAACCTTTTGTTGTTTCATCTCCTTACTGATTGCTGGTGGTAAAGAATGACGGCTGGGTAAATAGTCCAGGCCAAGCGTTCTACAGAAGCGGGGGCTAAAACTTCTTTCCCAACCCAAAGGAAATCCACCAAGAGCTGGCAGAGATTCTGGTCCTGTAGCTGTGAGGTCTGGTATAAGGACAGTGGAGCTGAGGCTTGTGGTGATAAGTTTTCCCAGAGCAAATCTTGGTCATTCCTTGGAATAAGCAGATGGGATGGGATCTGGGGGTACCCTGCAGGTAGGTTTTTGACCCATACGCAGCTCTCTGCTACAGGACATGTTTGTAGCATGTAGTGCATTCGGGGGGAGAAGAAATTATAGAGGTCCCCTGTGAGACAGAGCACAGGCTTTACATGTTAACTCAATAGCAGTATACAACAGTATTTTCAGATCATGTAGTATGCACAATAAATCAAAACATTTCTTCTTATTACTATACTTCTATATAAAGTTCTGATCAGAGAATTTTTATGAACATTTAGTCTATGTAAATTAATACTCACACCAGCCTTATGAGGAAAAAATACTCATTTTTTGTAGGGAGAAGTTGAAACAAAGAGAGGTGGCTGTCATAAGTCTTGGTGCTTACCACATGCAGCTGTTTCTCAAACCAGTGGGAGCTTCAAGGTTCATCACCTCTCAAAACTATGACATAAATCCATTGTCCATAATGACACAAGAAGCCCACATTGGAACACAGATCTTCTGACTCCAAATCTATGCTTTAACACTGTCATTCTGAACGTAACTGTCAGTGCCATAAAGGAAGGATGGCTCAGCCACCTGTCCCCAGGCTGAGAAATCCACAGCTTCCCTCTTCAATATTTTTTCCCTCTCCAATGGCCACCATTTACAATTAAAAATGTAGAACAAATTACTGCAGTTCAGTGAGTTTTTCCTTTCCACAGTGACCCTATTCATATAGCCTTGCCCTTTTAACTCCCACAAAAAATTAAAGGCACTGACTTCTCAGGCAAATTACATACCTTAATTACACTGAATATCTCCTTACTCCCCAGGAAGCCTTTATCAATGGAGAAAGGTACATTTAATATAAAGATGCTGGCTCTATACCTGTTCTTTACAAATGTGGTACAATAACTCCTGGGTTTTTGTTGTGCACAGAATATACATTTCGTCAAATTTCCCAGTGCTTTAGAATGCACAGATCCGCTTGTTAAGGGTAAAAACAGAGTACTGGCGGTCAAAGGGTAGGAAAGGAGGTATGAAAAGGATGTTGGATGAGTACTGATTATAGATGAATTTCAATAGATAGCTTTCACAAAATAAAAGTCATGCTTTGTTTAACTAAGACCACTTCTTCCCTGCTGGTGATATGAATAGTGCTAAGAGTGGGGATAAAGTGGTATAAATCAGAACCTGCTCAAACATTTTTTGTTGTTCCTTAATGTAACTTTGGCTGAGAAAATTCTCAGATGTTACCACATTTACACAGGATTGACTGTTTCTAGCAAATTTTATATTGGCATGTTTATCCATGCTTAGTGGAACAAAATATTATTTACACAGTTGTATTTCATTATTAAAGAGAATTTTTTACTATAGCCTTGTATCGATCAGATTAATCTCAATGATGGGAGGCAAAAGGCTGCCCAGGATTCCATGTATTTTTGTTTCAGGGACAGTATATTATACCCAGTAGTGGTTACACTTGTTATTATTTTTCATTTTTTGGGGTTTTTTTGTTTTATTACAATTATTTGGTGCAAACTAGGAACTAAGCCAAATAATGTCTATTTTGCTTTCACTTAGAACCACAGCATCTAATTTGGCAGTCTATAAATCCCAGAGCTTACTGGAATTCTTTTACAGCTGCCTTAAAATGCTTCATATGTTTTCCAGGTAAAGAAAGAAAGCATTATTTCCAAATGTTCACATCTTGAAATGTACATTTCAATAAAATGGTAATTAGCCTATATGACATGGATAGGGAGATTCAGAAATAAAATAGCACTAAATTGTCAAGACTTCTGAAGATAAAGACAGAAAGGGTCATGCTATTGCCATTGTGAAATCAAGGTGTAATAAGCCAGGATTTCTACTGAACAGAACATGGACAAATACAACAATATATATGTAGTTAGAAAAACTGCTATGGTACTTTCACAATTTTGTGGCCATGAAACAGCCTGAGGGATGTAAATGTTATACTGCCATCACCACCAAGACAATGACCTTGCACATGCCAGAATATTATTAAATTACATTGGTACAATACCACAACCAGAAGTTCATTAGCTCTTTGTATAATACTGTATTACTAGTTATGCAGTTTGCCACTGAGACTCTTTATGATCAGTGCCTCAGTATCATAGACCATTGCAATATTGTTAACCCTCATCATTTTTTCTTGACTCTTGTAGTCCTTGATGCACATTACACTTAAGACTTGATGAACCAGTTAATCATAGATGTTTGGGTCAGAAGGGACCTTAGCAGATCATTGAGTCTGACCGCCTGCCCTGAGCAGGAAAGAGCGCTGGGGTCAGACAGCCTCAGCCAGGTGTTTGTCCAGCCTCTTCTTAAAGACCCCCAAGGTAGGGGAGGGCACTAGGGGTGTGTCAAGCGGGCACTGTTTGATTTGGATTCAGCCCGAATCAGGGACAGTGATTTGATTCATTGATTCAGATCACTGTCCCTGATTCGATTCAGCCAAAGATTCGATGCTGATTTGAAGGATCAGTGATTCAGACACAGACATAGCTTTAAAAGTTTTTTCTACATACCTTGAAGTACCAGGCATGGCTCATGATCACTGCAATGCTGGGGCGCATGAAGCGTTCCACAGGAGTGGGGGGGGCCGTCCAGGTGCTCGGTGGCAAACCCGGAAGTGGACCGGAAGTACTTCTGGTCCACTTCTGGGTCTGCTGAGGCATGCACAGGGAGGCCCCCTGCACCCCCAGCTTGGTGACTGGCCACAGGGGGACCCCAGGTGTCCCCCCTAGACCCAGGAAGCACCAGTCACCAAGCCGGGGGGGTGTCCCAGTGTGCTCCCCAGTGGACCCAGAAGTGGACCAGAAGTGCTTCTGGTCCACTTCTGGGTAGGCCACCAAACACACTGAGGAGCCCCACCATGCTTCTGTGGGACAACCCATGCGCCCCAGCACCTCAGCACTCATGAGCCCCTACTACCTAGAGTAGGGGTGGGCAAAATGCGGCCCACCAGGCCAGTCTATTCAGCCCGTGGGGCCCGTAAAAATTTTTAAAAATTAATAGTTATCTGTCCCTGGCTGCTTGTCATGCGGCCCTCGATAGCTTGCCAAAACTCATCCCTCCACCCAAAATAATTGCCCGCCCCTGACCTAGAGGTATGTAGAAAAAACTTTTAAAGCTGTCTATATCCAAATCGCCAAATCTTTCCAAATCAATTCAGAGGGTTCTGATTTGATTCAGAGAAATCAAAGGGTCCTCTGATTCAATTCAGATTTGGAGATTCAGCCACCAAATTGGGCTGAATCTCCACCGAGTCGAATCAGAGACTGAAGCTTCGCACAGCCCTAGAGAGTACCACATGTTTTGGAAGCCCATTCCAGATTCTGGCAACCTTTATCATAAAGAAGTTCTTCCTTATGTCCAACCTAAAACTGCTTTCCATCAGTTTGTGGTCATTGGTCCTACTTACTCCAAGGGGTGCCCTGGTAAATGAAGCACCTCCAGTTCCTTGCTGTCCCCCCCCCCGATAAATCTTGTTGTAAGTTATTACCCAAGTACACGTTAATGCAATTAATAGCATGATAAAACAAGGAATAAGATACGAAGTTACTACACAAAAAGGTGTAATAAAACTTTGTGGCTGGTTCCTACCACAACATTAATTGAACATGTTGCCAGGCTGGAACTTCCAGCTGTAGGGTGTGCCCCCATAGCTGAGAGCCCCATCAGCTGATGGGGCACCACGCTCCCACAACCCTGGGAGCTGTTGGCTGATGGGACTTCCAGCAGCCTTTACTTGCACATCTGCCAGGAGCCCTAAACTCCTGGAGTCTGATTATGTGAAAATTTCCCCTGTACCTATCCCTTGCTGTGGCAGGGAAATGCTTGGCTAAAAAAAAGAACTATGGAAGCTCAACAACCAAAAGGAATATTAAAAGAGTAATAGAGATCATTAAAAATCTCATGATTGTTAAGATAATCTCATGATTTGGAAAGCTTGAGTCAAAATTTATGAACAAGGTGGCAATATTTCCATTCGCATATACTTCACACAGTATGGAGCCACTAATGCATTAATATTTCATCAGAAGGTTGTAATAGAAGGTTGAGCGAAATATCACATCATAGATAGTGCATGTTTCATTCAACCTATTTCCACTGATATAGTTTGGTGCATTCTTTGCAGGAAAAGCCCTATTTTGAAACATTTAGAGTTAGCTAAGGCTACAAGCAGTCCTACTTTTGTCTGGAAATTGTAATTTTGTTTGAACCAAGGGATGCAGTATAAATGTTCAACATTCTATTTTTTCCTATCCCTTGAACAAGGCCTTCCTATCCAGGTCAGCATTTTATCTGGAAGACAAACAGACATTTATCCACATTTTGTTGTAAAAAATTCTAACTGAAAAGCCTCAGCTTTTTTCCTTGATTTTTATGAATCTCTGGCAAGAGCCCTCTACTGAGGATCCCACAGATCCCATGGGTCAAATGGCAAACCCTTTTTTTAAACTTATCTTTCAGCTGGTCAATATTTATTAAATGTCTTCTTCAGCTATTAAATATGGCCCCAATTTGGCAATGAGATCAATTAAGTATTAAAACTCAGGTACATGCTTTACTGATTCATGGCCCATATTCATCTTTTGTTGTTTACTATAAACAATGAATACCTGATATTTCTTTATTCTTCCTGTCAGCTTTTATATTGAAGTTATAAATAAGACAAGATGTCAGCTAGATTCTACTTTACTGGCAGTCAGTGTCTTTTTCTGAACCCTTATTTAATGGCTTTTTTACCCTATATTTTTCTAATCTTTGCTTACAGAAGTTCCACGCTATTTTATTTGCATCATCTCTTCCTATCTTCATTTTTTTTTTACACTCCCTCTCTCTCTTGCTTTCCTCTTCATTCCTTTTTTATTGTGGGGGAAGACATATCACTGCCAAACAAGTCCATGCATCATAACTAAAAGATATTTACTAGTCTCAATGTGCAGTCAAAGTAAACCTCTTGATCTACATTCTCAACACTTCAGATAAAATTTGAAGTTAATCATAAGATATTTCTTATTTTTGCCTTAAAATAATTAACGAAGGTTATATTTTAAGTTTTATGCTTTGTCCAAATTATGTACAGAAGCTGCAAGGAAATGCATTCCTTATAGCTACATTAACTATGATAAATTCAAGCACATCATTGTCATTCATGTCTAATTAAACTAAATGCCCAACTGGGAATATGAGAAAGACTGCATGAGGCACATAAGTGTCACGCTTGTTGGGGAGAAGAACTTTCCTCTCCTTCAACACACACATTTTTAAATTCAAAGACAAAAGTGAAATTGAACTTTCAAGGTCAAGCCAGGTTAGCCAACAAGTAAGTCTGAAACTACAGTACGAACTAGGAACAGTACTTATCATAGGAAATCCATATTTTACATGAAAAGTTATTAAGATACATGGAACAATCAAGATGTGACAGTATAAAAGTGTGTCTATAAAACAGACCAATCAGACATTTCTGAAAAAGCAAAGAAATCAGTTCTCAGCATTTTTTTCACCAGAACATTAGATGTGCAAATCTTGTTAACTGGAAAGGATGTGCTGTAGCCAATTCCCTGAATAATGCACTAAAAAAGTAATCCTGCACGTATGTTACCTAAAACAGGATTTTGGCTGAGCTTCACTGATTAATTTAAATAAGCTTTTTATAGGAGTTTCTAGATGATCACTTCATTTTTGTGGCTACTCCATTGTAATCACAAAAGATATAACTTGAGACTATATTGTTTTCACTGCCAAAACCAAAACCGATTAAGAGAAACCTACACAGTCTTACCTGAATGGCAGCAATAATAGTGAAGTCCTACGGACACAGCTGTGGGACTAATTCACTAAAATACAATACCATGAAATCATAAAGTCATTTTCTTCCTGTATATTTTTTCAGTTGTATTTGAGGTTCCACTTCAAGACAATATTTTAGATAATAGCAGTTGAAATTTACAGTTAGACAGATGTGAGAACAAAAGTCCACTAAAAAAGCAAATAACCTCCCAGGAAACACTTCTTTAGACATAAAATGCTACATCTTCCAATCCTGCAGTTTTATTGGATCTTAACTGCTAAACTAGAAATAGTTACTCTAGTGGAGTTGATGACCTGAGCTGTGCCTTGTCGGAAAACGTCATCCATTATATCAACCTGTACATCATTAGCTACAAGGTATATGACAGCAAGAGCTGAGCAAATAAGGATAGAACAGCAGTTTAAAATCTTCAGAAACACTCTTCTTTCAATAAACATGAACAACACACACATTTAAAGACAATATGCTGTTTTCAGAAAGAGACAATAAGCTCATCAAATAATTATTCTTTGTTCAACTCTAATAACTATGTCTGGCTAACAATAACATGAATTTTTTTCCCAAATTTGCTTTATCTCAGTAACATTTATTTTGTATGTATTTAGTAATGCCTGCCATCTCCAGCTTTGGGCAAAACCTCAGATCAAATTTTGGCAGAGTTCAAATCCAAATGAGAACTTTTACCAATATTCATAAGAGCATTTAACCACCTACCTCCTATTTCTAAATAGTATTTAAACAAGGCTGGTTGAGCAAAAATATGGGCATTTATACATGTGCTCTAGGGAGGCATGGGGGGGCACTTTAATTAGTGCAGCTCTGAAAGCCATGCTAATTAAAAACACCCAGAGCATCACACCTATCAGCATCCCCAAGCTGAAAAATAGCAGCAGGGCACTTTGAACTACAACTTGCCGAACAAGCTTTAGTTTAAAGTGCCTGCCACCATTTTTCAGGGGAGGGATGCTGATACACATGCTGGAGGCTGCTGGAGCACATTAATTTCCAGGCTCCAGCACACTCGATTAATCCAGCTCCGACACGTTGGAATTATAGTGCATCAGAGCAAGCTCCCTGCACGTGTATAAGAGCCCTATGATTCTAGTTCACCTAAAACTATCTTTGAATTCAAGTTAAAGTTCCCAAAAAGTTGCTTGGGAAAAAAAATAAAACCAATCTAAATTCGCTACACTGGATGAGTTAGAAAAACCCGACACTTTTTCCCCAACAGTTTACTGATTACAGCGTGTTGGAAACCCTGGCTTAAATTTCTGTTCTGCCTGACAGCAACTGAGCTCACATCTTCTTCCTCCCAGAAGAGCATCTTAATTACTCTAATCCTCCAGGGTGGGTTACTCAACAATTCCCACAGTTCCCATGAAGATGATGTTATTCTGTTTTTGTATCAAAACAGTTAACTATTCACTGGAGCAGGGGCTGAACACAGGTGAATCAATTCCTAGGTGAATTGATTTCCTAAAGGAGTATCCTAACAATAGAACTATTCTCTTTGTCTCTCTTTTTCTCTCTCTCTTGCTCAGTGCATATTTAAGGCTTTTATACATATGTGAAAAGCTGTAAGAAGGAAAGACTAGAGTAAATCACAGAAGATTTAGTCCAGGTGGTAGGGACAAATGGAGGCATGAGGGACCCAGAACTGCAATTCCCACAGGCCACAAGTGCAGCTCAGGGACAAACAGAGTCTCATGTCAACTTGAAATGTTTTGGGTGCTTTTTAATGTTTTCTTTTCCTTCCAGTTTGTGACACAAAAAATATCAAAATATCCATGGGAGAAGAATCCTGCCACATAACCCAGCTGCCAAAGTCAGTTAACACCAACATTTTAATACATAGACTCTAGAGCTCTCCAGCTCTCCAAGGAAGGTTTTATACTCTCCTGCATGCTATCCCAACTGCAAAAAATATACTATCAGTAACCCATCATAAATATTTACAGCAAAAAGTTTCCTTACTTTGCTCTGAATAAATATACTTTATTGGTAGAATTACTTGCAAATGCTGGCCTAATGTGTCTCTGGGTGCTTTGAGCACCCATAATTAATCCCTGCTAGGTATTACAAAATCAGTCCTTAAGGAATTCGTTGTTAATGTTTCATCAGAAATTTAAAGGTACTTAATTTTATATGACACCTGAAAATATTTTCTGGTACTTGTATCCTAACGAGTGCTGCTAATATAAAAACAAATGTACAGTGTATAAAATGTCCGATCTAGTACCCTAAAACAGCAACATTTGTCACTGCACGTGAAATGAAGTGACAGCTTGAAAGAATTTAGATTGTAGTTTGTATACAATGGTTTGGATAGGGATGATCCTGCCTTAGGCAAGGGATTGGGCGAGACGACTTGTAGAAGTCCCTTCCAGCCCTATTTCTCTATGATTCTATGATCACTTGTGGAAAAACACCCTGAAAACTGTAGGATGAAGATGGTGTGGCTTTACAACAACTAGCTTTGAGTTTCACTTTGTGAAACTTTAGACAAACTACTGGACACTCATTTCACTCTGAAACAGACTCAATGTACTTCAGGAATGACATGTAATTTTACTTACAACATTGAAATGTTGGTCACAACCTACTTCTCAATTGCATCATTTTACAACCCTCTCTTCATGGAATAGGGAGTGAAACCCAGGTGTCCCACCTCCAAAGTAAGTGTCTAAGCCATTAGCATAGCCGTTCTCTGACTCAGTTAATATTTCTGTATCTTATACAAGGAGAAACAGCTCCACAGAAGGGTCTGGGAGAATGAGAGCCCCGCTTCAGCATACAAGACAGTCTGGTTATTAAGATATTGACCTGAAACATAAGAAACCTAAATTCCAATCTACTCGCTGCCTGATTCAAGTAAAAAAGTTGAGCTAAATATTTCCCTCACAGATGGCTATGGTACTGTCAGGAGAGATATGACTGCAAATCCCCTCAAATAAAGGAGAGAATTGATCCTTGGTCTTCCCTATCACTGGCAAATGTCCTGAGCTACTGAGTAAAAGCAGTGTGACACACCTCTCATTGTCCTTCAATTTCCTTTGCATTTCTTTAAAAAAATTAAAAAAATAAAATATCTTGAATTAAATGGGAAATGTCATTTGACATGATATTTTAGTTTTCCTTTTAGGAAGAAAAAAGTGTTTTGATTTCAAATATGTTTTACCTGGTGAAGTGAATAATCAAGAATTCATACAGCCTATTTCCAAGTTCTAGGACTGGAGTGAACCAGAAATCCTGAATATAGAGCAAGCCTTAGAACAATATGAACAACCAGCCTTGCTGATATTATCAGATCCCAGGGGCCCAGAAATGGATTACAACAAATATAGCTAGGAGCCAAGGATTAGTTAGATGAATGAGGAGGTGTGGTTCTTTTCTGAATGTGTGTAGGTTTGTACAACCTCATTTTTTCAGATGTTCCAAAAATTCTCTTTTGTTTTCTGTACTAGGTCATTTGTCCATGACTTTAATTAACAACTCAGATCTAGAACCATGATATATTTCACTCCTTGTTCTAGTCAGAGTCTTACTACTAGTCTTACTACTTTAGAAAACAAAGAATATGCCTACCACTGTTGAAAGTGCTGGTGAAAAGTAAGCCCAGCACATCTCTTCCTATTCTCTACAATCCAGAACTGGAATACACAGATAATGACATTCTGGGGAAGCCCCCACCACTAACTGCAGTTGAGAATACTATACGATCAGTACTACCTCTGGAATATCCTTAGCATAAAGTGGGACGCCATCACACAAAAGCCAGTGTCATCATTGATTATTCAACATCAGCTGTGGTGGGCATTGTGTGTGCATGCCTGATATACGTTTACCAAAACAATTGTTATACTCCCAACTCAGAAGAAATGCTTCATGGACACCCTCAAGGTGAACACTATGTAGTGTGGCATTGATATCACAGATTGGGAAAACTAGCTTGGGACAGAGCTACATGGAGACACCTTGAGGAAAACAGTCTAACCCTGGAGGCAGAAAAATGACAGAAATGGAAAGAAAGGAAACACTGATAAATCCATGATTTGACCCTCCCTTCAACCACCACCTGTAGCATTTGCCAAAGAGCCTGCAGCTATAGCAGGGGCGGATAGAACATGGCCTGCGGGCCAAATCCAGCCTGCCAGGCACTTTCATCCAGGCCAGGTCATCACCCAATGAATTGCACCCCACCCAGCCCGTCCACCCACGATGGTGGGAGCAAGGCGCCTATGTGTACAACCCCCACCAACATAACCTATTGCACCTCACTCCCACCCTCATGGGGAGAGGGCTCTGCTCAGCCAGCAGCTTCTGGGTGAGGCTTCTGCTACAACAGGAAACTGCTCACTTGAGGCAGCAGGTAGGGAAGCAGTAGGGCTGGTGGTGGAGGGGGTGGAGTTGCAGGTGGGCAGAAGTGGAAGCGCAGCCCAGAGCCTGCACCCAGAGGGGCAGCAATAGCGCAGAGCTCAGCTGGGCAGGGTGTGGGTATGAGGGTGAGGGGTGTAGGGACCCCCCACACACTTTCCCTATGGTGAACAGCTCCCACTACTGGCAGCAGCAGCGGACAGGGAGGTCAGGGTGCTCGTGCCTGGTGCAGGCACCTGGTGGGGTATGGCTCCAGTCAGCACTGCATGGGGGGAGGAAGCGCAGTCTGCCCAGCTGCCTCTATTGCTGGGGCACATGCAACTCTAGCACTAGCAACAGGGAAAGTCCCACAATGGAACCTGCTGCCTCCCCCACCACCTGCTGTGCAGGTCCCTGCACTCCACTGGGAGTGGAGGGAGCCCTGCCTACTACTTCCCCACAGAGTCCAGCATGTGGCTCCCCACTGTGAGTCTGGGTGCTGCAGGTCTGTGGCATGGAACCATCAAGGGGCAAAGCTACCTAGTGGTCCCCAACAGCTTGCCAAATCTTGTTAAGCAGCCCCCCACCTGAAATAATTGCCTGCCCCTGGGCTACAGGTTCAGCTTTCTTAGTCATTGATGGACTCATTTACAACTCTTTATTTGACACCTGGCAGTGATCATCCTTGACTCCAAAGGATCACAGATGACCATGATGACTTGTCTTTGAAGAAAGATGGCTACAATAGCATACTCACAATCTTCTATTTTAGCAATCTTAGCCTAACACCATTGGCTGACTTCCAGAGATTAATTCAGCACCAATAATAGATTCTAGTTAAAGAACAATAGCTTTTTCTATACGTGTGTCAAATTCACACATGCACCACAATTTTTTCAGCCTTTCCCTGATGTGTACAAAGAGAACTAACTATATAATATAATTATAAATAGGAAAGAACAAAGTTACAGCCTCCCAGACTGTTTCACACCACTAGAATGCCATATTTTCTCACATATAAGATGAACCTAAAAAAACAGCTGCTGGAACAGCTGTGTGCATTATAGGCAAGAATATAGTAGAAGAGTTTCTCCCAGTTACAAAAACAGAAGTAAAATTAGGAAGCCACTCACAGGAGTAGAGCAATAAGCAGGCTGTTCTCCCTAGCTGCTGCTATTTACAAACTTACTACAAGGAAAGATCTTTTTTTCTTCTTTCTACTTTTCAAAAACAAAGCAGGTATTATATTCTGGGATGTGTTGTATGTGAGAAAATAGGGTATCTGGACTAGAAAATGTGGTAAGAGCTTTTTAATGCAGATTTATATAGGTGACATGTCTAAGTTAAGCAGTGACAGAATATCAAGAACTACTATTTTGGTTGTGATCTTTCCTCCAAAAAGGGAAGGAAAAACCTTCCCATGTTTTGCCTAAAAGCAAAAGTAGATTGTAATAAGGTGAGGCTTCCAAAATTGTATTTTGTAAACCTTGTGTATAATTGTAACAGGGAGCCTTGGGCTCCTATTACTTCAATGAAAGAAAAGGCAACAGTCATCCCCCTCCCACCCCCAACTGGAAGTCTCTGCCTGCCACAGATTTCGGGCTGCTCCAGTACCACATGGCTGCATCGCTGGACTGCAGGAGCATGGGGCCTATGCTGGTACCCCAGGGCAAAAAGTGGGAGGGTGGATGGGTGTCCATCCATGCAATGAGGGAATGGGAGAGAGAGAAACAGAGAGCAATGCAGGATGGGGGGAGAGACAGGGAGAGAAAGACTGTATGTGTGAGAAAATCTGTGCATGTCTGTGAAAGAGAGAGAGTATAAGAGACTCTGTGTGTGTGAAAGAGAAAAAAAGACTCTGTGTGTGTATGTGTGTGTGTGTGTGTGTGTGTGTGAGTGTGTGTGTGGGGAGAGAGCACCTGCAGTGAGGGAGGGAGAGAGTGTGTATGTGTTTATAGGGCGAGTCCCATGTGCAAACCCCATCATACACATGCACCCATATTCCCTTCATACTGCCATAAATGCAGACCCACACCCCCTCACATACCCCAGCCACCCTCCCCACACATAGTCCCCCAAAAACCCCATACGCACCCACAGCCCACATATCCACACACCCCCACATGCTCCCTCAACCCCTCACACCCCAACCATCCCCACACACCCACACACTAACAGCCCCCCACAAACCTGTCCTCATGCCCCCCACCCTCCCACAACATACAAGAGTAAGACTTCATTTTAAGCTATTGTGCAATCACCTCTATGTACACTACACAAACACATGTAAATCAGGACAAAAATATTTTTTGAAATCAAATTAATTATGTTATAGATGTTCAATTTTTAGAATATAAAAATGAGATGGCAAAACCCCTTGCTGAAAGAAGTATTTATGGGGGCAAGGGGGGAGACTTCTGGTGGCAAAAGTCAGGGGTTAGGAGGTGGGACTTCCAGTCCCAAGATGATGACTAGGGGGCAGGACACCTGTCGAGGGATGGCGCTACCAATGTGGCCCTCAACAGCTTGCCAAAACTCAGTAAGCAGCCCTCCCAAAATAATTGCCCGCCCCGGCCTAGTTCCTGCAGCAGGGAGGCTGCTAGAGCAGCAGTCAAAAGCTGCCATGGCAACCAGCCTTCACGTCCTTAATGAGAAACCTCTGCTCAGCTGTAACACCACCTGACCAGAAGGGGCAGGGCTTAGGATGCATATAAACCTAGGGCCTGAGCCAGATTAGGAGGCTGGCCCAGCAAGCTGCAGAGTGAGAAGCTCCTGGCCATATACATACATATATGATAGATATGTATTCCCTTCCCCAATTATTTCTGGATTTTCTTTCTCTCCCTTTCTATCCCCTATAGACAAGCATAAGCGAGCTCAGACTTAGGATAAGCTTTAACATTTTTATTTTGGTAGCAAGTTTTTGGTTTTGGATATTCACTGGTTTATACTGTATTATTATTAGGCTTGTGTTGATTATTAATGTTGTATATTGTATTATTATCATTTTCATATTGATTTTTATTGTTTCATATGGATATTGTATGGTTTAGGCCTCTGTTTGTCAGTGAACCAAATTCATGTCAAGTTTCCATTTTGTATGTCAAGTCTCCATCTTTTGTCCTCTGCCCTGGCATCCCCTGTGTCGCAACTGTATGAGTCACATGTAAATTGGTTCCCAGATGAATAAGAATTATTGGGTATAACTGAGATACAATGGTAGCAGGCCTCTACTGAATGGCCTGCAATGACTGGGCC
>NW_017729022.1:20186719-20189784 GCF_001723915.1 Gavialis gangeticus
ATTGAGATCCTGAGAGTTGACCTGACCCCACAGGGCTACACCTGGAATCCCCTAAGGATACAGGTACAGTGCTGAAAACTTGCTATCAGGGAGATATAACCCAGGGCAAGGAGAGGTAGGGCTGCTCTGACAGTAAGCTACTGTTTACGTTTGTACTCAACGCAGGTTTAGTTTATGTTACAGCCAATGTGCTTATTCATTTGTTACAGATTAATCTGGTAGTTTGGGACTATCAGGGGTTGGAGAAGGTCCCAACAGTGCCTGAGGGCATGTGGGTGTCCTTAGCCCACCAGGGGTTAGGACCCCAGGACACAGAGTGAGATTTGTCCCAAAAGCAGATGGCAGACAGGAGGGACAAGATTTCCTAGATCAGGCTGGGCCAGGAGGCCCAGGCAGAGAGAGTCAAGGGAGGCTTGGTGGCCAGAGCAGAGCAAGAACAGGACCAGGGGTCAGAAATACTGAGCCAAAGTAGGCTCAGTGGCCAAAGCAGGGCAAGGATAGGGCCAATGGCCCAAGAAGGACTGATACCAGAGCCAGGGAGCTCAGGATCCAAGAAAAGACAGGGGCTGGAATCCAGAAGTTCAGTCCAGTACAGTAGACTGGAGCTAAAGGGCCCAGCAAAAGACAACAAGTGAGGCCAAGGCCCTGACAAGGGAACGATTACACAGTAACACCTGTGAGGTATGGGCATACCGTAAAGGGGCAGATGGAGCCACATAACACCTCTTAAGGCTTCAGGTGCCCTGGGGGTGGCACAGGTGGTCAGGAGGATCCTGTTGTAGGCCTCACTGGAGCATTGATCAATATATACTGCTCACACAAAGGCTTTGCTA
Source organism: Gavialis gangeticus (assembly GCF_001723915.1). Lineage (NCBI taxonomy): Eukaryota > Metazoa > Chordata > Crocodylia > Gavialidae > Gavialis > Gavialis gangeticus. The sequence goes on from NW_017729022.1 coordinate 20,187,553, forward strand.
AAGCATTGGCCAAAGTAGGCCTCACCAGCAAGCCTCACCAATACATGAACTCCTTGCATAAACAAAACTTGGCAGGCTTACATGGCAAGAGATGGAAGGGAAAGATGATAGTACAAGGTAGGATAATCCAGTACCAGGATGATAGGGCTAGAACAGGACACCAATATGTTAGAATGTAGAAAAAGCCCATGGTACAGGATGGCTTGAGACCCTCAAAATACAGATAGAATAAAATGCGTAATTTGTTTTAATTATTGTATAAAAGTAGAATTGGAAATCCAGGGAACTTTGTAGTGGCCTGGGGGAGCCCACGTGGGGTTGTGCCAACTACCTTGACACAGGTACAAATAATCTTAGCTCTTGGTCTGATGTACTCATTAGGCCAAAGCATGGATTCTTGCTGGGATCCCTTGACCCTAGCTGACTTCCCGTCCCTGGGGCAGGGGCTGGACTTGATGATCTTCCAAGGTCCCTTCCAGCACTAATGTCTATGAAATCTATGAAATGTTAGGGCTGTGCTTGTAGACAATAACCCTGGCTGAATCTTTGCCACCATACCAAACCTGTGGTCATTCTTTACGACAGGATTAGAGTTGTGATCTCCTGACTGTGATTTTGCTGTCACTGCGGTTCCTGAAATTTCAACACTGACAGCACATCAATAACACCCATGAGGACAACAGCAATGATAACCTCAGAAAACACCACTTTGCCTTCAAGGGGCAGAACTGAGACCAGAGCAAGGTCCAGGAGGGACCTGCTGGCAGCTAAAAGAACTGGGGCTCACTCTAGGACCTTTAGACAGCCTCCCTTCCATTAAAACAATTGCATCAAAGGTGTGGTGGGCAAGTAAGAATAGGAGGGCACCCTAGAGCTGGAGCAGGGTGGGGTTTGCATGACCACCAGGGGCCATCATGGCTGCCCCTGGAACACGAACCTTGCTACAATAATGTAGTAGTAGTAGTTTATTATCACTAAAACAATACAGTAAAATGGACAATTAACTTGTATATAATATACAGTTTCTGCTAAAAGCATGCCACATTCTACCAAGTTAAACAAATTAAAACATAACATAGTATATCCAAGCTAAGGAATTACGGGTTAAATGAATGGACTGTAAGATGGATAGAAAACTGGCTGAATCGTCAGGCTCAAAGAGTAATAATCAATGGCTTGATGTCTAGTTGGCAGCCAGTATAAAGTGAAGTGCGCCAGAGGTCAGTCCTGGAGCTGTTTTTGTTCAATAACTTCATCAACATTCTGGAAGATGGGATAGGTGTACCCTTAGCAAGTTTGCAGATGACACCAACCTGGGTAGAGTAGCAGATACACAGGAGGGTAGGGCTACGATTCAGAGAAACTTTGACAACTTGGAGGATTGGAACAAAAGAAATCTCATAAAGGTCAGTACGGACAAGTGCAAAGTCCTGCACCCAGAATAGAATAATCCCATGTACCAGTACAGACTGGGGACAGACTGGGGACTGACTGGCTAAGGAGCAGCTCTGCAGAAAAGGACCTGTGGGTTACAGTGGACAATAAACTGAATATGAGCCAACAGTTTGTCCTTCTTGGGAAAAACGCTAACAGCATTAGTTGGAGTGCTGCCAGCAGATAGGGGGAAGTGATTATTCCCCTCTATTTGGCACTGGAGAGGCCACATCTGGAGTACTGTGTCCAGTTTTGCGATGTGGACAAATTGGAGAGAGTCCAGCAGAGGGCCGTGAAAATGAATAGTGCACTGGGAAACATGACTTACAAGGAGAAGCTGAGGGAACTAAGCTTATTTAGCCTGCAGAAGAGAAGACTAAGGGTGCATTTAATAACAGCCTTCAACTATCGAAAAGGTAGAGCTGGACTGTTCTCAGTGGTGACAGATGACAGAAAAAGGAACAATGGTCTCAAGCTGCAGCAAGTAAAACTTAAGTTGGATATCAGGAAAAGTTTCTCAGCAGGAGAGTGGTAAAGCACTGGAACAGGTTATCCAGAGAGGTAGTGAAATCTCCATCCTTGGAAGTTTTTAAGACCTAGCTAGACAAAGCCTTGGCTGAGATGATATAATTGGGGATGGTCCTGCTTTGAGCAAGGGGGTGGCCTACATGACCACTTGGGGTCCCTTCCAACTCTAATTTTCTACAATGATATATGATGATACAAAAAAGAGATAACATGAAGCAATGTTTATGCCATGTGGCCCCAAATGTTTATGCTATTTATGCCCCATGGCCC
>NW_017729022.1:20189994-20201426 GCF_001723915.1 Gavialis gangeticus
TTTTGTTTTTTTGCCCCCTGGCCCCAAAACCCCCCCCCCCCCCGCCCCCACAGCCCCTGCTACAGTCAGTGAGTGCAGGACTTTTTTTTTTCTTTTTTTTTTTTAAGTGCAGGGAGGCTAGGCCAGGAGGGGGATGGGGCCAGGCACAGAAGGCATGGGGCCTTTTCCCTTGGCTGCTTAGGCTGTGCTCAGCACGGGCTACGCCAAGCAGACTGCTGGCACAATATTGCTGGGAAAGGATCTAATAACCTTTAGAGGCCTACCTGAGACTGTGACATTGGTATTATGTCATCTGCATAAAGCAAAGCAGGGATAGAAATCATTCAATAATGTGGGTACATGGAACTAATTTCCTGTTAGCACATTTTATAAATCATTCAGAAATAGATTTAAAAATTAGTGGAGCAAGAAAACATCCTTGTTATACCCCTGTCTTGAGAAACTAGTGAACAGGGCACCACCAATTCCATAGTGCACTCTAGAACCTGGATTTGAATAGTAAACATATAATGTGAGTATACAGAAGCAGCTTGGAGAAGTGATTGTCTATGCTACTATGCACTGAGATCATAAGCTACTTTTCTTTTTTTTTTAGAAACTAAAATTAGAGGTCCATTACTTGAGTTCAAAGCATACAAACAAGCACTAGATTGTAACCTGATTTTAACTTTTGAAAGAGAATTGTTAAATTATGTGGATATTTTCCCTGTTTCTTCAAAATCCAAAAGAAAAAAAATAGAAATAAAAAATGTACAATCAATGGCCAAAGAAAGTTCAAAGATGTGAAATAAAAATTGATTCACAGAAAATTTCAATGACAAAGAAAACTGAGTTTAATTCTATATTGTAAAAGTATGGTATTGTAAAAACCTTTTAAGAATTATCAACTTAATACTCATCTAATAATACATGCCAAGAATGGTTAGAAATATTTCCAAATGTCATTCCCAGGAATACTGTTTTGCTTTCAATAGAAAATCATGAAAAAGCAACTGCCTTTAACATAGTTAATCAGAAAAAAAATAATCAACAAGCTGTATTTCATCAAAAATCACCGGACCAAAATGCCATTATAATCCACGAATCAAGGAAATAATTTATCTGCCTATTTATGAGTTTATGAATGCCTTACCAAGCAACTGATGTTCTGTGCTATCCCAATTTTAAAATCCATCCAATGTATCAGCAACTCTGAGTCTTGAAAAATACTCACTGTCATTAAAGAAAGTATTTAAGCTTGTAAAAACCTCTATTTAAAAAATAAACAAAAATATTAAATTCCTTGCAACACCCCATATAATATTTATTAGAGGCAGCAGTAGAGCTCTACAAGAATAGTTCTTCAGTAAAGCTTCTTCAAAAAACATGTTTATGAAAAAGTGAGAAGCCAAGTTATCACCCACACTGCAAAGAATTTGAAGCCATACCTAATCTGGTGCCTATATGGCCCCATTACTGTAGTTTGACTGCTCAGAAGCAACAGGACTAAAAATGGCTCAGAATGTGTACATCCTATAAACACGACAGACCAAAACCATTGTTCTACTTTTCCTGAGTGGATTAAATACCGAAATGAGGTTAACAAGACCACAGTGCTGAAGCAAAACATGATGTCACAAAGCAATACTTCTCTTCAAATCAGAAGATGACCAAACTCTGCAGGACTCTTTATATTTAAGTTTTAGCTGTTTATCCTTTGGTTGGCAGGTTACGTTTGTTTTTGACATAAAAGACTAGGAGACCACCATTTTCAGAAAAGACAATCTCTTTCACTGTCTGAAAAAAATACTAAGACTTTAGAGTGTCTAACAACTAACACAATAGAGAAAAGAAACACAGAGAATATTTTATTACTTCCAAAATAACTTCATTCTCTTTATTTTTCTGTGACAGAACATAAGTGCTGTCAGTTTCATGAAAGAAAAACATCATCCTAAACTTTTAGTCAAACAACAGGATTTTTCTTTACTTTTACAATCAGATCTGTACGTGTGTGTAAGGTAATGGAGCTCCAGAATTATGAGCTCAAGCCTTTCTAAATTTCCACCCAGCTGCAAAAATGGGGGTGATTTGAGCTAGGGAGTCAGAGGTGGCTGGCACTGATGATAGCCACATTAATTCCTTGTGTGATATCAGTTACAGAAACAGATTTGCCTTAACCACGCCAGCTTGCTGGCTATTGGGCTTGAGCAGAACTTTGACATATGCATGTATCATAAAACTGATCCAGAAAACAGAGAATTTAAAACAAATTTTTAGATACCTTATCATGGCAATCACACAGGCTCAAGTACTTCTCAGAATAGGTCATCTAGACCGTGGGGAAGAAATTTTAGCTTTTGATAATCTAATCATTTCTTTCAGATACATCTCATAGTTTAATATAAATAATCTGAAGTCCTAACATACTAAGCACATAAGAAGTGCCACACTGAGTCAGGTCCATCTAGCCCAGTACTCTGTCTCCAGCAGTGGCAGAAACAAATACCATAAAGCAAGAGCATTGAATCAAATCTCTCTAAAGTAATTCATCTACTATTCAATATCCTCCCTGGCATCCACTGTTATTGGCTTAGAGAAACCTGAGGAAATGTCTCCAACCATTCTGTTCAGGAGTCATTAATAGATCTATCAGCCATTAATTTATCCAGTCCCTTTTTTAACATAGCTATGCTATCTGCCTCCACCATCTCCTGTGACAATTAATTCCATGTTTAAGTCAACTATGTGTTACATAAAAAGTTCTCATTAGTTTTAGGCCAACTAACTGTGTAGGTTACTAGGCCAACTACTTCCTCATACTCTGACCTTACAACCCTCCTTGTGAAGATAGCAGAAGCCCTCATCCCTTCTAAGAAAGGCAAGAATATCAATGTGATGTAGTAGCCTGCATGGAACTTGGAGGGAGAAGCAAAGATTGGAAAAGGGAAAAGTTTGGAGTAGGCACAAAAAAAATCAGTCTCTGAGCAGATTACTGAAAGGCCAGCTATAGCTGCATCATCTCCACAAATAATTATCTTAACATCCACTGTAATTTTAGAAACGAACAATTACTGTCTACCTAATAATGAACAAGATAGCAGGGGTCAGTTGACTGAGACTGACAGCAAGGAAAAAAGTATGAAAAAAGAGGCTAGAAACAGAGTAGCAGGTATGGAAACTGGCAGTTTGGCACCTCACTAGGTAAGCTCCCTGTCTGGGAAGCTCTTGTGAGACCAGAAAAGAGCAGTAGCAGACTGGGGTAAGAGAAGCCATTGGAAGTTTGGTGGAGAAGCAGCAGCAGACTAGGACTTCAGGAGTTCCAAAAAACAAAAGAAGCACACAACTGTAACTAAAAGTGAGGGCAAACAAACGTCCTTATAAGGCAGATTACAACGGAGGACTCAAGGCCCAAAACTGATCATCAAAATGAAACTGCTACATGTAGGAACCCTATCTGAGGCAAGTGTACAGGAGTGAAGAGTTTGGAGGAGATCCCAGGAAGACTCTAGCCTCTGGCATGGCTGACCTTCTGGTTGTAACTGCAGCCTCTTTCTAAAGTGCTCTCAGAAAAGTGCCAGGTTAGTTTTAGAAACAAATCTTCCACCTGGTCTTGCCCAGGATTTGGTACACAAAATGCATGGGACAATCCTCTTCTACCTAGATGTGACAGCGATATTCCCCTCCCTGAGGAAGCAGCAACAATGAGCTCCACCATTACTTACCTTATTTATCAGGACGAATCTTTTATGGAATATGCTCATTCCCACTGCCCTCTTCTTTTTCTGTCATACACACAGTCCTGTGCTGAGGGAGTGAGAATGAAAAGTCTCAAAGCAGTTATGTTGGAAGTTAACACCCAGGCTAAGTACAGACAGTCAAAAAGCCTGAAGCCGAATTCAATCTTTGCAGGTTATTCTAAACTGTGTAGATTGAACCAATAAGCAAGTGAACAGACATTCACTTTTAATTCCAGAAATGCAGCCTCATGCCTGCAATGGCCCAGGCCACAAGCCAAGGGCTGCTAGAGCACACCACCCTGCTCTGCTGGAGGAGACAGCTTGGGCCAAGGCTACTCTGCCCACCCTGCAAGCAGGGGTTTGAGGGGAAAGTGCAAAGTATCATGGGAGGCTGGGGGACTGTGACTTAACTTGAATTTGGATGGGAACTGTGACAGAAGTTCGATAAACTAAATCAATAAAGACTGATACCACATCCATCCAGGTTTATCATAAACCACTTTTAGCCATTCTGAAAGCAGTTTATGCGCGCTGAACTTCTGTTGTGTTTCAGAATTGAACCAGTTTCCCATCACTTATACTGGCTTATGTGTAATTTCTGTCCCTACCCCCAAAGTAAATCATGAAGAAGTTCTCTCAGGTGGATGCTGACAACATTTAAGTTACATTTTCCACTGCATCTTCAGTTTCATGACAGCTAGAATGAAAGCTGTGATTCCTTGACTCCTGGTGTTGGAGCCCAAGATACAGGCCTGTTGTACTTCATGTTTGCCTGGGCCTGAGCAGGATCACAGGGCTGGCTGTTCAAAAAGCCTTGCTTATGTAGCAACTGTTTGCCTATTGCCATAGCCAGGAAAAATGAACTTCATATTAATACAATAAGGCTTATTATATAGAATCATTAAAGGAATTAAAATAAAAATTTCATTCTCCTAATCTGAAATGTTGACTTTTCCACTGCTTTAAACTTCCTCACTGAAAATCTATTTTGATAAGATTTTTAGGACTGTCAGGAGTTTTGTTTTCATTGATAACCAGATGGCAGCTTTTTGTTTGAGGTTTTGTCATTGTTTGTGGGAGTTTAGGGGTTTTTGTTTTTAATTGGTGCGACAACCATTTTATCTTGCTACTATTGTATTTTAGCACATTTAATTGCTAAGTTCATAGAAAACAGACACAAAGCCTTCCCAAGCAGATGGTGGAAGTTGTTTTTAAAACAGTAGTGAGACTTCTTTTCCAGAATGTTTGCATAGCTTTATTGGGTCTGTTCTCTGTTCAGCACATGTGCATAACTGAAATCAGCTCATGGGAGTGTGCATGTAACAGTGCAGTTAGGACCCAAATCTGCAAGGTACTGAGCACTCTAGCCCAGCTCTCCCCAGTGGAACTCATTAGATCAAACACTTATTTAAGAGCATTCTTCAATTAGGGCCAGATTCTGAGCACCCAGCAGAAGCAGGGCCCTAAAAAATTATACCCAAGTTATTCATCTTGGTAGGTTCTCTTAGTAATTTTAAGTATGAGGAATGTATAAAAAGATAACTTTGGAAAATGAGCTAAAATGCTAATTCAGATGAACCCCTTCAATTCCTTTCTCCTCAGAAAATATGGTCAAATGAAACTCAACTGTTAATAAAGTGGGTGATTTAGCAAGAGAAGACAAAAGACCAGAGGTGGCTAAAACACATTATATGCATAAAAGTTATTATGCATAAAGGAATTTATGTATTGTGGACTTCCCAATACAGATGCAATATTGAGACCAGACTGAGGCCACATTTGACAGAAAACAGATTTTGACTGTACATCAGGAAGAACTTCTTCACGATAAGGGTTACCAGAGCCTGGAATGGGCTTCCAAGGGAGGTGTGCCCACCCTACCTTGGAGGTCTTTAAGAAAAGGCTGGACAAACACCTGGCTGGGGTCATCTGACCCCAACACTCTTTCCTGCCCAGTGCAGGTGGTTGGACTCAATGATTTACTGAGATCCCTTCCAACCCCCAAAAATCTATGACTATAAAGAGATATAACTATTTTATCAATATCAAATGATACCAGTGTATGCTGTTATGATATAACTATTTCATCTGTATGCTTCTGTAGCAAATATAGCTTTAACAAAACTGTTGCAACTTTAACCATTTAATTCATGGTCAAAGTTACAGTGATTTAGTTAACTGATATTGCTACAGGAACATGCAGGTGTAAGAGTCGGATCGTTATCAGAGATCCTGGTTTCCTCTGATCAAAAATCCCAACTCCTCTGATAAAAAATCACAACTTCTCTGATAAAAATCCTAAAATCTACAGTTAAAATGAAACCTCTCTCTCTCTCTTTCTCCCTCCCCCCCTCTCAATTGAACACAATGTTTTATTGATATGTTTACAATTTTAAAGCAATTTGGAAGCCTACCAGTGCCTCAATCACTATAATAAAATAAAATTTAAATACCTATACATTTTGTGATCACCTAATAAAAAAACTAAAATCACCTATGTGATTTTTGGTTTTTTATTATGGAAAATCAGAGCTCCCCCTCCCCCCACTTAGCTCACAGAACACAAGTCCAGGCCCCTCCGCAGCAGTGTCTGAGCCCTGGCTGCTGCCCATGAGAAACGGCAGCTGCTGCAGCATAGCAGAGCACAGAGCCTAGTTCCCCCTACCCTGCGGGCAGCATAGCCAGAGTGGAGCCCATGGGGGTTGGCAGCGGGCTGCCTGCTGTGGGCTCAGGTGCCGGGGGTCAGGTCTCCACCACTGCACACACTCCTGGAGGGGGCAGGGGGACCCATGCCCCCCAGATCTGTGCACAAGGCAGGCATGGGTGCAGACTGCCCACTAAGGGCTCACGCTCCCTGCCCTGCTGCCCTCCCCAAGGGCCTCCACAGCCCAGTGGATGGGACATGGCATGGCATGGCATGGCAGGGCAGGGCAGGGCAGTGAAGCTCCTTGCCGCTTCAAGCTCCACATTGCCCTGGCAACACTCCTCCTGCCTGCCCTGCAGAAGCAAGAGAAGCAACCCCATGGCACTGTCCCCGCTGCTGCCAGGAAAGCAGGGGGCACCTCACTAGGGCAATGTGGGGCTCACAACAGCAAGGAGCTTTCCCACTCTGCCCTGTCACGCTGGGTCTCATGCACTGGGCTGCAGAAGCACCTAGGAGGAGGGCAGCAGCATGGGGAGCCTGAGCTTACAGCAGGCAGCCTGCACCCACTCCCACCCTGCACACAAATCTGGCATGGATCCCTCTGACCCCCTGGGAGTGCACACAGTGGTGGGTAGTTGGCCCTACCCCCCAGATGAGCCACCTGTAGCCCCATCTCATTCCCCACTGTGGCCCACATGGGTCTGGACCCCAAGCCCCACACACTTCCTGGCTAGGCAGTAGCTCCAGCCCCAGCTCCAGCCCAACTCCCTCCCCACTATATTTACCTGCAGGAGTTGCTCTCCAGGCTGCCTGGCAGCCATGGCATATACATGTACATGGTGCATCTTGCCTAACCAACCTCCTCCCGCTCCTCCCCAGCCCCTTGCAGGCTGGAACTCTGCCAGCCTGCAGACAGGTCTTTCCAAAAGTGCAAAATCCATGTGTTTCTCAGTTAAAATGAGAAATCCACATTTCTCTCAGCTCAAAGGGGAAATCCCTGTTTTTCTGCATTTTCCCATGGGAAACGGAAAACCCGGATCCCTGATCATAACTGATGCATGCTCCCAATCAGCAGCTTCCCCCTTCTGTTTAACATAGTTAAAGAGTGCATTTATGCACAGCTTCTGGAAGTTTCTGCCATGACTGGGACAACCCTGGGACATAGGAGCCAGGCAGGGCAGCACTGCACTGAGCAGTGTATCTGGGGTACAGGGGACAAGTAGAGCTAGTGGAATGGTGCTCCCCATGCCCCATGCCCCATCCCCAGGGAGCCTTTGCCAGAGCAGATATAGTTCTGGACCCAATATGTATGCATCAGCAGGGGTGGGGGGGCAGGGGGCAAATGGGGCACCAGGTTTGGCTCCCAGGACCTAGGGATAGATGTTCCAAAAGCCTGAGCCTGAACTGATTCTATCTTTGCAGGTTAGTCTAACCTGGCAAGCCTAAACCAATTTATAATCGCACAGACATCCCAGAAATGCCAGCACATGCCTGTAGTGGCTCAGGCTAGAAGCTGGGAGGGGCTAGAGCAGCCCTCCCTCCCTTCCATAGTGCTGAGCTGAGAGGGACATGGCTAAGCCCCGGCAGGATGCTCTGATTAGTGAGGGCCATCCCCCATCCAGCAGGCAGTTGATAATACAGTGTTTATCACCCCATACTCAGTATTTATCACCCTATCAGAAAACAAAGCCTCACTCATTAGTTCAAGCTCTTCTTAAACAGCTTTTCCAAGGAAGGTACCATAGCCAGCATATCGTATGCTAGCTAATGCTGAGAGGTGCCTGTGTAAGGCAGAGGGGATGGGGGAATCCCTGCTTAGCAGGGAGTGGGGAGGGGAGGGGAGGTGGGGGGAGCAGGGTAGGCCAGACAAGTGCCTGCAGTCTCTGCCAAGCTCCAGTCAGGGAGCAGAGGGAAGGAGCCAGCTCTGCTGTGGAGCACAGAGCCCAGCCCAGGGAGCATGCTGGGATGCTGGTTTAACTTAAATCAGCAAGGGGTCTGGGACAGACATTGCATAACCCAGTTGGACCCAAATCAGTTAAGTCTGATACTACATTCAACCAGGTTTATCTCAAACCAGTTTCAGCCATTTTCAAACTGGTTTATGTACACTGAACATCTGTTCTGTTACAGGTTTAAACCAGTTTCTGATCACTTCAAACAGTTTATGTGTAATGTCTTTCCCTAGCCAGAGAGACCAGTCACAGGGTTGCTGCTGCCAGAGCAGAGCTGATGCTGCTACAGCAGTGACAGCAGTAGCCCAGCCCAGCCCATCCTTCCACTCATCCAAATCCCATCCCACTCTGGTCTACAGTGACCTGCATACCCCTATGCCACCCACCAGCCCAGGAACTCAGTGAATTTCATATGCCTCTGAACTCAGGCAAAATAAGAAGAAAATAAAGCAAACGATAGATCCCTTACCAAATATAGAGAAGGAGCTAATGATGAATAATATGGAGCAGCTTTCACTTCAGTCTTAACAAAAAAGGTCAATTGTTAGATAACAAGCACAATCAGCAATAAGGCCAGAGTATATAAGGACTCAGCAGAGAGCAGAGAAGGAGCACACTAGAAATTACCTAGATAAGCTGAATGTCTTCAAATCAGCAGGGCTTGATGAGATTCATCCAAGAGTATTCAAGGGACTGGCTGGTATAATTACAAAGCCATTGGTTATTATCTTTGACAACTCATGGAAGTCAGATAAGGGCCTAAAACCTGGGAAAGAACATAAAAGTGCCCATCTTTACAGAAATGAAAAAGGACCTAGAAAATTACAGACCTGTCAGTCTACTTTTCATATCTGGAAAGATGCTGGAGCATATTATCAAACAATTGATTTGAATCACGGAGAAAATAACAAAGTGATAAGTAACAGACAACATAGTTTTGTCAAGTGCAAGTCATGACTAACCAACCTAATTTCATTTTATGACAAGGTAGTGGGTTTTGTGAATGACAGAATATCTGTGCAAATGATATACCTGGATTTTAAGAAGCCTTCTGACATGTCTCCTATGACATTCTCATAAGTATGGTAAGGAAATACAGTCAAAATGAAACTACTGTAAGACAGATAATTGCTTGGATCATCATGCTCAAATAGACTAGGTGGTTCAGAGTGGTATACGCTTTCATAGCAACAGCCTGCTTCATCATGTGTTAGCATCTGATGAAGTAGGCTGTCACCTATGAAAACTTATGGCTCTCTTAGGTGCAACCCCGCCCTGACTTCCATCTGATTTCAGATTAACATGGCTAAATACCTCTCCCATGCTTAAAGAGTGATCATTAGTGGCTCAGTGTCAGACTGGGCAGAGGTATGGAATTACTATATTTACACAAATGCAAGATGACTTTGAAACTAGGATGACCCTCCAATAATTAGATCCTAACATGAAAAAATTATACATTTGTTATAATGTTATAATTATGCATCAGACCTTGCCAGGCTGTTCTTGTATGGCTGTATCAGGTCCAGGCCCTGATTGGCTGCATCACCTCCAGCTGGGCTGTTTCCATGAGGCTAGATCAGGCCCCAGCTGACCTAGCATCATGCTCCAGATGGACCTAGCATCACTCATCTCCCCTATGGGCTGAAAAGGGTAGGCACTGCAGCCTTAGTTCATAAGCAATGACACCCAAGTGAGGCAGAAGACACTTTAGTGGAAAGGTTTAGGATTCAAAACAACCTTGATAAATTAGAAAAAATGGCCTGAAATAAATAGGATGAAATTTTTAAAAAAGGCAAGTATTTAGGAAAAAATAATCAAATGTACAAATAAAATGTGGAAACTACTCAGTAGCTGCATTGCTGCAGAAAAGGACTTCAAGGTTATAGTGCTAGAAAGATTAATATGAGTTAATAGTGTAATGTTCCAAAAAGGCTAGTAGCATACTGAAACACATTAACAGGAGTATCATGTGCAAGTCGGGATGATTCTTCCACTATATTCAGCACTGGTAAGGACTGCTGTGTCAACTTCAAAAATCATGAGAGCAACCAGAAACACTCCAGAGGAAGTAACAAAAATATGAGGTCTTGAAAACTGCATATTAAGATATTTTGGAAAAACTGGAATTATAGAATCTAGATAAGGGAAGACCTGAGGGAGGGATTTGATAACAGCTTTGTTATAAAGTGGATACCAATCTATTATTCCCCATGTTCACAGAGGACAGGACAAGAAGTAATGGGCTTAAATTGCAACAAGAGAGAATTAAGATACATAGTAGGAATATTTTTCTAACTATGAGGGTAGTACTGGAACAGATTACCTAGAGAGGTTGTGAATCTCTATCACTGGAAAATGTTAAGTCCAGTTTAGACAAATGTTCATTTGGAGTACTGTAATTTAGACAGGGACAATCCTGCCTTGTGAAGGGAACTGAAATATATGATTTCCTGAGTTGCCTTCCAGCTATATGGGTGCTTACACACATTACCTTTTTCACATGGTCAGGCCCATTGCCGATGTATAGGGGGTGCACATGGATCCCCTGAGCTTGGCGAAGAACCCCCTGCAAAAAGCACTGCTGACACCTGTGGGGCGGGGGGGTGTCATTGCTCATCACATTGGTGACCACTAACCCAGCCATACCCCCAGGGAGGAAAGGAGGGAGAGGAGGGAGCAGCAAAGAGTTACTGGCTGCTTTGCCTGGCCAGAGCTGGACAGGTGGAGGTGGGGTGGAATGGAGCCCACCCCCCTACCCAGCTACCTCAGCTGCAGTACTGGGGGGACCCAAGCTGCTGCTGTCCAGAGGCCCAGGTGGGGCAGAGGGTGGGGGAAGGATGCCCCCCCCTTGCCTCATGGGCCCAGCCTAGCTCCTCACCAATACCCAAGATGAGGTAACTGGGGGGGGAAACAAAATACAGATGGCTCCCTTCTCCCACAATCCACCTGGGTCTCTTTAAAGTGGCAGTACAAAGTTGCAGGCTGCTTTGCCTGGCCAGAGCTGACCGGGGGCAGGAGGGCATTGTCCCCTCACTTTGCGGGCCCAGCCTGGCTCCTCCCAGTACTCCAGCCAGCTACAGGTGCCACAAAGTGGGGGGGCTCCATTCTACCCCA
>NW_017729022.1:20206426-20209882 GCF_001723915.1 Gavialis gangeticus
GAATGCTGCTCCATCTCCCCACCTCCATCCTCTACTGCCAGCCCCAGAGCTAGGGTGGGAAGGGGTGGACAAAGGGGAGTTTGCCAGCCTCCACACAGGCTGTCAGAGCACCTCCCCACCTGCTGGCCAGGACCAGTGAAGGCAGGATCCAGCCCCCCCAAACTAACAGGCGAACATCTGTTAGGTTGGAAGTGGGGGCCTGTAACTCATGGTACTTTGTGTAAAGCACCATGAGTTAGAGCCTAAACATCTGTAGGCATCCTCTGATTGCTATGTAGAGTGGGAGGGTTGGGGGAGGAGGGGGGAGAAGCAAAACCCAATCTCCCTTTGGCCACCCCATAACTTGTAATGAAATTCTTATTTTGGAAAAGTAACAAAGCAAAAACCCTATAATCTAGGTAATATGGGGAACACAATCCTTGTTGACCTAGATACTTGTTAGTATGCCAGCTCTGCTCTGGAGTCAATGGGTATCACTCTTAGAATCAAATTAATAAATACTATTCTAGTAACACAGAACCTACAGCCAATGTACAGACTGATAATAGCGCTGTAATATTAATCAAGACCTTTGTGGACTTGGGAAATATTCTCCATTACTGTAATAAAAATCTAAAAGCTTACCCAGGTGCATTCAGACTAAGGGAGAACATGTCTAAATTGTATTATGTTAAGGAAAGATAATGATGTGCTATTAAGTAGTTTGGCTATTATGTTTCTTAATTTTCAATAACGTAGCTAAGAGAGAAAGAAAGAGAAAAGAAGGCAAAGAGAGAATGTAAAAGAAAAGTAACACTGTCAATTAAAATACATGCTTCTTACTCCTTCTTAACTTAATCTGATTAATAAAATATACTAATTTTCTGCTCAATACTGTTGGTGAAAGAACAAGTTTTGGTCTTGCATAAGCCTTTTTTGTGTAAGATGCTTTTCAATCCTGAGATACCTAACAAGTTAGTTATTAGAGCACTTGCACAATTTTATAATACAAAGCAGATCTTATCACACATTTCACATCTAAGCGTATTGTAAAAAAATTGCATCTAGTCTTTGCTGGGATTGACTGACTGGAACTAAACATTGTGGGAATAAAATGCACATTCTATTTCAAACCCAGAAGAAAGGACAGTCTCATTAAAATGATTTGCTGATATGACTTAAAACAATTTATTTAATCTTTACCTTTTTTATGTAAATATCCTTCAACTAAGGATTTAAAAAGTATAATTTAAAATAGATTTTGTAAAGTATAATTAGATGCTCTGTCAGATGGGAAGACAAATTAAAAGTGCAATTCACACTGTTATAGCAGCATTGCCACCAAGGAGCTACTAATCTTTTGCACAATACTCACAGCAGAATGTACTCTAGTCTCTGTAGGGCACATGATTATAGACTTGCAGGGAAATTGGGATTTAAATTATTCATCAGTGTGGATTTCCTTTTGCAGAAAAATTAGTGTGCCACATAAATAGCAAAGCTGTTAATTCTTGGCCTTTTGCAAATTAACTGCCTGGTAATAGCTTCAGTTACTACCAGTTAGTTTTACTAGCAGTTACAATAGCAATACGCTGTCAAACAGACAGCTGTATACTAAAATAATGCTAAAGACAGAACATCCATGCGGCCAATTAAATTTTCAGAATGCATTAGCTCCTGTAAAAGTAAATCACTGTACATAAATCCATTGGAGGATCTGATTAATGCCAGATTATGGCCATAACTTACATTTCAGTAGAAGAATGCTCTCTCAACTACAGCAAGTCTTTACACACCAACATCCAGAGGGAACAGGATATCAAAATAATTTGCTAGAAAAAGATTTGCAATCTTCAAAACTGTCACACATGAATTTCAAGCTCAAGTGATATGTGGTTTCCATATGCCTGTTAGCCAAAACACACTGCAAGCCTATTATTTACGAAGGCAGACTATCATCTAAAGGTGTGGACATACACAGAATTACTACAGAGTAATTTACCCTCAATTTTTCTCTATAGTAAGGAATGGAAACATGGCCAGCTCTTCCAAGCATACTGCCTTCAGTGAGCACTACTACAGTGATTGGCCACCATGGCCAGGTGTAGACCGCTTGTACATGCCACAGGGGTTTACTTCAGTCTAAATTGAAGCAGTGGATTTTTAAAAGCCCTGCTTCAATTTAAACTGAAGTATATCCCCGTGGCATGTACACGGGGATTGGAGCTGAATCCTTACCTGCCTCTCCAGCGGCAGTGGGGGGCAGCAGGGGGGGAGGGAGAGTGAGTTGCCGGTAGGCCGAGCAGTCCCTGAGCTGCTGGGGGTGCTTCCCTCCATGGCTGTGGTGGCACCGCTCAGGTAACACCAGCCCACAGGCCTCCAGCCTGGGTTGTCCTGGGGGGGCACTGCAACCACAGAGGGAGGCACCAGGCCCCCACACAGGTCAGGCAGGCAGACAGCCTCAGGCGGGGGGGTGGGAATCAGGCTTGCCGCTTTTTTTTTTTTCCTTCAGTGGAGCCTGCCTGCACGGACTGCCACTGGGCTGCCTGCATAACCTCTGAACTGCACAGGGCCCAGTGCTTCCCTCTCCGTCTACTAAGACAGCAGACTAAAACACCTTGGACATGTTTTATTTTGCTATGTCCCAAAGTCAATGCGCAATACACAGTCGAATGTGCAAACAGCAGCACCATTAAGGCACAATACACCGCTGAACATGCAGACAGCGACACCATTAAAGTGGTACAAAAGGACATTTATCCCACTTCAAAGGCCAATTTTGTGGTGTGTAAAGGCCTGTACAGACATTATACTTTTACCAGTATAAGTGATCATCAGAAACTATTCTATACCCATAAAAGAACAGAAGTTTGACATGCAAAACTGGTCTATACCCATAACAGAAAAGAAGTACAGCACACATAGGCTGCTTTAAAAATGGTGGAAACCAGTCTAAGATTTGCCCCCTCCCCCCACCTCCACTAAAGGGCAAATGTGTGTTCTGTTTGCTATTGGCATAGTTTAGCTATGCCACTTACAGAAAACTGCATAATTTAGATCTAATCTGCATTGGACTTTTTTTAATGTTTGTACCTAGCCCCGATGGTGGGGGAGCTGGAACAAACATCCATCCCAGAATAAATCATCCTAGGGTTGGTACTAAGTTAAGGTTTTGTTTTTTGGGTTTTGTGGGGGGGTTATTGTTGTTCACAGCGCTAGTATGATTTGAGAGGATGCCCCGTTTGTTTCGTAGCGAGGCCTACCTTGTGGTTTTGGTCAACCCAGGATGACGTGTGTGCAATGATTCTGACTTTTAACCCTGCTGTCTCATTTGATTTCACTGACTCTCCTTCTCCTTATTCTGCCGGCTGCTGCAGATATCCTGGCTGGATTCTTTTCAAACAACTCAGAAGGAGAAGCCTTTCCTTTATACTTCTGGCTTTCCTGTACTCAACAGGTCCTTTTTCCCTGGCTTTC
>NW_017729022.1:20214882-20218781 GCF_001723915.1 Gavialis gangeticus
GGTTGTTTTTTTGGTGGGAGGGGTTGGGGAGGGTTGGGAGGAAGAGTTTGGCTGCGCCATGTCTGCTCCACTTTTACCTATGGATTAAAATCAATGTAGTCTATAATAAACCTGCCATGTGTCTTCTCTGTAAGTGGCCCTATGAAATCTCTGAATTTCTGGCTCCTGCACCTGTGGGGCTATAGAACACAACAATATTTTATGAAGTGCTGAATATATGAGCACTTCAGTCGTAATGTGCACAGAGCATGTTCTGCCTCATGTTCTCTGTGGATGGTGACATAGACTTTCAAGCAGACTAAATGCCCTGTTCCTAATGACTTCAGTGGAACTGCTCACAAGCATATACTCAACTATATGCACTAAGTCCTCACAGGAACAGGATCCTTAATTTATTTTAGGATACCATTACTATATGAAACCAACAAAGCAAACAAGAGACAGATCTGTTATCAGTCTTGTCTTATATCTTATTTTATGTCTACAATATTCTCTTGCCTTGTGGGTAGCAAAATTTTGGGTCTCAAGGAAGTTTAAAAACAAAGGGATTTGAAAAAATGAATAATATTTGATAGTTACATGTAAAAATCCCCCAAGTTTGCTCAGTTTTAATATCTAGTTGAATTCACTGCTATAAATCAGTTTCTGTTTTTAGAACCAAACACTGGAAAGTAATAACTTAGGTCTGATAAATATCTGGAAATATCAACCACTGTTATATAAGTGCTGAAATACACTATTCAAATGAAAGAAAAAATAAAGGTCTTCCTTGTACCAATAAAAACAAAATAATTAAATTCAGGCCTGGTATGTCACCCTGAATTCAAACCGTGAAAGGTTTTCTTCACCTCAGTGAAGGACCTGAGTGAGGGACATGGATAAATTGTGATTTTACTGAAAGTTCATGCAGTCACATGGCAATCCATTGGGTTGCACAGGATGAATCAGAGTAGAATCTGATCAGACTTGTTTGAATTTTAATCCTCAAATTTGAGAATTCATGTCAGAATAAATAAAGTTCCTAGAGCTATATCCCATTGTCATTTATACTAAGATAACTAATTTCAGTGGACTTGCACTGGATTTCTACCAGTAAAATATAAGTAGGATCTGACTTATGATATGGAACCCAAAGGGTAATGCTAGCCATTCCTTTCTGTCTGCGACCCAAATACATTTTTCCAATAGTCAAGGGAATAGTGTAACAATTTCCTGAGGGTCAGGACTAGCTAGTCAACCTTCTATCCTGCTTTCTCATGCTTATATAATAAATGGGCATTGGAGTAGCCAGAAATGCTCTCTGTTCCCTCTCTTCCTCCCCGAAGGTTGCAGTTGGGAAGCAGGTAGGCAACTAGTGCCCATACCATCCTTCCATAGTGACAGTACCAATTCAAATGTTTTCATTGGAAATCATAGCTTGTAGAGCTGCAGTTCAGAGCTTCTATAGCCATAAGTCATCTTCAGGCTTCTGGATTCAGAGAGTCGGAAGGTACCTCAGTGGGCCATCTAGTCTGACCCCCTGCCCCTGGCAGGCAAGAAAAGAGTCACCAACCCTGGGGTCATTTGATCCCCGCCAGGTGCCTGTCCAGTCTCCTCTTGAAGACCCCCAAGGATGGGGTGAGCACCACCTCCCTTGGGAGCCTAGTCCAGATTCTGGCAACCCTGACTGTGAAGAACTTTTTCGTAATGTCCAGCCTAAACCTTCTCTCTAGTAGCTTATGGCCAATTGTTCCTTGTTATTCCAGGGGGTGCCCTGGTGAACAGATTGTTGCCTACTTCACGTTGCTCTCCCCTTATGAATTTGTACCCTGCCACAAGGTCCCCTCTCAGCCTTCTCTTGGAGAAGCTGAAGAGGTTAAGGTCCCTTAGCCTTTCCTCATAAGGCCTTCCCTGCAGACCTCCAATCAGATGAGCGGCTCTTCTTTGGACCCTCTCCACGTTGTCTACATCCTGGTTGAACTGCGGTGTCCAGAACTGGACACAGTACTCCAGCTGTGGTCTGACCAGTGCCGTATAGAGGGGGAGAATCACTTCCCTGGACCTGTTTGTGAGGCACCTACAGATGCATGACAAGGTGCAACTGACTCTGCCAACTGCTTCATCACAATGGCGACTCATTTTCAGATTAGATAACCCTGAAGGAGGTTCATGAGTACATTATCCTACATGATTTTTGGAGGTTGAATTTTTTTCATTCCACAGAAGTAGTCAGTAGAGTATTAAACAAGTTAAAATGTGTTTTACTATTTAGTAATAAAATTAAAGTTATTCTCTGAACTATAACAAATAATGCTGAAGTTAACTTAGCTAAAAGTCCAGACAGAGTGAGGTGCTAATGCTGTCAGCAAGCTTCTATAAACTGAACTATTACTGCTGGGAGCACAACCCTGCACTTGGTGTCTACAAAAATAAAGAATACATCAAAATGTTTTTTCACAGCTTGTAGACCAGATAACATTAAGCTTTAAAAATGTAGTAATTTTTGTTATCTAAGAGGGGCTCATTTGACACAACAAGGCATTGTGGTTTTTTAAGAACAAGCAACCAATCCATTCACCTTTCCTTTTACTCAGAGACAAAATCAATGCAAAACAGCAGTAGGGTGGAAATCAGACTTGTTCTTTTTTATCTTTTCTATCACAACCCATAACTCTGAAATACAATTGCAATTTTCATTGCTCTTGGGTCTCATTCATGACTCTAAGCATCTTCCCTTATTGTTTGTTTGTAGTGCCAATTTTAATTCTCAGTGTATTAATAGGAAAGCACCTTTTTTTAAAAATGATCACAGGAGTTATAATTATCTGGCATTACTTGACTGCAATCATTATGTGACCTGTGCTCAACCAAATCTCGCTATAAACCTGTTTTACTCACCTGAGCACCCTTCCATTTTATTGTGATTCAGCATGACTAATAGAAGGCAGGGTAGATTTGCACCTTATAAAAGTGGGGGGAGAGAGACAGTCAGAGAAAGAAAGATGGGGAAGGGGGACAGTTTTGCGAGGAGAGAAGCAAACTACTAAACCCACAGGAACAAAGGAGTCACCAAAGTTAGCTGAGGTAATGGGATAAGAACCCATAGTCCCTGTTAACCATACTGTACTTAACACAATCCAGCCTGTGGATGATTTCTTGTTCTGCATTTTAAGATCTAATGTCAGGCCAGGCCTCTCTTGGTCTACTATCTGGTCAATGTAAGCCAGCACAACCTGTTCCATGGTCAGGTTATAAGAGACTAAACTGGTGCACCCAGCTGACCTTGCATGGGTGAGGAGGGTATGTGGACACCCAACGGGACTGAAAACAAGACCTGACAAAGGGTGAATGAGCTCCCTGCAGGCCAATGGCCATCCATACCTGGAGAGGAGATGGGCACCACTAACTCGTTTTTTCTGAAGAATTACCAGTGACGCAAAGAAACTCAACTAGGGTTGTTACAGCATCTAAGGTGCCTCAGCAGTCGCAGCAGCCTTGAGACTGACTTGATTTTGAAGTTGCTGTTTGAGAACAGTTACTGTCAGGTCAATGATGGCGTGTTCAGGGAGGTTAAAGTGTTCTGCCCCAGGCCTGTGTGTCTTTCTGTACCCAATATCAGAGTGCTGGTCATTCATTCTGTTACTTAAAGATTACCAAGTCTGTCCAATGTAGAGTGGAGAAGGACATCACCTGCTTATAGTGGTAAGCAGGTGACAGTATATATGAGTTGGTGTAAATGGTATATGAGTTGCAAGTAAATGAACCTTGGATGTTATAATCCATGTTATTTGGTCCAGTGATGATGTGGTCTGTATTGACGTCACGGCACAGAGGGCATTTGTGTCCATTGCAAGGCCTGGTGCCTCAGTGAGACTGAGTTAGGTACCCTGTTCCTTCACACATTCTGTTTGAGGTTGGGA
>NW_017729022.1:20223781-20228769 GCF_001723915.1 Gavialis gangeticus
CGTCACGGCACAGAGGGCATTTGTGTCCATTGCAAGGCCTGGTGCCTCAGTGAGACTGAGTTAGGTACCCTGTTCCTTCACACATTCTGTTTGAGGTTGGGAGGCTGCCTGTAAAACAAGACCAGTTTGTGCCCTGTGACTGCTTTAAGAGCATCATCCTTTTCCAAGAGGGGTTGGAGGTCATTAATGACATGTCTGAGGTGTTCATGTGAGGGGCTGTAGGTGACAACCCGAGGGTTTCTGTTGCCCTGTCCCAAGGTTGGTATTGTAGCAGGTCAGAACAGGGTCTGAGTCTGACTTTGTTGATTTAAGTGGCTACAATTTTGGGGTTGCATTGTAATGGTAGGAATCCCTACTCCAGATCCTGTGCGCATCCCAGTTGATGGGATCAGAGCACATACAATTTGCTGTCACCTTACACTGCCCCTCTACTGTCTACATTGGACAGACTGAGTGATCCCACATAACAGAATGAATGAACACCGCTCTAACATCAGCTACAGAAAAAATACAAACCTGTGACAGAGCACTTTAACCTCCCTGGACACTCCATCACTGATCTGAGGGTGGCTGTTCTTAGACAGTGCCCTTTAAAAACCCATTTGAACCAAAAATCAAGGAAAAAGAAATTATTTGCAGACTGGATTGTGTTAAATATGGTTTAAACAGAGACTGGATTTTTATCCCATTACTTAGGTTAACTTTAGTGACTCCTTTGTTCCTACAGGTTTACTGCTTGTTTCCTTGTCTCTCCTAGCACTGTCCCTCTTCCCCCATCACTCCCACTCCTCTCTTCTCCCTTGTCTTCTGCATTCTAACTTCTCTTTCCTTCTTACACTCTGCTTTCCTAATATGCTTTCACAGCATCTGATGCAGTGGGCTTCAGTTCATGAAATCTTGTACTGTGCATGTATGTGTGCATTGCCCTGTAGGGGTCTAGGATTTTGAAAAGGGGGGTGCAGATGGTGTGTCATATCATCACATAAAACATAAGATACATATTTTCTCCAGATAAAGAGAAACTAGATGATTTGCTAATATCCTAAGGGCTAACAATATATCAGGAGTGCTCAACCTCTAGCCTTCAGACCAAATGTGGCTTCTGAAGCCATGGCACCTGGGGACTCGCCATGGGTTGGGAAATTTGGAGGTGGGGGAGCAGTGACCCTTAATAGTGCCACTCTCCTCCACTGCCAAATTTCCACACCCCCATGCCCAGCACAGCAGAATTGGAACCCGGCCATGCCCCTTTCCCCCTCACAACTGAATTGTGACTGAGCTGCACCCATGCCCTTGTGCACACCTAGATGGGGCAGCACTGAGCCCACCCCAGATGTTAGATCAGGGCCATGAGCCACAGACTTGACACTGCCCATCTGGCCTGCAAAGGAAGAAGATTAAGCACTACTACAGTATATTATTTGGTTTAGACTAAAGCACATATATATCTAACTGTTGGAATATTCACTAATTCACTAGATTATATATACACAATTTAAAAAACATAACAAACTAAGCAAAAATAGCCAAAATAGTCAAGAAATATTACATCATTAGTCCTGTAGTCATTATAGTTAAATATGACCTTAAGATTCATAAAACTGAATCTAGTCTTCTTGAGCATTTTGACAATGCCTCCAATATTTCACTGTCAGTTATTTCTACACCTGAGTTTATTTTACTATATCTGAGTTAAGTTTTTTAGCTTAACTCAGGAATATGCTGTGAGACACCTTTACTGTCTCTAAAGGGGTTTATCTGGGATAGTGGAGGCAGTCTAAACATGACACCATGGAGCTCTGCTTTCTTTGCTTGCTTGCTTTGTTAGGATTCAGTGTGGATAAGCCCTGAGTCATGGAGTTGTTAGCTCCAGAGATCAGTCTTCAGGAATGTGAAACAGAAGAGAGACATTACTAAGAATGGCTAACAAAAATGTAGAAGAAAGGATAGTTTGAACAGTGGAACATTAAGACCATTAAAAAGGATAGAGGGAAGTTAACACCTGGAGTGGAGAGAGATTAGCCTGAGTCAGGGAGATGACAATAAGCCATGAAGTTTGGGTGGAACAGGAACTAAAGGGAGGGATGTAACTACAGGCAACCCCCATTTACTGCAGTTTCGCTTAGTGCTATTATGCTATAGTGCTCATTTTAAATTGGTACCCAATTTCACTTAGCGCTCAGCGAGTTTTGTTACAACTCTCATGGTCACCATCTTTGGTCATTAAAAACACTTGCAACCAACATTTTGGGTCATTAAAGATCATACTTTCAGTCATCATACTTTCGGTTTCACTTAATGCTCATTTTGCTTAACGCTTGTTTTTTCAGGAACTAATTAAGAGCGCTAAGTGGGGGTTGCTTGTACATCAATGCACCCCCTCTTAAATCTGCCCCTTTGGGCATGTCTATATGTTGCCATACAGAGACACTGCCAGATGGAAACATTGCCATACAGAGACATTGGTATTCAACCATTACCTTGAAAGTAAACAACACTAACCTGATATTTTTTAAATAGGCAAAAAACTCATTGCCTTATATATTCTCAATCAGCCAGAATAAAATTACTGAGTAGCTGCTAAACCTGAGCATGCTGTCAAATGTTACTGATTAGAATGAATGCATTTATTCTTCATCAGAATGAGCCATTTTAAAAATTATTTCCACACTGCTAAAAAAACCCCATTCATTAGTGAGCAATGGACTGATGTGTACAAGCATCTCCATCTTTCCATAGAGCAAGACCCTAGATCATTCACTGTCTTTAAAACTTGTGTCTTCAGTTGCACCTAACTACAAAATCAGGGGAGGGTAAATTTCCATCAAGAAATATCTTACGTAGCTTTGGTTGACCTAAAACTATTCATAGGCATGAATTTTATTTTGCAAATGCTCCTAAAAAATGTCCCATATAAAAGAAAGAAGAAAAATGCAGGGGGAGTCTAAGATCTTTGGGAAAAGGGATTATATCTACAGTACTTTAGAGCAGCAAGCTCACCAAGTGCTGTAAAATGGATTATTAATACCAGTCCTTGGAAATATATAATACAGTCTACTTGAAAAAAAGAACACAACTTCTGTCTGAGAATGAGAAGTTTCAACTTGCTCATCTTAGCATTAATTTCCTTGCATTTCTTTCTATTTGTGAAGTGCTAGGTGGGCTCAGGTACATTTTTAAAGACAGATTGTCACACATTTATGCACATTTAACTTTGTTTCATTTTTATCTGGGTGATTTTTAATTGGTTAGGCCCAGTGATCATGTGGAAAGTACAAAATAAAAACAGACCAAGCTAATATTATGTTAGCTAAATCATTTAAAAGTTAAACAGGATTTTATTTCTTGCTTACTGTCCTAATCACTGTACTTCTGTTCTAGAATGCTTTTCCTAGTTTTGCATTATGACTATTATAATTTATAATGTAAGAATAAATAACATTGTTTAGTTTTAATGCATGCTGATTAGAACCACCATAATGCTAATCTGCTCCCATATATTTAAATTTTTTAAAAATCTCATGTTAGCTAGATACTTTCTATTTCTCTCTAAATAGGGGCATGATGGCTCAGTAGTTCAGCTGCTTGGAAATAAATGCCTGCATCAAACTGATCAAGTACTGGGCTGGTTAAATATAGGAAGGAAAGTATTCATGGGTATTTTCTTATGAATATCAATTCACTTCACTTGTATTCACAGATACTTTTATTTGCTTCCCCATGAAGATTCAGGTGAGTGAGATTTGCTGTAAGAATATCCAAGGAAAGCAGAAGCTACATTACAAAGCCTAGGATGAATAGATATTCATGAAAGTATTTACACTGGAAGTGCTCAAGATGAGTTCCTGAAAGCTCTTTGGACTCAATTTGGCAAACAGCTTAACTTTAAGCAGATGAGTATTTCCATTCAAGTCTGTGCTTGAGTGAATGGAGCTATTCATATACTTGAAGCTCCGCGTATACTTAAATCCTTTATTGGATACGGCCTAAACATCTCAGCACCTCACAGAATTGAGAATCCTTTGTCAGCTTGGTCATCCAACCAAGAAACAAAAACAAATCAATGGGCCTAGTGGTGGTTTGGAGTTCATAGGCTTAGTATCTACAGCCCGCATTCAGCAACAAAATCTTTACAAGATATTAACTGGTAAAATACTGCATACTCTATATTCCTGTTTGAAAGTACACTGAGTTCACAGATCATTAAGTTAATGCATACTAACATTCTTTTGGACTCAACTGTACAGCATACTATTTTGGCAGTCCTCCAATTGTAGTGGTGCTGGAGTTATGCTGTAGCCTAGGAAATATGTGTAAGGCAAGGATTTAGCAGAAGGGGCCAGCTCGAAAATTGGGAGAAATCTTAGACAAACTTTCAGGAATAAGATACACTTCTTTAGGTCTCAAAATAAAAGCAGACATAGCTTGAGCTGCCTAGTAGATAGAACAATACCCCGTGTAATCCTCCCTATGTAGATAAAAACTGCCTGCCCCCCAAAAATAGAAGAGGTCTGCAAAACAGGAGCAAACGTGTTATCAAGAAGAGATGAAAGACAAGAGAAATGCAGTACGAAAGATAGCCAGATTAGCAGAGGATCAAGACCGTTCAAGACCAAATAGGATTACCACTTGTGGGTGCAGAAAGATTAGCAGAGATTGCAAGTAAAGTATAATGATCCAGTGAGACAATGTTTGTGTTTAGAAGCATACAATCATAGAAAATTAGGGTGAGAAGGGACCTCAGGAGGTCATCTAGTCCAGCCCCTTAGTCAAAGCAGGGCTGTCTTCAACTATATACTCTCAGCCAAGCCTTTCTCTATCTGGGTCTTAAAAACCTCCAGAGATGGAGATTCCACATCCTCTCTGGGTAACCTGGTCCAGTGCTTTATTACCCTTCTCATAAGAAAGTTCTTCCTAATATCTAACCTAAACTTCCCTTGGTGCAGCTTGAGAACATTGCTCCTTGTTCTGTCATCTGCCACTACTGA
>NW_017729022.1:20228959-20233787 GCF_001723915.1 Gavialis gangeticus
TGGACTCTCTCCAATTTGTCTACATCCTTTCTGTAGTGGGAGGTCCCAAAACTGGACACAACACTGCAGATCTGGCCCAACCAGTGACAAATAGAGGGGAAGAATCACTTTCCTCTATCTGCTGGCAATGCTCCTACAAATGCACCCCAGTCTGCCATTTGCCTTCTTTGCAACAAGGACACACCATTGGCTCATATTCATCTCATTGACCACTGTAACCCCCAGGTCCTTTTCTGCCGAGCTGCTGCTTAGCCAGTCAGTCCCCAGCCTGTACCAGTGCATGGGATTGTTCCATCCCAAGTGCAGTGCTTTGTACTTGTCTTTACTGAACCTCATAAGATTTTTTTGGTCCAATCCTCCAATTCATCAAGGTTTCTCTGAATCCTAGCCCTACCCTCCAACATATCCACTATTCTCCCCAGCTTGATGTCATCTGCACCTAGTTTTTAGTGTTCAGTAAGATTATATTTTGTGCCTATACCTGTCTTATGAAGGTATTCTATAGATCATGTGTAGGCAACTTTTTCCAGTTGTGGACCAGAATGACCCACGCCTGGTCAAAGTTAAGTTAGCAGGTGCTAGGACTCTGTCACCACCACCACTTGTCTCCCAGGATATACCCACCACTGGCATTTGTCCCTGCAGCAGCATGGGGTGAGCACCCACAGAAGATGTTCCCTGCCACTGAAGCCCCATGTCCATAGGCCAAATATAAACGTTGCATGGGTCGGCCCTGACCTGCAGGCCATGTTCTCCTACCTGTGTTCACATGGCTTATTCTTTACCTTTTTGCTGTTTGACAATTCTGGAGCATAGCTTTTTTCTAGTGTCATCCTGGTAGTTTACCTGAGGGCATCTGGTTCATTAGATGAGATATGCACCACATTCTGGAACAGGCACTTATAAGATCTGAGGATTTTTATGATTTTGTTGGTGCAATTGTGATGGCAGTGAAGATAAGATGCAAGGTTTTGCATTTATTGCTAAGGCATGGTTGTGTGCCTTCAGGGGAGAATTTGAGTCTCATGATGAGCTGGATGAGGTTAGGAGGCTGTTTGAAAGCCAGGCAAAGGGGGCAGGTCAGTGGGCTGGGAATACTTCTCTCAAGGTCTGATATTTTTTGAGTGTAGGCTATAAATGTTTAATGCACCTTCTTATCAGCTCATGTGTGCAATAGCAGGTAATAGCCAGCGGTGCGTAGTCAGTAGGGGTTTTCTTTTCATAGTAGGGTAGGTTGCTGCAGGATATTTAGCTAGGTCCTTCAAATATAAGTTCTGCCTCTCTACTAGGGTGTCTTTGCTGGATTAGCTTGACGTGGTGGGTGTCATGAGTGTTCTTCTCAGGCAGATGCTATAGTATCTAAGGACCTAACTACACACTACAACTTTCTTGGTGTGTTTGGGATGATTGCTGTATAGCAGGGTCCCTTAATCCCTGCTACTCAAACAAGGTGCCCCAAGGTTGCAAGTATGGCCTTCTCAGGGAGATGGTTGATGTTCCAGACTTTGTGGAGGGAGTCTGTTGTGTCTTGTAGAGAACATGTTTGTTGAATGAGAAGTGGTTTCAGGATAGTTTGTATAAAACCTAATAACTCTTTAGTGCAGATCCTGCAGTTGGACATAATGGGTCTATCAGGGTTATCTTATTTGTGAATCTTTGGGAACATGTAAAGTGTTCTTGGAGTAGGATAGTAGGGAATTAGTGCAAGCAGTTTTTCCTGAAGCTGATATGGCAAAGATTTGATAATGTTCTTCAAGGGTTCTTCCCAAGTTCTTTACAGTAGCCAGTGTCACGGTTGTCTGTTAGCCACATTGAAATAGTCTTGGTGGTTGAAGATAACTTGTAGCTCTTCCTTTGTCTTCTGGTTTTATTATATTTCATTGTTCAGTCTTAGGGACAGTTTTTATTTACATATGGAGTTTTACACTGGGTACTGTTCTACCTGCTACTTAGCTGAAGCTGTCTGCTTTTTCTGAGACCTAAGGAAAATCACCTTGTGTCCAGAAGTCTAAGATTTCTCCAAGTCTACAATTGGTCCAGCCAAGTGATATCAGCCAAAAAAAGTATCAGCCAAAAAAATCCAGCCCTATAGTTACTATCCTTAGCTACTTTGCATCCTGCCAAAAACAAATCTATTAATCTGTGTGCCCTCTACTGCTCTGGAGTCATGCTGACAGTATGCCACGTCCTTGATATAACCCGGTTACAATATCTGTGTGCTGTTCAACAACCTCTTGTGATGCCTATGTTCATATATTCCCATTGGTATGCATGGTCCACAGAGCAGGAAATTTTTATGCTTGTTTTAACTGTACTAATATGTTTTCACTACATTTTACTAGTTTAAATAGAAGGCACCTGGTAAATTGGTTTTTGAGTGCATTGATCCAGAGTTTTTGGTGGGAGCCGGGTTGGTCTAAGGACATAGGCAGACAAGGTTCTTTGGGTAAATGTGATATCTTTTATTAGACCAACCAAATAGTTGGAAAAAGTATTCTTTGCAAACTTTTGGGTACAAACACCCTTCTTCAGGCATATAAGGGGGGGTAGAAGGGTAGTAAAACACTGGAACAAGTTACCCAAAGGGGTACTAGAAGCTCCATCCTTGGGGCTTTTCAAAACCCAGCTAGACAAAGTTTTGACTGGAATGATCTAGTTGGGGATGGTCCTGCCTTTGAGCAGGGGGTTGGGCTAGATGACCTCTTGAGGTCCCTTCTAACCCCAGCTTTCTATGTTTCTACGGGTGTTTGTGCCCAAAAGCTTGCAAAGAACAATTTTTCCAACTATTTCGTTGATCTAATAAAAGATATCACATTTACCCAAAGAACCTCGTCTGCCTTGATCCAGAGTGGCACCTTATTTCATTCAGAGCTTGGTCAGTTTAGTCTCCTGGACCATTTTTAAGGAAACAAATAGTTGCCATGAACAGTTCTTGCAAAATTCCACTTATTTAACAGCAAACCCTGGACATGTTCTCCATTGATATAAAATGCATTTTAGCTACATAAAGTGCTCGGCTACAATTCTAACACTACAAGAAAGAGCTACTTTGTCAGTCTTTCCAGAGGAGGAAGCTATGCCCTTCCAATCATGGAAAACTTCAGGTGACACTCTTATGTATATACAAACATCTGTGTATATCTTGCAGGACTCACCTGAGGTTTTCCAAACAGCATATTCTGTTTTCTGGTCACACAGATAAGAAGTATCTTCCAACATATGGATTGTTTTAAGAAGTGTGAATGAAATTATTAACTTAGTCCCCTCAGCACAAGTTCCTCCCCATAACACCTGTTTCTAAGGCCCTTCAAAGCCCTGTTCACTGACCCATCAGTATAACATACAAACCAGCTGCAAAATAAGAGACCCTTTACACCAAAAGTCTGGAACACCCAGCCACTCGGTCCACAAGCATTCCTAGAGTACACAGCATTTTTTGCATCCAGGCTCTAGGGTTTGTGGGAGGTAATATTTTTCATGGTACAAAACCCATAGCAGCACCTCGCTGACAGTTAGTTATAAGACTGAACTCTGTACAAAGTGTTCTACTACATTTTAAAATTAAACTAATATTTTAAGCTGTTTTACTGTTGTTTACTCACCTTTAAATTGTTTCACTCTTTTGAATATATATACTTTTTTATTTTTGGTTCTAATATTTGCTCTTTCACACAATTTTAGACAGTAATTACTGTATCTATTTGCACTTAGACAAAAACACATTGTTCAATTATGACTTTATAAAAAGCTTTAAAAAATCCATAAAAATAGAAGTCCCAAGCATAAAAAGTACAGTTCTCATATTAACCATTTTCATTAAAATTGCTAAAAACTCATAAAAAGCTTCCCATGCTTCATGACTCAGGCATGAATGTCTACACTAAATGGTCTGCAACACAGCCATATGGTCCAACAAGCCAGGTTTAAAATAAGAAAATAATGAGCTCCTACAATATACCCTGCAATATTTCATGAACAAAGCATAAAGAATATTGCATCATCATAATCACAAGCAATGCTTGCGTCCACTCCCCATGCAACCTACCTACTTAAAAATCCTTCAGGTATCCATTAAATATTACATGGAGTATTACTGAAATAATCCCTGAAGTCTTCTTGAAATGTTCCTGAAATATGCATAACTAATCAAATAAATGATAAAGAAAACATAATCAAAGACATTTTAATAAAAAAAAAAAAAAAAAAAAATCTCTCAGAAAGAGAACAAAAAACATCCCTAAATAGAGGCCCCTGGCGACTCCCATGTTGCACTGGGTACTGCACTGCTTGTTTTGGGGTCTATGGCAGGGGTGGGCAATTATTTCAGCTGCAGGGCCACTTAATGACTTTTGATGAGTTGTCAAGGGCCACAAGGGTAGTCCTGCCCCTTGACAGGTGCTTGCCCCCTGATTGCCATCTTGGTACCAGAGAGCCTACCCCTAACCCCTGACCTTTGCCGCTGAAATCCCCCTCCCTGCCCCGCCCCACCCCCGCCATTGCCCTTAGAAGTACTCCTTTTGGGAGGGGGGGGTTGCCATCTTGGAACCGGAAAAAAAACCAAATCATATGCTAAAAATCAAATACCTACAATAACATTTTTATTTTATTTAAAAATATATTTTTGTCCTGATCTGCATGTGTTTGCATAGAGTACATAGAGATTATTGCATAATAGCTCAAAATAAAGTCTTACTCGTATATATTGTGTAGGGGGGTAGCTGTGGGGTGTGCATGTGTGGGATTTGCATGGGGGGTGGAGTTTATGAAGGGGAATGGTGGAACTGAGCATGGGGGGGGTGTAGGATTCATGGGGGCAGCATGGAGCCAA
>NW_017729022.1:20238787-20257772 GCF_001723915.1 Gavialis gangeticus
TGCTACCGCCAGCAGCAGCTGGTGGCAGGCCCTCAGAGTGCTCCTGGCTCCCAGCAAGCAGAGCCCCCTGGCAGGGCACAGCTCCTGCTGAATCCCAGGAGCTGCACATGGCAGCATGGAGTCTGCCAAGCCTGGCCTGGCCCACTGGCTTGCGCCTTTGAGCCAGACCAGGCCAGCTCTGTTCCAGCACCTGGGGCTCCCAGCACTACAGGAGGGAGCCGTACACTATTGGGCTGGGCCAGGCCAACTCCCTGCCTCCATGTGGGTCTTCCAGCACTCCAGAAGTGAGCTGCACATGGAGGCACAGAGTCTGCCTGGCCTGTTGGTGCATGACTCCCTACAGCTCCTGATCCGTGCACCATAGGGGTCATGCAGACTCTGGGCCTCCACATGCAGCTCCCCACTAAAATGCTAGAAGCCTCACATGGAGGCATGGATCCAGCCAGGCCTAGCCCACTGGTGTGCAGCTCCTGCCTGCATTGCCAGGAGCCCCACATGCTGGCACAGAGCCAACACAGTGTGGCTTAAAGGCGTACGCCAGTGGGTTGGGTCAGGCAGGCTCTGTGTCACAAAGTCCAGCTCCCAGGATTCAACTGGAGCCACAAGCCACTGAGGGGGGCTCCGCCTGTAGTGGACCAAGAGCCCTCTCAGGGCCTGCTGCTGCTGCTATCAAGGGCTGTGTGCCACAGTGGGGTTCCCACACCCACCTGCAAGTCTCACCCCACCCATCCCCACGCACCCCCTCCTCCTGCAAGCAGGAGCTCCCTCCCTGCTCACCAGTTGTCCAGTCATGGAACATCACACTTGGTTCCTCCACATGGAGCTCCAAGATGGAGTGCCAGGTGCCCCACAGAGGTGGAGGCACAGAGCCCACCTGGTCCAATGGTGTGTGACCTCTGCAAACCCACCTCCTGCCAGCTTTCAGAGGGGCAGCTGTGGGGCGGTAATAAATTGTTTTTTGGAGGGGCCTGGTAGATTGGGCCCATGAGCTGTATTTTACCTGCCTCTGATTTATGGACTCTCTACAAATGCCATCTTCCAGTCCTTGGTGAAACTCCTTTCATTGTGCTCACACTGCACATTCCACAGATACAGTATGAGGCAAGCAATACTTACTATTATCTAACCTTTTAAGGTGACAGTGCTGCCTCCCCCTTCAGTCTTCTAAATGCATATCCCGTTGTCATCCTGTTGTTACAAATATATACTTTCTCTCTAAATAAATAAATAAATGGTTTTTAAAGAACCTATGAGCCTTTAAAAACCACCCTACATTAATACTTATAAACTCACCACACGATCAACCGATCAACCAGGTCTTGGAGCACAACAGAAAAATATAATTTTTGATTAATGAGTTCATATGTTCAGGGTGGGAAAAAAAAAGAATATCATTTAGGGCTGTGCAAAACAGCATCATTCCATTTTGACTTCCATTTCACTGTTTCAAAGGGACAGTGTTTTGTTTTGCTGTTTCAAAGCACTGTTCTGTTTTGTGTCATTGAAACTGTGTCACTGTTTTGACTCATTTCAATGTTTTGCCCATAGGCTATAATGGACAATCACAAAAATGTCTATAACTTTGTCAATTCTTTCCTGATTTGAATGAAAACAGCAGGGACAGTAGCCTCTGCAGAGCCTACAAAGCCTGACAAGTTTCAAGGAGATAGGTGCAGGGGTTTCTGGAAAACTACATGTTAAGCTGCTGACAAGCAAAACTCAGGACATGTGTGACTTTGTGTGTGTGTTAAGGCACACCATCACTGGCGCTGGGGCCTCTACGTGACACAGTAGTGTGTCCCAATGAAGTCTTCTCCTCCCGTACAGCCTCATCTTAGTCCACCACTTTCTATAACAACAGGTAAGCAGCACAGTACCACCACCAGCATCTCAGGCAGCCAAACTATCACAGAGTCTTTCTTTCCTTTCCTGCAGGAGCTTCTTCTCTAGCAGCTGCCAGAGAACTCTCCCTGCCAGCCCCAGCCCTGGGGCTTAGATGTGCCCAGGGGCCTTCATCCTTCCAGTCAACTAACCAGGGACAGGTGCTAGCGGTACTGGTTTAAGGACATGGCGCTGGCAGACAAGGTTCTTTCCCCTGGGTCAGTCTAATCTGGTATGTTTTACCAGACCAACAGAAATATATCTTAGGTTTGAAAAAACATTTATCAGGCTGAGGTAGCACCTGTAGTTGGTGTGTGTGCTGTTCCTGGATGGAAGAAATAGTAAAGAAGCCAGAGGCTGGCATGCAATGCATGCAAGAAAGCCAATTAGTGAAAAAAGAAATGGAGGTGTCGGGGGTGAGGGACAGGCTGAGGGGCAGGGGGGAGGGAAAGGGGGATGTAGCAGCACAGGTAAAAGTGTAGAGGTACTTGGGAAGTCCTATGTTCAGCAGGCTGCAGTATGTCATAAATCCAATGTCTATATGGAGTCCAGGAGTTTCTATACCTAGGAGGCTGATGAAGTGACATTCATAGGCCTGGCTGTGAAAAGTGGTTTGTAAATTCAAACATGATTTTGTGCTGCAGGGTGTTCAGCTCTGGTTTTTTGTCCTGCAGCATCTTGCCCCCCTAGATCCTCCAGTGGAAGTTGCCTGCAACCTTCCTGCATTTCGAAATGAGTTTGCTGGTAGTGCAGGCACCCTCACCAGCAGCCCTGTCCCCTGCCAAGGCATCCCTGACAACAAGATGCAACTCGTGTGCCACACAGCAGACAGCAACAAAGTTGACATAATGCACCACCTTGACCCCATGACCTCTGTTGCTGTGTGGGACTCATCCATCACCTCAGCTTGAAGGAGAGCCCACTGATGGCCTGACTGGTCACACCAGTGCCCAGTGAGGGAGAGATAAGCATGATCTCCACCCTGGCTGCTCCAGATGTCCGAGGTGGAGTGTAAGGATACCTGCGGACCTGCCTTGTGCAGCTCCTCCCTCAAGTACTCCCTGCATGCCTCATACAGGGAGGGCACCACTGTCCTGCTGAAGGTGGTGCATGCGGGCGCTTGGTATGATGGGGACACGAGCGCCATGAGCCACCTGAACCCCGGCCGCTCAACTAAAGAGAAGAGCTGGCTATTGACAGCAAGCATCTTCCCAATGCTCTGGGTGATCTCACTTGCTTTGGGAAAGCACCCCCATGTGCCTGCCTTTCCCCCACTGGTCCAGGATGGCCTGCCTCTGCTTTGGAAGGATGGGGGTTTGGAGAGAGAGGGAGACTTGTTTTTGGGCATGCTTCCACTGGTACCAGGCTGAGAAGGAGCAAGGGAAAGGGGGTGGTGCCTGCGGAGATGCATCAGCATCCCTGTGGTGCTCATGTGTTTTGTTCCCTTGCCCCGGCTGGTTTTGGCTCAGCAGTGCAGGCAGATAGCATAAGTGGGATCATCTGCCAGCTCAAAATGATCCCAGACCACACTACCCACTTGCTTCTGGGGTGTGGGTGCATGTGCAGATGCTGCACTTTCCCCCTTCTCAGCAAGCAGAGGCACAGCAGAGGAGCTGACTCAGCTGAGCCGCTTGCCTCCACAACCTCTACCTCAACCTCCTCCAAAGTGCCTTCTGGAGAAGTAGACGTGGCTCTAGGGGAAACTTGAGAGGTGTGGAGCACAAACTCAGATGATTCCCCCTCCTTCCCCAGAATTTCCCTTGCTATGGCACTCAGATCCAGATCCAGCTCTTCCTGCGGCACTGGAAGGCTCAGGATGGGAAGTGAAATGGAGATGGAAGACATTGTCATGCTGGTGCTGCTGCTTGTTGTCATGATGGTGGAGGGGGCAGGGTTATGGCTGGTGCTCTTGGAGGGGATGCAGACTCAGGCAGTATCACTGCTCCCCTCTCCTTGCTGCCAGTAGAACCAGAAGCCTCATGTCTGCTAGTTGCAGGAAATAGGCTGCATTTCAGTTTGGGGCAGGGGGACTTACAGCTCTCCCTCTACCCCCACTTGCACCCCTCCCTGAAGGCTTGCCAGCTGCCTTTCCAGCATGCTTCATAGTGTATTTGGTGTGCTGGAAAATCCATGTGTTCTTCTGTAATGTAATATGTAATATATGTAGATAATTGTATGTATGTATTTATGTAATAAATAAAATATATAAATATATGTATGTGTTCCTGTATAAATTCTATATCATAATATGCTATATACACTGTGCTTCTCTGTGCAGTGAATGGAATGCACACTGTAAGAGAGAGCTCAGATTTCTTTTCTAGGGGAAAAGAATCAAAATAAACTAACCAAAACAAAAAAAGGATTTGGGGGGAGGAATAAATTGAAAGAATAGAATAATAAGGGTATTAGGAAAGGAAAAGGTATTGGAGGATCCGACTTGCTAGTAACAGACTAGCAAATAGGAAGTGATAGCCTTTCTCTGACGCTGCTGAGCTGCTGGAAGACAGAGCTCAGTAAGCTGACCTCAAGGCACAGAGAAAGTTCAGTTCAAACAATGCTTTTTATGCTTTTTTTCCATCCCTTCCCCAGATTACTGGGATTGGAAGGGAACTCACAGAAGGATGACAGTCACTTGTCAGCTACACATGTCAATATCAGAACAGTCCTTCCCCCCTTTCCCTCTCCTTAGTTTCTCTTTAGCTGCAAGCAAGCCCAACTTCAAAACTTGTTTCAAAACTTTCTAAATGTTCCAAGTGCCCTCGTTTCATTCTGAAACTGTTTCAAAGCTTTTTGTTTCATTTCGATTTCACTGTTTCAAGCTCAAAATGAGTTGAAACAGTGTTGAAACAGAAAACCTACTGAAATTTCATACAGCCCTAATTTCCATCTATTGTCACAGTGCAGTTCAGGAACCTCATTTATGCAAAGCCACAGATAACCACTTAAATATTTGCAATCCTCAGGGACATTGCAGCAGTATCTTCTTAAAATAGGTACATTTTTCATAAGTAAGTATTGCTCATATCCCCACTACAACTCCAATAGTCAACATGCCTAAAACAAATTATTTAGGTATTGAGTAGTAGTACTTAGGAATGGTAAGCTTCCCACAGCCACAAAAACTGCGCAGTAATCTGGCATAGCTAAACTCTTCAACAAGTTGTCAAATACATGTCCAGAAGCTTTTTGTATTTGCATTTACCAACCTCTTTACTGTTAGAGCAGTGAGACAGTAGAAGAAACTGCCTTATTTCTGGCTTTGTTAGTCACTACATGGGACAGAAGCATAGGATAACTGGACACCCTGTACTCTGGGGACCAGAAACGCAACTCTGTGCATCACTCACCCTGACCAGAAAGCCAGAATTCCCTCTTCTATCCCACATGGGGAAGGAATTTTTCCCTTCTTGTTGCTCCTGGTGTCTGGAGGGGTTTTTTGTTTGTTTTGGCCTTCCTCAGAAGCATTGGGTATTGACCTTAGCCAAGACTGGAAATTTTAACAGAAACATGCTGATGTTCCTTCTAGGACTAAGAATCTGAAAGGATCTTACTTCTCTTCCCAGGGCCAAACTAATCACCACATTTAGGATCCAGAAGGAATTTTATTCTATGGTCAGACAAGCATGGAATCTGGGAGTTTTCAACATCCTCTGTAGCAAGGGTTATGGTACTCTTCCTTGAATCTCTTGAACACAGTTTAACCAATTGCTAATGAAAGGACATTGGCAGTGCCATCATTCCACTGCTTTATCTGTAGCAAGTTACAGGTTGTTTTGGATGTTTCAGGTATTATACCTGGTAGTCATGTAGAAAGGATGTTCCTGAAGTTTAAAAAAAGGTAGGACAAACAGCTGTCTAGGATGTTTTAGATAGGGATGATCCTGTTTTAAGCAGAGGGCTGGACTAAATGACCTTCTGAGAATCCTTCTTGCCCCTATGGTTTGTTATTCCATGATTCTGTGCATCAGTGTGGAGTTCTGTTTGCTCCATGCTGGCCAGTAAATTTTAAAATGGCACATGGTAGCCAAAGCAAGATGAATTATGGAAAGGAAAGAGCAGACTTATGAGAATTTGAGTTTGATCATAAGGCCCAGATTTTCTGCTGATCCTGGGTAGTTTCCACTATATTTTCCAAAAAGTACTTAGAAAAAATTCCATAATACAGAGGGACCAGGAGCAAGACAAAAGAACACAGGACATTCACCCACTACGCTGAGTACTTATGACAAAGAAAGCTAATGTGTTTTTTTAAAGGAACAGTTAGTGTGCTCTAAGTCAGCACAAATATGAAATCTTCATGTAGGTAAGCACCAAGTGAATCCAGCAGTCAGTCAATCTGCACAAAAAATGAATTCTCATAGGTCTGAAAACTATAATAATTATCTATTCATCTTACTAGCACAGCTCACAATCAAAGTTTATACTATATTCTAATATTTTTCAGAGTTTATGTTGATTTAAAACTTGAAAATGTTCAAAAATAATTTTTGCTTCATGTATTCTAAAACAAATAGGAGACACATTTCTCTTGCAGTTAACATGAGCATTAATGAGGAATGTTAATCTTAATAGGCTGAATTTACTATACCATATGCTTTGCCCTATCAGTTATTTATTCAGACACCTTACAGAGCTTAAATTATCTGGGCCTTATAAGAAACAAGTATTCTTCCTCAAGATTTTGTTAGTGAAGGAATTAGACATTTGTGCTCAATGCTAATCACATTGTAAATGGGAAGACTGTTAGCTTGTCTGTCACAAGACAAGCAAAAAATTAAATCTGAAGATAATTCATGAAAGGCCTTTTTCTATTTAGGAGCAATATTTCTTAAGCAAAACAATACTTGTTAAAATGCATCAGAATTCCTACTTCCTACAAAAACATACCACTCTAAAGATTACCATAACTGAGATATACTAGATGACCAGCCCCTTTTTAGGCTTCGGTTCATTATTTCTCCTAGAACCCAGAGCCTGATCTACAAAAAAGAAATCAAGACACATCTAGCAGAAAGTTGGAAGAGTGAAAGAAGTGCTAATGTAAAAAGGTCTATATTAGTCTAGTCTATATTTAGGCAAAAATAGGTGCATCTACATGAGGCATTTACTATGGAGTTGCCTATTTAGCTCTGGAGTAAAGTCTCAGTTTCTACATGTACACCCATATTCATAGATTCATAGACATTAAGACTGGAAGGGACCTTGCAAGATCATCGGGTCCAGCCTCCTGCCCAAGTCGTCTGAGGTCAGTTCATCCCAGCAAGATAAGCATCCAAGAATTTCCTAAAGGCATCCAGAGTAGGTGCTTGCACCACTTCTGGGGGGAGTCTATTCCAGACTCTGGAGATTCAGATGGTAAATGTTCTCCCAGTTCCTAATGCATAATACCCGGAGGCTGCTGTGGAAAACTCGGGGGTACCTGCTTCAAGGAGGGCCCCAACCAAAGAGATCCATCCGTCCATTCCAGCCTGGCTGTACTCCAGAGGGATCTCCCAGTCTACTCCACCAGAGCCTTATCAACCCACTGGGTGAATTGAATTGGTTTAACTATGCTACCAGGAGCCATTTCCAGCCCCGGGAGCTGGCGAGAAGAAAAGTAAAAGAGAGGAAGAGGGGTCAGCAGTAAGGGGAAACCCCTGCCTGCTGGCCAGGACTTAAGTCCCCAGGAATGGGGCACAGACCTATTTGGTCTTCAGAGCTTGGAGGACCTCAGAGAAAACAAAAAAAGAGAGAGAGGAGATGAAACCCCAGCTACGTGTTAACTGATTACAGCTGGTGCTCCATTAAGCCAGTGGGATAGCAATTAGCAGGGAGCAGAAGGAAAAAAGCCTGCTTGATCATTGGAGTCATGACCAAGAGCCCCCAGAAGGTAAATGGGGAAGGAGAGAAGCCCCAGAGATCCCAAACTGTGAGCAGAGATGGAGAGAGAGGGAGAGAGAGAGAGAGAGAGAAGACACTGTCAGGATTTTTGAGTTTTCTTTATTTTTCTTTTCCTTTTATTTGTTTTTTTTTAATCTGGCCATACCTTTCATCTGAATAAGCAGGAACTGGTTTGCATAATCTATGATCACCAACAAATATTGATGCCCCACTGAAATTTTAGGGAGGGGCCCCACCATATCAAGTGCAATAAGGGAGAATGGTACCTCTATTGCACGGTTGCAATGGTGCTCAGGCCGGTTTGTTCGTGCTTACTTTCTGGCAAGCCGGGCAGGCTCGGCAGAAACTCTCAACCTGCTCATACGTCTTGGGCCAAAACAGCACCTTGTTAAACAGGCCTCTGTTTTGCTACACCCCATATGCCCACCCAGGGGATTTTCATGGGCTAACTTTAAGAGAGGAACCCTAAACTCATGCGTTATTAACAGCTGGGCAACTTCCTCCCCTTCTTGCACTCCGGCCTTTATCTGATAAAGCAACCCTCTCCTAACGTCAAATCTGGGTAGACTCACACATCGCCTCAGGTCTACCATGTCCTCCTCTTCTTGAGTGAGTTCAGTCTCTTTTATTACCTGGAACTCGTTCACCGCAGCTTGTGCCCTCCAAAATACTTTACTGCTGGATAAATGTTCTATGTCAAAACTTTCCCCACCGGGCTCATCCTCCTCACTTCCCAGAAGGCCATCCCAGCCCAGCAAAACTTCTCACGCCCAGCTGCCAACGCTGCCCACTCAAAGCTTTCCAGAAATACCTTAGAGTCATCATAGACAGATATCTTGAGCACCTTTAGCTCTACCACACTCCTCTGGTGCCAGACCTGCTGCTGCATCCAGCTTTCTTCCAGGGCAAGCTGATGGGCCGAGTGTTGTTGCTGTTGTTGGAGGACTTGCCCCATCAAATGCAGTGTCTGCTCAATCTGGTCTGTCCTGGTTGCAGCCACTGCCATCGCAACTTCGATATTTTCAGATTCCCCTTCACTGTCATTGGAGTTCCTGGCCAATGCACCAGTTTGTTGGGATGTCATAGGATATGGACATGGTGCCCTGCATCCCAATGACATCCACTTGCCTTGCTTGTACCAGGGTGGGTGTCAGTCAGCAATTGGGTCAGAATTCTTCTCTACTACCTTGCCTGCCATGACTTTGATGATTTAATTAAATTTGGGAGGATGGTGTTTTCCCTGACCCAAAGTCGACTGCCATGCCATGTCACTGGGCCCTGGGTGGTGGAAGAACTCCTCAGATGGGTTACCCAGATGGGGATCCCCAGGAAGATTGTTACTGGTCAAGGGTCCAATTTCATGTTGGGGGTCCTTCGGAGTCTGTTTAAAGTGTTGCAGATCAAACAACTGCATATGGCCATATATCACCCTCAAACCAACAGACTAATGGAGAGGTTTAATGGGACTCTAAAGAACATGCTGTGTTGGTGTGTTCAAGCCTAGCCCCATAAATTGGACCTCATGATCCCACCATGGTTGTTTGTGGCATGAGAGGCCCCAAAGTCATCTTTGGAGTGTTCCCTGTTTGATCCAATATATGGGCACTGCCCGAGGGGCATATTGGATTTGGTAAGGGAAGGTTGGGAGGAGATGCCACAGGAGGGTGTTAGTCATGTGGAGTATGTGAGACAACTGAGGCAGCGGTTGCAGAGATCAGGAGAGTTGTCACGAGAACATCTGAGGGTAGCACAGAGAACCCAAAAAACCTATTACAATAAAAAAAAAAAAATCAGGAGAGTGGTTTTTGAGTAGGCCAGAAGGTCTTAGAGTTATTCCCGGATATGGAGAGTAAATTCTTGAGATGTTGGCAATGCCCTTTCGAGGTGGTTAGGCAAGCTGCCTCTGTTAACTATGAGGTTTTTAAACCTGGTCATAAGAAGGAGAAGCAAATATACCATGTTAATCTGCTCAAGGAATGGAGAGACCAGGAGGGCTTATTGATTGTTCTGTCCCCTCCAGACAAGGAGTTTGGTCAAGATTTGGGTGCAGACCTAGATCAGAATAAGGCGGGTTTGGAGGTCCCAGCTGGGGTTCAACTGAGTGTCCTGCAACAGGGTCAACTGAAGAATTTGGCTATGGAATCTCAAGATGCTTTTAGTGAAATTCCAAGGTGTGCCAAAAGGATAACTCATCAGATAATAACCCCTTTGGGGCAGATCGTGAGGGAGAAGTGGTGCAGAATCCCATACCACAGATACCAGGCAATCCATGAGGAAATTATGAAAATGTTGAAACAAGGAGTCTCGGAGTCCTTAGCGTAACCCATGACTAAGCCCGACAGGTCATTACGGCTGTGTGTGGACTTCAGGAAAGTCAATGCCATATCTCGCTTTGATGCCTTCCCTATGCCCCAGATTAGCACGTTGCTGAAGAAAATGGGACAGGCTAGGTTTATCTCAACCCTGGACTTGGTGAAGGGGTACTGGCAGTACCATTGAGAAGGGAAGATATGGCCAAAACGGCATTTGGCACGCCATGGGGCTTGTACAAATTTAGGTGAATGCCTTTCGGGCTCCACAGGATGGCAGCAACCTTTCAGAGGTTGACTGAATGGGTGTTGGCCCCTCACCAGCAGTATGCAGCCACTTACATAGATGATATTATTATTCATACACAAAACTGGAAGGAACACTTGGGAGCTGTAAGGGCTGTACTACAGGAATTATATCAAGCTGGGCTAACAGCCAACCCAAAGAAGCGTGTATTGGGTAAGGCTGAAACAAATTATCTGGGGTTTATGGTGGGTCAGGGACAGATTCGGCCTTTAGCTAATAAAGGTAGCTTTTAGCTGATAAGGCCTTATGTCATTATATACCACTCCAGAGTTGCAAACAATTTAGGGCATTTTTAGGCCTTGCGGGGTATTACCGATTATTTATACACCAGTTCGCAGAAATAACAGCCCCCTTAACTGATTTGCTGCCAGGGAAAGGTAAGGGCCCCCTTAAGTGGGATTCAGTAAGTGGACAGGCATTTGAGAAGATGAAGAGTGCCCTCTGTCAAGATGCAGTACTGGAAACTCTGGACTTTGAGTCATTTTTTATTCTACAGCTGGACGCCTCCTTTTACAAGAGATTGATGGAATTCCCCAGCCGATATGCCAGCCAGAAGTTGAACCGAATGGAAAGAAGATACACTACGGTAGAGTGTGAATGCCTAGCCATAAAATAGGGTGTTAACTATTTCCGGTACTACTTGCTAGGATGTAAGTTCACCCTTATAACTGACCACGCCCTGCTGAGGTGATTTAAAACCAAAAAGACAACGTGCGCATCACCTGGTGGGCACTGACATTGCAACCTTTTCACTTTAATATTGAGTACAAACTACTATCCTCCTAAATTTAATTACATCATCAAAGTCATGGCAGGCAAGCAGAGAAGAATTTTGACTCAATTTTGCTGACTGATGCGCGCCCTGGTACAAGCAAGGCAAGTGGATGTCAACGGGATACAGGGCCCTGCATCCATATCCGTATCCCAACAGCTCCCACCAAGTCACCCCTGAGCCCTCACTTCTCCAGGCTGAAGAATCCCATGCCTCTCAGCCTCTCCTCATAAGGCTTGTTCTCTTGACCTCTAATATTGTATGTGGCTCTTTTCTGGACTCTCTCAAGCTTCTCCACATCCTTTCTAAAGTGTGGAGCCCAGAATTGGATGCAGTACTCCAGCTGTGGCCTCACCAAGGCCGAGTAAAGTTGCAGAATGACTTCTTGGGTTTTCTTGAGATGCATTGGTAGATGCAAGCCAGAGTTTTATTTACTTTGCCAGCTGTGGCATTGCATTGGTGGCTCGTGTTCCTCTTGTGATCCATCATGACCCCCATGTCTCTTTCAGTCACAGTGCTAGTGACTGTAGCACTGCCAAGCCTATAAGTGTGATGTGGGGTTTTTCTCCTGAGGTGGAGCGCCTTGCATTTCACTGTGTTAAATGTCATCAGGTTTTGATCCACCCGCCTTGTAAGTCTGTCCAGGTCGGCCTCTGAATCACCAGCCTAGCCTCTAACATAATCTCACTTCCCCATAATTTGGTGTCGCCAGAGAACTTAGCCAGTCTGCTTCTGACACCCTAATCCAGATGATTTATGAATATATTAAAGAGTATTTGTCCAAGTACTGAGCCCTGGGGGATGCCACTGGTCACCACATGCCATGTTGACTCAGTTCCATTAACTACCACTCTCTGGGTCTGACCACAGAGCCAGTTCTCCAGCCATCAGACTGTAAGGTTGTTGAGGCCACAATTCCCCAATTTTACCATGAGGACATCATGGGAGACCAAGTCAAAGGCTTTTCTGAAATCTAAATATATGACATCAACCTCTTCCCCTTTGTCCAGGTGATGTGTCACCTGAACACAAAAGGAAATGAGGTAGGTCAGGCAAGACCCACCTGCAACAAAGCCATGTTAGGTATCTCTCAGCATCAGGGTGCTGTAAACTAATAAACAGTGTCGTAGGTTAGTACTTGTAAACAGTGTGGCAGTATTATGTACTGTATTGCAACTCACATGTAGATGCTGAAGCACCCTAGTTCTGACTGGGGCACTAGGGTGCTTCAGTACAGAGGCTGCCTGTTGGCTAGCCCTGTACTGAAGCATACTCATGCCCCAGCCAGCCCCTCCACAGCACACTGAGCCAGTCCAGAGCAGCTCTGGGCTAGCAGGCTGAACCCCTTGACCTCCTGCCAGCTGGGGCTGTGCCAACACAGCTCAGTGCACTGTGATCCCAGGTACATAGGCAGACACAGCGCCCAGGAGCAATAAACTCCAGTGTGAACTGCACCAGAGTTTATTGCTCCATGATAATAGCACATGTAAATGCACCCAACATGTCCAATCCTACACAGAGGCAAGTGTTACACTGAAGTTCCTCTTCTTTGTCACCCATTAAATACCATGAGGACCCTAATGTCCATGGTAACTTAACAATAACATAACTTCATGGGGGACAGATAGCTGCCCACAGCAGAGCTGCCTGCCTCATCCTCTATGACATGAGAAAGTAAGGAGGGGCAGAGCAATGGCTCTAACCAGATTCTATGCCAAGAAATGCTGCTGATTCATCTTTTAACAGGGTTAGCACTTATCACAGTTCCATGTGTTTTATGCAGAGGCAAAACACTCAAAGATATTTTATCTGACAATGTCTAACAATACTTTGTCTAGATAATTTCAAAGTTTCACTTCTATTTTGATCTCTCTTTAAATTTGTGTAGTAGGTCTTTTTCTCTTAAACCACTTACATATGAAAGCCAAACAGGCATTTTGTATGAAAAAAAAACAGCAGTTCCTTTTAAAAATATTAAAATTGGACATTTCTGCAATGTTGAGATTTTTTTTTTTACAAAAGTTTCCAACAGGGAATTCTGCAAAAACAACTGATTCAAACTGTTTAGTTTAAACAAAATTGGTATTTTCCAACCAAAACAAATGTTTTAGCTAAGGAGAAAAAGTGGCTTGCTTTATTTTGTACACTATAAATAAGTTCTGAGTTTAATATG
Source organism: Gavialis gangeticus (assembly GCF_001723915.1). NCBI lineage: Eukaryota > Metazoa > Chordata > Crocodylia > Gavialidae > Gavialis > Gavialis gangeticus. The sequence continues at coordinate 20,252,113 of NW_017729022.1, forward strand.
AATTTTGGTCTTTATGTAGGATTTTGTTGCTGTTTTGTTTATTGATTCTAAGATTTTTTGTTGTGTAGAGTGCATTATAGCTTATATTTTTAGAATGCATATAATTATGTCAACATTTTAAAGAGAGGTGTTCTATTAAACATTCCATAAAACAGAAATAAATTAACACAGAACCACAACTGAATCTCATATACACAGTAAATTACTATATCTCTCAGCAATGGATATTCCTTATTACATAGTGCCACATGATGCAAATCTCAGATCAGCATTCTGTCAAAAGGGATCTCTCCATCTTAAAAAGTAGTAGATATTGCTTAATTGCTTCATGGTCCAAGATCAGATCCATCAAAGAGATCAGGTATGGATATGCTTTACATCTAATACTGGATGTGGCATACTCTATTTCTCTTAATAAATTCAGAGGAATTGTTAAAATCCCATCTTTTATTTTTATGCCCATATCCTACCTTTGTTCAGCACCTAACAGGTGGTAATTGGCATCTTACAGGACTGAGTCATAAATTAAAATGAACAGGTATGGGGGAAATCTGCTCTCACTACTTTTGTCTTATGGCTGAACACTGCAAGAGTCTAAGAACCTCATAAATTGAGTTTATTCAGCTGTCAATCAAATTTAGGATCAGGTCTGTAGATAGAAGGCTCTTTAAGGCACAGATATTGTGTGTGACTGCATGTTATACCCAAATGTGTATATTCACATATGTGAAAGTGTCTAAGATCTATTTAACTAATAACTTTATAACTGTGGTGACAGGACACAAAAAATATAATAAATAACAATAAAGGAACATTTCCAATAAAAAAAAACAATTCCATTAAAATACTACATTGGTGTGAGCTGATTTTAAGAAAAACAGATTTTTTGTTGAGATGACACAATATTATTGCTCTCTTTATATGATGAATTAGAGCTGTGTCAAAATAAAGGAAGAGAACAATTTGTCTTCATTGATTGATATCTTTTATGAAGTGTACTTAAAAATAACCTATACAAGTGTTTTACAAAAAACCAAGAGATTCAAGTAGAGCAGCTGGAAATGAAAAAACCCCCCCACATAAGTGCACTGTGCCACCTGCATTCATTCATAATGCATCTTGATGCAATTTCTTTTTTGATATGTACTTGAATCCAAAAACAACATGAAAGCAACTTGGAGTGCAGTACCTTGTGCCTAGAGATTGCTGGCTACTTTTCACGCCAGTGGTTTCACAGAATGGGACAAGCAGTCTTGGTTAGCTCATCACTGAATTAATGCATTTGTCTCTGGTGTTCGGTTTTACTATTTGACCCAGCTCATGATGTAAGGTCATTGTAATACTTTTTTTATACTATTCAAAAAATGCGGTTCATCTTGGTTAGATGTTAGAACTAAACGCTATTGTCTACAGTTTATTAAGTTGGAATATGATCAAATAAGTTCTACATCCAAACAATGCCATCCATGTGATGGCATAAATTACATTTCCTATGATTGCTGAAAAGAGATATTATAATAAAAAGTTCTGCTAAAAATTATTATGTATTAATCAATTTTCTGAATTTCAGGACAGTAATTCATATCTGATGGGTTCTTCTTTCTCTGTTATCCAAACTGAAAAGCTTGCCGTAAAAGAGAGGCTTTGTATGTCAGAGAATAAAGCCACAGTATTTTTCAGCCTCATAGCTGTTCACTGTGTCCTTTCATGACATTAGATGAGGTTTCATGAGGATACAAGCACCAAAATCTTTGTATTTGGGTCTCCCTATAAAAAAAGAGTTTAAAACTTGCTACTGAGCAGCTGTGATTGCTACACATTACTCAGCTGTAACATTTCCCAAACGGCTGCTACAACTGCCTTGTTGACTTTTTTGAGCAGCAAGAAGTTAGCCCACTATGCTATACTGTTTTGCTTCTCTGATGACAGTGATAAGTGAGGTCTTACAGCAGAAGGGCCATTCATTCTGTTATTAAAGTAACTATAGTATTTACTTGGTGCTTAATGTCCCATGCCCCTTAACCATTAGAGAAACTATTAAGAACTGCTTGATCATATTGAAAAAAGCTTTCAAATAACAGGATTTCACAGGCTCATACACCATGATACATATTAATCTAATGAATTATGGAGTTATGCAGTATGATCAGGGGCCTGGAAGATAGGCCCTACATGATCAGGGGCCTGGAGAATAGACCCTATGAGGAGAGACTCCAGGAACTAGGCTTGTTAGTCTGAGTAAGAGGAGACTGAGAGGTGACTTGATAGCCCCCTACACCAAGACCTGGGAAAGCAACTCTTCAGGAAGGCACCCCTTGGGAGGATGAGGACTAACAGTCACAAACTAACAGAGGGAAGATGTAGACTGGACATAAGGAAGAACTTCTTCTCTGTAAGGGTAACTAGAACCTGGAACACACTCCCAGCAGAGGTGGTGCAGTTGCCATCCTTGGAGGTATTCAAGAGGAGATTGGATAAGCACCTTGTTAGGCTAGTTTGAGCTCATTAACCTCCTGCCTATGGCAGGGGACCGGACTTGATGGTCCTCCAGGTCCTTTCCAGTCCACTGATTCTATGAAGGGCAAGGAACTGTGGGGTAGGAAAGAGCCCAAATGGGAAGAGGACAGGTTTTCCATTCCTGGCTCCTAAAGAAGGGCTAGCAGAAGAAAACTCCTTAGTCAGTGCCCCCTAGTCTGAAGAAGGAAGAGTCTGACACTGAATCAGCACTTTTGGTACCATTAATACAGACTTGCCTACTAATCCAACTAGGTCCATGGCCTACCAAGGACTCTCTGAAGGAAGAACGTCCTACTGAGACCTTGTGTTAATCCATCTGTGTTGTGCCAACCCTGAAGCCCCAGACACTGGCACAAGAAAAAAAGGGGAGTTCCAACTTTTTACAGGAAATCATAAGAGTTAAGGCAGGGATGTGCAAAATGTGGCCCACAAGGGACCTGACACACCAAGGGGGATGAAAGGAAGCTCAGGCTGTGGCATATGTGGCTGCTCCCACCATCCCCAGGTAAGTGGCAGGTTTGAGGGGCATGGTGGACAGACATTGGTTCCTGGCAGCCCCTGAAGTGGCCACTCAGTCTGCTACTGCCACTAGTGTCTCTGTTGCTGCTAGACATGGCTCCACTGCCCAGCCACCTCAACCCATCAACCCCACACACACTGCTGGGAGATGCCAAACAAAGTGGGCGGGCAAGCAGGCAGGCAGGCAGCCAGGATCCCCATGGGCAGGGTGCACTCAGCCAGACAGATAGGATGGGGCCATAGGCAGATGGGGTGTAGTGTCCAGGAGCAGGACAAGTAGGCAGGTGCCAGAGCTGGGATCACAGGGCAGTGACAGTGTAGAGTCAGGGTCAGAACCGGGGCTGGGAATGGATCATGGTTCTGCCCTAGGCATGGCCCCTAGCCCAACCATGTCACTACTCCACAATTCCAGACTTAGCTCTGGCCTCCAGATACCAATCCCCACCACCCTTCAGCCCCATCCCATTCTCCAGGCCAAGTGCACCTTGCCCACAGGGGTCCCAGCCAGTCTCCATGAAGACGCCGCCCAACCACTCCATCTAGCACCCCCAGGGTAGGCAGGCCTCAGCCAGATAGAATCAATTGCTCCCCTTCACCCCACCATGCTGGGCCAGGTGAGCACCCCTCCCCCCATCTGCAACAGCTCATCAGATTTCCTATACTGGCCCTTCAGTAAAAATAACTGTCCACCCCTGAGTTAGGGTCACAAGCCAAAGGAAGGGAACAGGTGAAAGAGAAAGAACGCTGTGGTGATATATACTTATCACTCTGGTTCCCCCCCACCACACACACACACACACACACACACACACCTCCAGAGGTGTTCCCAAACAAGTCTTTAGTCCGAGAGCACTCAAACAGCAGCCTGCAGCTGCCCCCCAGTCTGAGTCCAGCTCTTACAGTTCACCGAGTCCTGGCTGACCATGCCATGGGGCTCTCCAGGTCCACTGTGTTACTCCTCTTACATAAAGCTGAGCAGGTCCCATGTACACACTGCTGTCTCTTCTCCTGACTCCAGCCTCCAGCTTCCATTTCCCCTTGACCTCTGGGAGCTATAGTGCAAATTAACAACCATCATAGCTTTGTAGACTCCCTCTGGTCTCACCTACTGTTACACACATTACATTTTCGTTACAGTGTGTTATGTTTGGTTTCTTTTTAATTATTGATAGCATTGGAAAGAATAGGATTTCAGAGCCCTAGCTATAGGGCTTAGTCTCCTATAGCTGATGCTATGTCACAAGCTGCATAGATATCACAGTTTAGAGGCTAAATAAGTGAAAGGCTCTACTGCCTACTCATGGGAGTCCTAAGAAAGAAATTTCAACTTGCTGTAGAATGCAGGCATAATCCCCCTTTATTACAGAAGTCTGTTACTACCTGCGCTGAAAGGTGTGAACCAGTGATTTTAAAACAAGATGGATGACTTAAAGGATGACTAAGAACTATCATCAGAGCAGGAGACTCAACTCCTGCAACAGATCCCTTGCAGCAATAGCTAGTCTGAAACTTAGAGTTTCAACAATAAAAACAGCAACAATGGCTGGTGTGACAAGTCATGGCCCCACAAAAGCCTGCAAGAACTTTTCTCAAGTGACCATGAAAATAGCCTCAATGACAACTACCTTGCCAGTAAGATTCATGATGATGGGCCCACACAACAACTTAGTAGTATGTCATGAGTAAAGCTTCTAAGTGATTGACTTAGCAGTGGGCCATTCTATTAAACTCTGACCAGATTAGATCAATACATGTCTGAGCAAAGTGAGTAACAGCACAAGTTAACACTGAGGAGAAAACTACCAGACTAGGCAACCTCTATATAATGGAAGAGGTGTTCTGACAAGTTTCAGGAGAAGTAATCTCCTCAGAAAATTGAGTCTGCAAGCCAGGCCCAGCCAAACTAATCAAACCCATCCAAATATAGAGGGCAGAGGTGCAGGGGCTTTTCAATTCAGCAGGCATCCAAAATCTGGTTTGTGATCACCAGGGATCTGGGTTTTTCATTTCCCACAGAAAAACGGAGTAAACCATGGATTTTACCTTTTACCAGAGCCAAACGTGGATTTCTCATTTTACCAGAGGAACCCATGGATTTTGAAGTTTTGTGACAAGCTCTTTGGCAAGCTGACAGAGTTCCAACCTTTAGGGAGCTAGGAGGGAGCAGGAGGAGGGTGGTGGTGAGGCAGGGGGCACCATGTACATACGCATACACATGGCCACAGGCAGCCTGGAGAGCAGCTCCTACAGGTAAAGTTAGAGGAGTGACAGGGGGGGATTGAGACCTCCCCATAGGGAGGGAGGGAAGGACTTGGGCAGGGCTGGGGCTGCTGCCCAGCTGGGCACTGCCTGGGGCTTGGGACCCAGGGCCACAATGCACAGCTACAGGGCCCTGGTAGAATCATAGAAGTAGGGTCGGAAGGGACCTTGTAGATCTTCAAGTCCAACCCCCAGCCTGGGCGGGAGAAAAACTGGACTCAAATGAGTCCAGCCAGGTAGGCATCAAGCCTCTTCTTAAAGATCCCCAGGGTAGGAGCCAGCACCACTTCCCTTGGAAGTTGGTTCCAGCTCCTAGCCGTCCTAACTGTGAAGTAGTTCTTGCGGAAGTCTAATCTAAACCTACT
>NW_017729022.1:20257875-20281791 GCF_001723915.1 Gavialis gangeticus
GTGACCTCGCATTGTTGGCCTATGTTCACCTTGGAGTCAATAATGACTCCAAGATCCCTTTCTGCCTCCATGCTCTCAAGAAGGGAGTTTCCCATTCTATAAGTGTACTGCTGGTTTCTGCTGCCCAAGTGCAGCACCCTGCACTTGTCAGTATTGAAACACATCCTGTTTATGTTAGCCCACCCCTGTAACCTATCCAGATCTTGCTGCAAGATCCCTTGCTGCCCGCATCCCCTGTGCAGAACCCTGCACTGCAGCCCCTGCCATGCAGGAAGGGAACACCTCTCCAGGGCAACATGGAGCTCACTGTGGCAGCTACCTTTCTGCATGGCTCTACTGTTCCCCTACAGTGCCAGGTTGCACACACATATGTTGCGGAGGTCCCAGGGGAAAGCACCAGGATGGGAGCCTGAGCCTGTATGCAGTATGCAGCTCCCAGCCTGCACACAGATGTGGGGGCATTAGTCCCCCTGCCTCCCTGGAGTGCATGCCATGGCATGCAGCAGCCTCCCTGCCACATGAGCCCACAGCAGGCAGTGGGGAGGGCAGCAGGCAGTGGGGGGGGCCAGGCTGCATGCCACTTCAGCTGCCACCATTTCCTGCCAGAGAAAGGGGGCTGTGGACCCAGGCCCTGGCCCCATAGCCCTAGCAACTGGGAGCCCCCTCCAGCAGGGCTGGGGGAGAAGGAGCTATGGGTGGGGGGCAAGGGACACCACTAGGGCTGGGGGGGCTGTGGAGGCGGGGGGGAGAGGAACACCAGCAGGCCTTGTAGGGGGAGGTTGTAGGAGGGAGTGAGGGGCACAAGCAGGGCCAGAGGGGGCCTTTCATTTTAACCACAGGTTTGGGGGGCGTTATCAGAGAATTTGCAATTTTTTATCAGGGAAAACCAAAATCCCTGGTGATCACAGGATCTTTCAAAGGTTATTTATTTACAGTCCATTTATGGGCAGTGGTGCCATGTAGTGGGTGCACAGGGGTCACTGGTGCACCCCCTCACAACCAGCATTCCAGGGGAGGGGGGGCAGGCAAGAGCACTGGTGCCCTCCCCCACAAGAGCACCAGCCATGGAGTGCACCAGGAGAAGCGGTCCCTGGGCAGGTGATTTCTAACATGAAACAGCTACAGATCTTTGCCTGGATTAGTGGTCAAAAGCAGGAGGAGACCATGACTAGTCACAGGACCAATTTTCTGTTTAATTGCTTAATGAATGATATATTTGATGTACTTGAAATAAAAACCATTCAGTGCTCCATCATCATAGTCAGGTCAAACAGTTTAATCAGAGCCTGAAAACTACAGACAATTTATCCTTTCAGTTCACTTGGGCCATTAAATCCAACTGAACCTTCCCTTTTTTATTTTCAAAATCCTCATTATCAATAGTATTTTCCCATTTTAAACTCTTAAGTGGGAGACATAAGGGTGTCCTGGACATAGTGAAGGTGATGTCAGAAGAACAGACTCCAAAAAATTGAAAATAGTGTACAATGTGTTATGTTGTAAATATGTATTATTAGCTATGAATATGTGTTGAAGCTCCAAGAGAGACTTGGGATGACAGAAGACTGCTTACTTCACTGTTATTTTTTCATTAGTGCTACAAGTGATGATCCTAAAAATATAGCTGGTTAAATTCAGTTTTGCAACTACATGTAACACTGGGAAGGAGGAAGTCACTAACCAAGGATATATGCTGAAGAAGGAAAAGGTCTTGTAATCAAATGGAAAGTCCTTTGATTATAAGGAACAGGCTTTGCAAGCCTTGCCTACAACACAAATGCATTCAGAGATCTATAAGGGCCATGGCTTTTGTCAGGACTTTCCACAATAGGTCTGGTGTGCTCTAAAGAATTAATTCTACAGACAAAAGCTATGAAAGCAGTATCATTGCAAAAGGTGAATGGGAAAGTGTTATGCTGTGAGCTTCACTGTATCTGTGAAGTGTCAGAGTTAGAGAGAGAAGCTTAAAAATAACAAATGAGGGAAGAAAACAAACTTTCAGTCCCCAGTTCCTCAAGTTCGACTGACTAAGCCAGGAAATTCTTAGATGACTGCTGCCTAGGAGATCCCTCCCTGAGGGACAGCTATAAAATGGTAGTTATAAAAAAGGGAGAGCTTGGCACTCAACCAAGACTTTCCCAGGAGTCTGACTGGAACTAAAACCTATGAGATAAATCTCTGAAGAAAGAGCCATAGGAACATAACACTGAAAACAAGCAGAAAGAGGGGTATGAAAGGCTGTCCTATCTGGCATCTTCCATTAAGCAGCTAGACAGATCTGATTTTTCCTTGCCATCCTCTTGAATTTTCTCTCCTGCATAGTAATCTACTCCAAAAGTTCAAGAAGTTTCACCTGAACCTACCACAAAAATTGTTTATGGAGTCTGATGCCACTCAAATTCAAAACCAAAAGCTAAACCAATCAAAAACTTTACTTTTCATAACTAGTATTACAGATTTTTGTGTCACAGAGCCAAACACCATCCAGAACATTCCCACTTAAAGCAGTTGTCTCCCACGTCTGGCTTCATGGCTCCCTGCTTATAGCTATAGGAAATTTTGCTTACTACAAATTAATGTAATCATAAACCTGGGGGGTGGGGAAGGTGAGGGGGAGGAATTTGTGGGTGTCCTGCATATTTTCTTGAATTTGGCATGTGTAGTCTCTATAAATAGGTAGTGTGAAGCCATATTCAGCATTCTTGTGCTTATATTTGTATAGATTGTTGTATCTGATATAAAAAGTAATTTTGATATATCTTTATATAATAGCTTAACCTGTTTTAGTGAGGTACTAATGAACGTAAATGGCCCTCACCCATTGACATTTATGACATTTTTACACATGCTCCAGGAGGCGTGGGGAGGGGGGAAGGGTGCTTTACTTTGTGGGCCACACTAATGAAAAGCACCCAAGCATTACGTGTACCAGCATTCCCCATGCTGAAAAATGGCAGCAGGGTGCTTTGAACTAAAGCTCATCGAATGAGCTTTAGTTCAAAGCATCCTGCTGCCGTTTTTCAGCATGGGGACACTGATGCATGCGATGCAGTGCATTTATTTCCATGCTCCAGCAGCTTAATTAATCAAGTCTGCCCCGATGCACTGGATTTACAGCACATTGGAAATCCCAGTGCATTCCAGCTCCCTGCATGTCTATAGGAGCTCTTAGGATGTAGCTACATAAATTTCATAGATTTTAGGGTCGGAAGGGACCTATTAGATCATCGAGTCTGACCCCCGGCTCTGGGCAGGAAAGAGTGACCTTAACCAGGTGTTTGTCCAATCTCCTCCTAAATACCTCCAAGGAAGGGAACAGCACCACCTCCCTTGGAAGTGTATTCCATATTTTGGCAACCCTCACTGTAAAGAATTTTTTCTTGATGTGCAGTCTAAATTTGCCCTCCTTCACTTTGTGGCCATTGTTTCTAGTTACCGCGATGGGCACCCTTGTAACATTGTATCCCCTATTTCCTGCTCCCCCCACCCCATGAGTTTGTAGACAGCCATATGTTATGTTTCAAACACATTAAAAGCTCTTACGACATGCAGATTGTCTGCATATTAAGGCAGGAAAAGATGAGCTAAATACTCTCTGAGCACCTCGGAGACAAGACTCTTTAGGAGAGAATTATCTTCACCTGGTGTTAGGCAGCTCCTTGCAGCAACATCAGCCTGCTCCATGAAGCTAATGCCAGAAATCTGCAGTCCTCCAATACCCTAGGAGGCACTGCTCCCAGCATGGACTAGCTGTCATCCAGAACTCTACTGCCCTGGACTGCCAGCTGGGGACAGTCAGGCAGCAGCGGGTGAGTGGGAGGGGATGGCTGGAGATTGCCCCTCCACACTGCTTGGATAACCCACCTACCAACACCTTGCTGTCATCTGGAGTGGTACAGGTCAGTGGGGGAGCGATTGGTGTGCAGCACAGGGTGGTGCACACCAATCTGGGTTGAAGGGACTGATCCAAGCAGTACAGGGTGGCAGAAGGGCCTCTGTCACCCTCCCCATGATCTATACTGCTTCTAGTGAGGCAGCAGACAGGATAGGCATGGAGCAAACTTGGCAGCTGCTCCTAGCTACATCCCCACTTGCCAGTTCTCTAGCAGCAGGTCAGAGCTATGCATGTTAGAGAAGGTATTAACCTTAACATGTAACACCAACATTCCCTGCAGCTGGCAGGTGCTAACTGTAACATGTAACTACACTCATAGAAGAAGTATTCTCTGAGAATTAGCCTTGGACAGGGTTTACTGGCTTACCACCCTTGTCTTTGTACTCTGAGACCTGGGAGCCAAGCTATGACCAGACAATAGTGATTTTACATTTTAAAAGGAAAAGGTCTAACATGAAGAAACATCTTAAACCAGCAAGCACATTTCCCACCGAGGGAAAATTAAAAATGTCGAAAAGGATTTACATTTTCTCCCCATCTTAATAATCAGGAAAACATTTGGAAAACATACACCTTTTGGAAGCAGAAAGTTACTGGCATAGCGTGAACCCACTTTAGAATCCAACAGGTGAATAACTAGAGAGGCAAATGTACTTAAGCCTGCCTCAAGACCTCGGCTTTATCTTTAGTAGAATAGACAGCCTAGGGAAGCTGTGGGCTCTCCATCACTGGAGGTGTCCAAGAAGAGAACAGACTGCTACTGATCGAGGATGTTCTAGGGGTAGCTAGCTATGCCTATATTCTACTATGGGTATTTCCCATGCTTCTGGGCTTTGCTGGTTGCCCCTGCCACCCTCCCTCTCTTTCTGCTACATACGTAAGGGTGCTTTTAAGCCTCCGTCAGAGGCATTGGGTGTTGTTACAGCCAAGGCTGAGGACTTTGATTGGTGTGGTCCAATACTCCTGCTGGGATCAAATCTAAAGGTTCCTGGCTAGCGAGTCTTGCCCTTCCACTACGGGTCAGACTGATTGCCAAATTTTGGGTCAGGAAATAATTTTACCCCATGGTCAGATTGCTACAGAGTATGAAGGTTTTTGCCTTCCTCTGTAGTAGGGGCATGGCCTGGGATCTCTTCAGCATATATTGACAACAGGCCTATATATTCTTATATATCTTATATATTATATATATCTTTATATGAAGACACCTGGCCTTCAGTCAGGTGCCTCTTTCTTCCTTAAAGTAAGAGGGGGTTAGGGGCTTCTGTTATACCATCACGTATGGACATCTTTCTCCTATGCCCTTAATATGTGTATCTTCAGTGACAACCAAATGACATTTTTTTCTTGAAATAAGAGGGTTGTAGAGCCTAAATGCCTATTCAGTTCTGTTCCTCTTTATTAGAGCTAGAAAGCTATCAATGAATGTAAATGGTGACAGAATTTTTGCAATACGTACACCTATCTATTAAGAATTGTACGCATTTTAGTCAATCTCTAAATACAAGTACTATCCTGGGGCAGGGTTTTTTACTCCACAGTAATGCACATGTAGATGCTGGCTGGGGCATGTAGTCCAGGGCTGCTGAAGCATAAAGGTACTTCAGTGTCAGGCTCACTGGAAGGGTCAGAGCAGCCCCGGGCTGGCAGGCTGACCCCCCGGGCCTGGTGCCTACCTGGCTCCTGTACCCCAACTCAACATGCTGTGGTCCTGGGAGAATGTATAAATGCAGTGCCTGGGAGCAGTAAACTCTGGTTCTGGAGTTTATAGCTGTACATTAGTTGTGCATATAGACATGCCTCTATGTACCCAGGAAGATTTAATCTAGGTCACAAAGTTGGCCATGACTTCGGAAAAATCCTTTTTATTCTTACATTCTGCCTTCTGAAAACAAGGTGTGTACTTTATTTGGGGTGGGGACAGGGAAATACAGTGCAAGAAAATACAGTATTTTCAAATGTTCTTAAGTACTATCTAATATTCAACAATTAAGAGTATCTGTACATCTGATACTGAGACAAGACAGCACTGGCCATCCAACTGCAAAAAAGTTCACAAAAATGAATGGTAGCTATAAAAAATCTCATTGCTTTATTGAAACTAAACTTGCTTTTACAATAAGGTCTAGAATGTGACAGCTATATTTGTTTGTGCATTAGGACAAAATATACATCGAAAAAAACTGTCTTGTCAGTATAGCTGGATGAAATATTTCAGTTAAGTATTTTTTCTTCACTAAAAATGCATTTTCAAGTTAACCAAAGCAATTAATGAATTGATGCCACACTTGCAAATTGTTTTATGGAAAAAAATGAGATGGAAAACATTTGAGAAGCATAAATGTTCCATTTTTGCATTTTCTAAATGACATTTTCTTTCAAAATGTACCTAAGCTTAATTTTTAAAGGTAAAAGGCAGAAAAAAATCTAAAAAGTAAAACACATTTAGATCAATCAAACTTTTTTTCAGGTTGCAATACAATGTATATACATTATTTCCTTTTTTCTTTAACTTTTTTGCTTTTTTAAATTTAGACAGAAAATCAAATTACCATATTGACTTGAATATAAGGTGAACTCCCAATAATTAGAATCCATAGATGACAAATTTATAAATGTTATTATTTTCAAGATATAGAATCTAATTACTGGAGGCTTGCCTTGAATTTTTCACCCTCCCACTACTATAGCAGAGAAAATAAATCTGGGGAGTCAGGTTCCCCCCTTGCCCTCTGCCCACCCCCCAGCTTCTTCCTCCTCCTCCTTACTATCAGGCTCTACTCTTGCTGAGAACATGAAAGACATGGACGAATTTGAAAAAAAAATCTTAAAATAAACATGCCTGTATTAATTTGCATATAGGCAAATTACTATGGGTGCCCAATGCCTTAGCCCATCTAGAATTAAGGCATTTTACCTTTTTTGAAACTGCTGTAAGTTTTAGCACAGGTGTTCCATAAATATACTTTTAAGCAGCACTTTTGTACCTACTTATATACAGTACAAACTATGCATAATATTAGTCCAAAACAAAAAGGCTCATTATATACTACACAATTCACTGAGCTGCACCCCAGCAGAGTCAACAGCATTTCAAGCCATAGTGACCCCATAGCTCAGCAATGCTCAGTACATGTGTGTAATCTACATACCCAACCCCAAAGGATCCATATGCTAATTAGCTCCCCACTCATAACTGGAACTGGGTGTTTTTGTCTTGAGTCCTGGGATTCTCCAAAAACTTATATGCAGGTGAGGCATAGGACAAGGTTGTCCAGCTCCAACTCATGGAGGTCAGAGCTACACTAATCATACATGACAGGCTGAGAGATGGGGCCAACAGAGGGATTCTGAGTGGACTGTTTGGGGTCCTGTCTGCTAAAGAAAGTAGCTGATGAAGAAAGGCTTCACCACATGGAAAAGAAATAGGAATCATTAGAGAAGGAAAAGATAAGCACGGCTCAGCTGTGGGAGTGCAGAGGAAGGTGAAATATATTCTATGTTGTAGCTCACTGTGGTTTGAAAAAGAGAGTCAGTGTTGAGGGGGACTTAGCACAATGGGCACTGCCATTTATCTTATCCAGATGGTCTGCACAAACCTATCTTTGTGATAGATTCCCATCAGTATACTTACCCCATATGGGTCATGTGTTTTATAGTCATGATCAGTACTGGCTACATTTAATCAACTTCATAGTTTCTATTAACATGAGGACATGCTGCTTTTGGAAGCAGTATAGGTACAGACAGTGTATTTTATGAGATTTCCTTGTATGTGAATGTAAGATGAGGAGCATTCTCCCCTTCTCCCCCAAGCTGTTGGGGGAGAAAAAACTTTAAGTAAGTACGGTACCTATTATACTCACACCTTTAGACATAAATACCTGATTCCCTTTGACATCATCAATCACATGTTTCTCCAGTTCTTATTCAACATTTACCACCCTGGTAAACTTGCCAAACACCAGTCAACCAACACAATAAAATAAAGGTAGAACCCAACTGGTAATCTACAGCTACATGTAAAACTATAACTAAAATTTTATGCATTCTGAGAAAATACAAGCTTCCAGTGCTGAGAATGTAATGCCAATATTATTTAGCTAAAAGGAATAACACTGTAAGAAAAATTTGTATTCCAGCAGCATCAGACAATCCTATTCCAAAATCACCGAATATAAAATTAGATTGGCAAATAAAACTGAGTATGTATGTTATTAAAGCTAGGTTTATTCAGGCATAAACAGCAAAGGTCTTGACTGATTGATACACTTGTTAACCATATTCTAAAGTTGAAATTGTTCTCATTTGCATACCCTTCAAAGAACTTTCTTCAGACTTCCCATACCAATTGCCACATGTATGTACATGATTTAATCTTAATGATCAAAAATCCAGTAGTGATATATTAGAAAAAATGTGTATTAATTGGTTTTTAGCCATACATATACTTTTACCTGTTATAAAGCTGTACATTGTTATACAGCTCATCACACTGCTTTGTCTGTTACCATAGATATTGGCATAAAATGGCAAGTTATTGTTTTCAGTATTCCATTATATATAATTTTTAATTCCCTAAATTGATTTGGCATGCAGAGCCAAAAAATGGTTGCTGTCATACAAAAAAAGTTTCTCACGTTAAAAATGTAAGAGAAACAAAAATCACATGAGAAATTAAACTAGTTTTCTTCAGTAAAGTATATATAAAAATGCCTGTGTTCATGTTTGTAAAAATAATAATAATAGCAGTATATTTTATAATGGATAATTAGCATATCTATCGTTAATATATTTGGCTCTCCTCAGAAACTAAAGACATTCTTGTTATTTATAAAGGGTACCAGGAGATATAACAACAGTCCACGTACTGTCAACACCACTCAAGGAGACACAATGGAATCAAAATAACTTCAGATATTTGGGATGCAAAGAAAAAAGAACATGCTGGAGTTCCATGCTTATTGCCACTCCATGGATTTCTTTCAACAAATGCAATCAGTTTACAAATAAATAGCAAGTATTTCTAGCTGCTATGTGAAAATCCATGTGGAACCTGAAGGTCAAGTTGTTTACGTTCCAGTCTGCACATCATCACTAGTAATAAAGATTCTGTAATTGAGTTTCAATAAACAATTCCATTGATAATGCTGGAGCCAGAACAGAACAGAGCTCATTCCTCATCTTTGTGCTGGTTCTTCACTAACCAGAAATAAAAGCAATTAAAATACAACTTTTTCCCACAGAAGCCAGCAAAGAAAGCCAGCGTATGTACAAATTGTGTTGATTCAAAATATTGCCTGCCCACTGTTACTCTGGATTTATATTCAAATAACAAAACACATATTTTTTCATTGGTTAAACTCTTCCATTATGCTCCAAAAGTGTGGAGATGGATCAGAAGTACTAGAGAGAGACAGGGTTAACAGGTTAAAACATAAATATTACCTTATTTGTTTAATACCTTCCCTTACAGGCCTGTGATAGGATAATACTTTTTCAAAATAAAAGCAAAGAAACTCTAGAGGACATAAGTGGATTTTAATTGCATCAGTGTGCACTAAAGGTTTTCAGGAACTCATAGTTTTCTTAGACAAAAACAAACATGGTCACATTGGAAGGCTGATCTCATGAGGGCATGTAAGGAAGACTATTGGACTACATACTGGTGACTCAGATGTAATGAACACTAACTTTATTTTCAATTTTGCAATGCAGATCATTTTCCACATCTTATGGACTTTTTAATATACAAGCTGAAATACTTCTTCTACATATTGTTTTGCTTTCAATAAAAAGTATGCTAGAGAATATTTAGCTTCTAATACCACACTGCCTAACAGCACTGAATATATACTGTTTTTTTTAATGAAGTGGCATCTCTTTGATCATGTTAGAAAGTGATGTAATATTTCTTCAAGAAAGAACTGAAGCCTAACATCAAAAAAGTTTAATGGAAGGAAACAGGCAAAGTTTTCAGTTATGAAACTTTCAGATCAATGAATTTCATATGTTCTTCTGGAACTGCAACTTAATTAACTGAGAATTTTGTTAAGTGGCTGAGATGTTCCTTTCAGATCTTGTTTTAATGTCTATCTAAATACTTTAAAACTGCACCCAAAAAATAACTGCACCCATTCAATATTATAAAAAATCCCTGTCATTTTCACAACCAATATTTTTCATTAAACATTACAAGAAAATATTACGATAAATGTCACGACTATCATAAATATGTTCTTGAAATCATCTTAACAGTAAGGTTCTCTTTTTTTACCTGTTAAGCAGCTAATTAATTTAACTGTACTTTCCATTTATGGACGTCCTATAATTTCTCTAGCTACATTGGCAAATTTTGGTAATTCGTACATTACAGCCTTGATCCTCAGCTAGTATAAAATGATGTACTTCCAAGAGCTGACTTACCCCAACTAAGAATTTGGCCCTATTTTTTTCAAACGTAGGCTTGAACAAAAATAGTTAAAAGCTGAAAGAAGTTCAGGATATTTTTATTCAAATTACCTTTAAAATGAAACTATTATAACTGAGCTCAACTTCATCAGAGCATGTTCTGGACTTTAAACAGGGCACAGAACACTGAAAATGAGCAGGTGGATCAGGCAGCAATCACCTGCTGTATCACATTCTTATACACAGCATGCTGAGGTAGGCTACTGGAGGTTGCCTTATAATTGCTGAATGCTAAAAACACTCAATCAGCACTAAAACTTGTTCCAATACAGTGAAGAAAAGAGAGCAGCAAAAGAGAATGCAGCAAAAGGTCAGCTAAATGAAGCCACTATGTTTTTGGGTCACATATTGAATCAAATCTCATTTGGCACAAGTTGGCTAAATGCCACTGAATATGTACATTTTTACTAACTATATTCCCAAAATCATGAAAATCCCAATGTGTAACATTTTCACAGGAAAACTATTTGTTCACATAACTAAAGTACCAGGATTAAAAAGTGTCTCAAAATATTTTTTGATATTCACAAAATATCTATCACTTCTCTACTCAATGCCCACCCCTGCATCCCTTCCATGCTGCAGATGTCTGGAGAAAGGGATGTATTTCTATTTGCTGGTGAAAGTATCAGAATATTTTCTTTGTTCTGTGTCTATAAGCAATTCAGAGGGTGCATCTACCCAAGACACCATCTGTGCAGAAGCCAAATAATGCTACACAGTAGCATGTCACAGCACTAACAGTGCTGATACACTACTGCGCAGTATTAGGCTACTGAGCAGTAGCATCACTTAAAAGTGCTACTGCACAGTAAAGCTGGTTATTGCACATTTATTTAGTACGTGATTATACAAATACTAAATAAATTCAGAGTAACCACTGCACTGAAGCGTCTCAGTTAGATACGTTTAGAATCAGTTAAAATTATATCAGTTTTTACATTGTTTCTAGATCCCAGAAAGGCAAACAAGTGTTATGAAAAAAAAAGAAATCTGTTTGTGCAATCTTCTTTACACAATATAACAATTATGTGACTATCTTACAATGTTAATGTTTTCTTTAAACTGCCCCCAGTCTCTCAGATCGATTACTACCATACCAAAACTGAGATTTGACCATACTAAAACTGAAAACACAATGTACTTCTTGTCCTTTTTCCTCACCAAGACACTGATCAAATAGTATAATAATAAATTTCACTAGAAGCCAAAGCCTCAGATCTTTACTGACTTGCAGGTTGACCCAAAACCCATGGGGAAGACAAGACGGCTTTGATTTCAGTGGGCTTCAAAACAGTCCTTTTTTATGCAATCTTAGAGAAAATTCCCTGTAGAAGGCTTTGGAGATTGCCCAAAGGTTTCCCCAAATAAAAACTAGATGAAGAACCTTGGCTTTTGTCTTAGCAAAATTTGATAAATAGACACAATAAAAATATTATCACAAACCTGCAAAAAATCCCTTACATCTACACTCTAAAGACAGGATTCACTGCAGAAGAAAATTTGCAAGTACACACATACTGCAGACTAACACTGCAGTGAAATTTGCCTGGTTAACAAAAGAGCTATATGCCCTTGACACAAAACAATTTTTATTACAATGCTGGAAATTAATTCCTTGCCCAAGAGGCATTCATGGTCCTACTGTGTATGTTATGCATGCTCGAAAGGGAAACATTTAGATTATCTAAAGATGCTGTCAGGTGAATTAAACCTATTGTGAAATGCTTAAATTTTGCCATCAGAAACCTACTGATTTTAGTGGAACTAACTGCTATAAGAAGCAATGAAAATGATCGGACAGCAAATTAAGCAGGATTATGACTTATGAGAAAATATTGGATTAATTCAAACTTCAATATAGTTGCACTGTTTCTCTCCATGCACAGTAGAAATCAATGCACATCCAC
Source organism: Gavialis gangeticus (assembly GCF_001723915.1). NCBI lineage: Eukaryota > Metazoa > Chordata > Crocodylia > Gavialidae > Gavialis > Gavialis gangeticus. The sequence goes on from NW_017729022.1 coordinate 20,270,152, forward strand.
CCACACACCCTTCTACTGAATGCTCACAGTGCAACTTAATGGGGACCAAGAGGAAACAGTTTCAAAGTTGAAATATTTTTTAAAAATAAATTAGTTTAACAAATGTAGAGGAGACAGAATAGAAAAGAAGTTCCTCTTGTTAAATGGCTACCATTCAAGCTGTAAGGTACGAGTACAAAATTAATAGTAAGAAAAAAAAATCAGGTCTAATTTCCCAGATAAGGACAGTGCTTTGACATTCTTCCTAGAAGAAGAGCACATAGTCTGCTAAACCTTACAGTTTTAAACAAAATCATGAGCTATAGCTTTACCTTACTACTGATGCAACCAACTCAAATTGCCCCATCAATTTTTAAACAATATGCCACAAAGAAATCAATGCAGAATGCTACTTAACGATATACTCACCAAAACTAAAGTATAATACACATTTCATTCAACTCGTGCAAGCAATAGTTACTGTTATTATCTATGGAAATTAGACTTCCACAACATAACCTTCCAGTCAAGTTCAGTAAGAGTTGCTATTTGACATATTTATTATTATTTGTTATCTTAAACAATTACCACAGTACCATAGGTCCTTTCCAGATATAAGAGAAGGCATGATTCCTGCTTTGGGTTATCATCATCAGGGAGATGCTGTTTGATACTATTCTATTTTTATCCTTCACATGAAAGTAACTAACTGTGCTATTTATAAGGAGAAAATAAATAGTCAAAAACATTACTGGGATGGCTAAAGGTAAAAAAAAATGTTGGTTAAATTTGTGCTATTTTTAAAGCAGAATTTTAAAAGAATTTTTAAGGGTCTTGCTCATGTTTTTAATGAAGGAAAGCTGTTCATGAGAAGCTGAAACTTGGAGAATGAAATGCACAAGCCATTCACTGTTGAAACTTGTGCTCAAACCACATCTGAAAATGCATGTTAGAATTCTTGTCTGATTGATTCAAAGGAAAACCACAGGCTTCAGAAAAATCATCAGTTTCTCACAACTGACAATCTGTTCAAGACATATCCTTTTTAAATGGAAAGTTACACCAGACCATATTGTCTTAGGTGCAATGCTGATATGCAAGAGCACCTTGCAATTGTCATTAAGCTCTGCTTTTGATAACAGATTTGCAAAATACCAAAATTAAAGAAGAACTGTAGAGCAGAGTGAATAGGACTTACATTTTCAGTAAATATTGGCTTATATTTTTTAAATAATTTGACTGTTTGATCCATGTCTGTAGTCAAATCCTGCCCTTACAGGTTCACTATCATGGATATTTTGAATTGAAGATGGGATTCTTGATTATTTACCAAAAGCAAATTATGTAACCAATGAGCAGTGGGACGTACTTAAAAAATAATTGTAAACTTGACTCTATAATTTGAAATTCATGCCGTTGGCTAGTTATATAATTCAAATCAAAGTAATTTGATACGGGAACAGAAATAGTATTTTACTAACCATCATGAATGCAAAATATTAATAGAGATTTTTAAACATTCATAATAAACCCTAATGTGTAGACCAAGAATTATTCACTGAAGTAATATGCAACTGAGTTTGAATAATGGCATTCAAATATGTAAATATGCTTGAATAATAAAATCTGCAATCTTTTTTTAGACGTTCTGCTGATAGACTATTAGTGGAAACTAGTTTATCTTCATTGATTACCTTTTTTCCATTTGAAAAATAGCTTCTAGCCTTATAAATAGAAGCAAATTATTACTCTCTTGCTGTTCCAATACAAGACATTCTCCACAATCTTGAGGGATCACCATATTTTCTTTTTATAAACCCTTCTTCACGAAACCTCATTTTAGAAACCTCTTTAGGACCAACACCCATTTATATTCTATTCATAAGGTTAAATATAGATTTCAGCTGATGTGTTCTCTATAAATAAGACTAGTTCTTACTCTTTTCCTGCTATACTCTGTTTCTCTTCCCCACACCTCCACCCCAGTCTTTTTCTCTTATAAGTAATGTAAGTAACAAGGTATTCAGTAGAGAGAAGCCTTCCAAAAGACAGGTGAATATTCTACCTGCATACTAGCAATTTTTCCTAGTAGAACCATATTCAGTCAGCAGGGCAAGTACAATTTTTTAAAACACCTAGGGCCCTAAATTCTACTTTCTAAAGTGTTTTAGAATCATCTAAAAAAGCAGATAGGTATTTCTTAGCTGAATGAATATTTTTAAAAATTTGCTCCTTTAGGCTAAGTACAGACAGTCAAAAAGTCTGCGGCTGAATTGAGTCAATCTTTGAGGGTTAATCTATGTTCCACAGATTGAACCAATAAGCAAGTGAGCAGACATTCACTTCTGATTCCAGAAATGCAGCCACTTGTCTGTAGTGGCCCAGGCTAGAAGTTGGGGGGCACTACATCATACCTCCCTGCTGAACTGGAGGAGACAGCTTGGGCCAAGGCTCACTCACCCACCCTGGAAAGGGGGTTTGCAGGGAAAGTTCAAAGTATCCTGGGATGCTGGGGGACTGTGAATTAACTTGAATCTGGGTGGGAGAGGGGAAGTTTTGGGACAGGAGTAAAATAAATTGATTTAGCCTAAATCAGTTAAATCTGATCCTACACCTATCCAGGTTTATCTTAAACTGGTTTTAGCCATTCTGAAAGCAATTTATGTGCACTGAACTTCTGGGCTAGGGACAAACATTACACATAAGTGATCCGAAACTGGTTTAAAACTGTAACAGAGCAGATGTTCAGTGCACATAAACCTGTTTGAAAATGGCTGAAACCAGTTTGAGATAAACCTGGTTGAATGTAGTATCAGACTTAACTGATTTGGGTCAAACCGGTTTATACAATGTCTGTCTCAGACCCCTTGCTGGTTTAAGTTAAACCAGAATCCCCCAGCATCCCAGCATGCTTTCTGGGCTGGACAAGGCTCTTTGCTCCACAGCAGGGCTGGCCCCTCCCCTCTGCTCCCTGGCTGGAGTTCAGCACAGACTGCAGGCATCCCTGCTCCCTCCCCTCCTCGTCCCCTCTGCCTTACACAGACACCTCTTAGCATTAGCTAGCAGACCACATGTTGGCTACGGTCCATTCTGTGGCAGACAGGACAAAGGCAGAATCAAAAGGTAGCTGGTAATATCCCTCTGTTGTTTTATTAATGGGATTATAAACACTGAGTTAGGGGTGATAAACACTGTGTTATCAATTCCTTGCTGGGCTGGTCAGAAACAGGGGGAGGGGGGAGGAAACCCACCCCTAATCAGAGCATCCTGCCAGGCCCTGGCCACACCTCCCTCAGCTCAGCACTGTAGAAGGGATGGGATGGCTGCTCTAGTGCCCCCTGGCTTCTAACCTGAGCCACTGCAGGCATGTGCCAGCATTTCTGGGATGTCTTTGTGGTTTCAAACCAGGTTTGCCTAACCAGGTTAGACTAACCAGCAAATAGTGAATCAATTCAGGCTCAGGCTTTTTAAATGTCTGTCCCTAGCCTGTTGTGTTACAGATTTGAACCCATTTCTAAACACTTATACCAGTTTATGTGTAATTTCTAACTGTAGCCTTAAAGTCACTACCCCACTGATTCTGAAGTGGTGTGTCATGGTGGAGAGTGATGAAAGTATGCCACAGAATCACCTGGTATGCACATAAATGCTCTTCCTCCTCATCCAGCACCCTGAACCTGCCCCAGCTACTCCAGTAGTGCCCATGGCTGCCCCTGTAGAGACTATGATCACCGTTGCTGCCTTTCTGCTCTTCCCTCCCCACCCCCCAGGCAGCCCGTGTGCCACCTCCCCGCTACGTACATGCTCCCAGCAGCGCACTCTACTGCAAGGAGACAGGTGGGTGGAGACATATCTCAACTCATCCCTTTCACTCTTCCCATGCTCCCATGACTGGCAGGAGAGGCCACAGGGTTGTTCACTGACATGTGAGACCCTTCAGGAGCAGCCTCAGTGATGATACAAACCAGAAGCTGGGAAGGGACAGAGAGTGAAAAGAGCAGGGCACAGCAGGGTGAGATCTTTCTTCCACTGACCTTAAGTGGCACCAGCTAGATCACTGATTCTCAGCTATCCTCAATGCCTCCTTCCATAACTTTTCTGGATTTAAATCTACCTCAGTGATTTTTAGATGGGGTGCTGGAAAATTCAGAAAAGTTATGGACGGAGACCTTAAAGCTAAAAAGGTTGAGATGCAGCAGTCAGAAATTAATCTTTTACTTAAAGAAAGATGTATTTGGTGTCATTTTTAACAGTACATCTCAGCATTGATATAATTTCCTTTCACAGGGGAATGGAATATATTATGTTTTGAAAAAAAAAAAAAATATATATATATATATTAACACACACACACACACACCTCTTTTCAGGTGTAACAGTGAAGCATGCTGCCAACTTTAATCCATATAAAGGACATGTCTACACCTGATCCTACATCACCGTAGTAATGCACTACAGCAAGGTAGCATCCACGGGTGTCTACAAATGACCAGCAGCTACTTTGCATAATGGTGTCCTGCCCCATTATAGCACACCGCTACAGCAAAGTAGTTGCTAAAACTAACCGTGCACTGCATGTACAGAGTAGTACAGGTGGTTACTGCGCTGTGCTTTGATACTTCACAAAGGAAGTACTAAATCACAGCACAGTAACAACGTCACTGTAGGGCAACATGTAGACATGCCCAAGAAATGAACTCCAGGTATCAAAAGTTGGGGAAACACTGCATGACACCCAGAAACAGACATGGTCCTTTCGCCAACCTGTGAACCAATCGGGGAACTCTGTGCATTCAAAAACGACATCTCCAAATGTGTCGTTTTTCTAGGGTGAAATGCATTATAGCTGCAAAAAGACCACCAGTTTGCACATGAGCTGCAGGTACCCACTGTATCTACAGATGGGTTGAGTATTTTTTGAGTAAATGCAAGTAGCTGAACAGTGAATATTTATATCAGTATTTAATCCAAGTCCTAAACTATACTAAAGAAGTTATGCAGACAAATTTCACATGAAGTATGGGGAAAATTCCAAAATGTGTTTCTTAAATTATAGTCACATTAAATTATGTTTATAAACTTTAACAGTTTATGCTTTAAAAAATTCTTATAAATTAATTTAACTGCAGTCAAAAACACAGATTTTTCTAATCAAAAGCAGCCTTACTTCTGACTGTGACTTTTAAGCTTGTATTTGGCAAAGAAAGTGTCTTCAAACAGAGAAGAAACTATCTGGTATCTTTTGTTCTTCTGGCATGAACATATTAGTTAGAAGAGAGAGTAATTTACCAGTTGGAGTCACAAGGAACCCCATCATTTGTATTCATGTCTTTCTCAGCAACAGAGACAAAATGGCCACACTTCTCAAAAAATCTGTCTATAATGCTTTAGAACCCAAATGGTTCATGTACTGTGCAAAGTGATAGCAGTTTTATCATCAGTAATCAATAAGAATAGTCCCTTACATCACTGATACTTTCATTCATACATCACCACCTAAAAAATAATCATAGCAGTGAAGTCATTCCCAAAAATATTTACAATGGTTGAATACTTACATACCTATCATTTACCCATTTTCAGGTTGTTTTTGGACAGGGCATCAAGTCTGCCTTAACAGGAGGAGATCTGAAGCACTGTGATTTGTGCGCTGTGAACGTACAATTTGTATGAACAAAGTACTTAAAAGATCATTTGTAATAATAGAGCTTTGTCAGTAAAATGTAATTATTGCATGTTAATAATGCCTCCCATCTAAGTCAAAGAATAGTTTTAAAGTACACGGACTTCTTCCTAACAGCACAAATGCTAGTCAAAGACTTTAAGAAAAGAGCTCAGCCTCCATAAATAAAGTAACTAGACTTTCAAAAGTACATTGCACCCAGCAGTCCATTCTTCTTGAGAACAAAGGCACCTGCTGGATGCTAAGCAATTAAGAAAAATATGGCTACCTCATTGGGTGCTACATAGAAGCCAAGTTCTTTTGAGAATAACAACAACTTACCACCATTGTGAATTGTTAATAATTTCTTCTGTTTCTCTTGCTAGCAATGCAGTAGCAGGGATGGCAGCTCTGTAACTTGCTCATCATACCCAAATAATGGCATTTAAAAAATGTGTTAACTATAAAATTAGAATAAGCATATTTTGGTCTGTGTTACAGCAATTGTTCTGAAGTTGTGCTCATGCACTAAACTATTCAGTGCATCTGATCCTGCTGTTTCTACACTCTGTTGATTTTTTATTCCTGATTTAGAGAAATTCAGCTAGATCAGAGTCAGGGTCATGATGTTTGCTCCAGTAGTGCTAAATCCTAATGTGTCTTGCACAAAGCCGCAGAATCTGAATTTGCAGCATAATGCAATAAATACATTTCATTTTTCAGTATTTTCTTGTATTTGACTCTGTACTCTGACCTTCGTCAAAAAGTGTGAATGCCTTTCTCGTACCTGACTGTGGGAAACACCTCATATAACCAACTTTGCAATACAATGTATTGTCAATGTTACTTTTTGCACCTGATTGTGTAAGGCACTTCTCTCAAAATAAGCAAAATTAAATAGAAAGAAACAGGCTGCAATTTGGTATTCTTGAAAGGTTACAGATCAGTATTCATTCAACCTTCTTAAAATGCTGCACCCCTCCTAGACTGTGCAAATGGTTCTTGTCAAATGGTATGGCTAAGTGACAAACCAATATGCCACAACAATGTTTTCTTCTTATTATGAACCAGTGACAGCCACAACCTAGTTAAGATGGAGGCTGGCTTCCAATTATGAACCTGATCTACAACTCCATCACCCACTTGCTCCCAGTCAAGCCATTCCCAATAAGTTTTCACATGTCACATCTCATGCAAAGTGAAATGTTTCAAGGAAATCTGGGTGAATAAAACCAAAAAAGAGTTTTAAAGACATAGGTCCTGATTCTCTACTGCCATGAACCTTGAGTATTCACAATTTTCAAAACTCTTATAACAACATATGATAGAAGCAGCAAATAGCATTGTCTATTACTAAAGTTCCCTGACTTCTCCCTGTTACAAGATGCAGATTTCAGTTGTTTATAACTCATCAAACTTCAACTATTTGTGCTGAAATTTTCCATATTGAATGTCTGTCTTATATTGGGTGCCTGAGTTTCCAGATTGGGGTTAAGTAGAGACATTCAAAAAGCCTGAGGCAGAATCAATCAAACCTTTGCAGGTTTCTCTAAGCTGCATAAATTGGATCGGGAGTGAACAGATCACACATTTGCCCTTCAGTTGGGGCGGTGGGAGGTGGAGGGAGGAACACAAATACCGGTACTGGCCAAGACCAGAAGGCAGGGAGCACTCCTGCGCATCTCCCAGCATGCTGAAGACTGCTGAGAGCAGCTGAGCAGGAGCCAACTCTGACTGGCTTCCAGGCACACACCTCCAACCCCCTGCTGTCACTGCAGAACCTTCCCCACACCCAGCCCTAGGTTTCCAAGAGAGCCCCAGACTGGTTCACTCCTGAAAGCCTAGGGCTGGGAGCAGGGGAGGGCCCATGGTAATAACACAGGGTTAAGGAGGTCTACCTAACAGACGATCAGGGATAGCCCTACTCTGTAGAAGGAAGGATCAGACTCTGAGGGGCCCGATCCTTCCTTCTGCAGAGCACTCCTGTCCCCACTGCCTGATGCAAGCCTCCCTCTCTCCATGTGCACTAAACTTCTGTTAAACATTTAGACCAGTTTCTGATCACTTATACCAGTTTGTGTGTAATGTCTGTACACGGTCTGGTCTGTGTGTCTGATTTTTTTAACGTATTTTATTTAGGCCAAAACAACTGACCTATTTCATTTTAAAATGAAGCTGAGCAATAATAATACTAGTAATTGTTTAAAATCTATTACCTTATATTTTAAATACTCTAATGCCCCCTGGATTTAGAACAGGGACATGAAATTTTGTGCAGCAGGCCATTTTTTACCAGGAATGTGCTTTTAGCTGTCCTGTGAACATCCATGCAAATCTATATAAGCTATACACTTTTGAAAATATGCAGCTTACAGACACTCAGTAGAAACTACTTAGACATTAGCAGCTAAATTTCCTGAAGATGTTGTCTGTATTTGACATGTCATGGCTACAGGATAAGTAGAACTTTCCCTAAAATCACATCTCTGGGCTGCTTTGGGCCATGCCAGGTTAGCATCTGGGTACCTGAAGTGATACCAAGGAGACTCTCTTTTCTGTACTCTCACTGACCTTCAGGTTGGGTATAAACAGCATGGAAGAGGAAGCTTCCTGATTTTAATTCAGTGGGAACCAGAGCTAGACTTGCAGAGTTGTGGAGGGAATAGATTTTGACAAGGAGCTTAGGGCCTTAGAAGGGATATGGGGACTGGAGGTTGGCATGGCGAATTAAAAGGAAAGGAAAACTATGGAAAAAATGTAATGTGGCCATAGAATTAAAAAATATAATGAGAAGCTTGGTACTGCTTAACACACACATGGACACAATCATTGATCAGAAGATTACAAGTATGTGTATACTGCTATTTAGGGATGACCCTGAGGGTCACTCTTATGTAGTCCAAGCCACATGAGTCGCCTCTCCCTATTTACATTATTTTCTATGGCCACACACCAAACCCAGAAGGAAAAACAAGCAGTGAACAGACTAATTCCTAGAAAGCCCATCTAAGAGACAGTCTCACTTCTATTGGTCTCTCCTTCTGTGCTTGGCTCTGATAACAGGCAGCAGAGAGGAGATGTACAACTCGGGTGCTGGCAGTCATCCTGAACTTGCAACCTTGAGCTTAGGTAAGTTGTTAACACACTGCAGGGGAGAGGCAGGCCACGCTCTGGAGAGTTTTTGGGGATTAGTTGAATTTCTACCAGAGGGAAAGCTAAGGGGTTTTAAATGTGGGCAATCAGCAGATCTGAACTAAAGGACAGGCTTATGTTTGGCCCTAGCTAACAGTATAGACATACTATAAAATCCCACTTACTATTCAAAGGATCACTTTCCAGTACAACAAGAACAGTGGTTTAAAACAAAATAGTTAAAGCATAACTAACAGTGTACTTCTTTACCATTACTTCAAAAATACTTTTAAAACACTATAAATCTAAAAGTGTACACAAATTAAAAATGTTCATACAATATTAATACCAACATCATTCTTCAGTACAAAAAAAGAGGAAAGAATTCACCACAATGAAATAATTTAAATCTGGCCCAGGGCATGACACATGATGTATTACAGGAGACCCTTGCCATTTGTGTGGGATATGCATCCCCCACAAATGGCGAACTCTGCGAATAAGGCACTGCATTCATGAACGCCGTCTGCATTCATGAACTCAGTGTCCCTGGCAGCTGGGGTTGAGGCTGGGCTGGGCTGCTCTGGCAATGGCAGGAGCATGGCGGTGGTGGCAGGAGCCTGGTGGCAGCAAACACACAGCTCCCAAGGAGCTTCTTTAACTGTATTTAAGAACAGGGTTTGGCATTCACGAATATTTGAAACAGTGAATACCAAACCCTCGAATAGTGACAGTTTCCTGTATTTGCATTAACTTGATTTCAGTAATAAAAATTGATAACAAATACACTCATGAGCTACTAAGTATACTAGAAGGCAGGACAGCATGGCACTGAAAGACTAACTCATTCAGAAAGGCATAAGCTTTTGTAGACTACAGCCTACTTTGTCAGATGCTATAATATAGAACAGTGGTACTTAACCTTTTTGCCTGGTGGACCAGATTGGCAGTGCCCAGTCCATTTGCAGGCTAGATCCAGCCGGCACTCCCAAACTGGCACCTAGGGGGGCACAGCAGGCACCATCTGGCCACGTGGAGGGGTGCAGGGTGCAGACCAGACTCAATGCAGCCCTACAGGAGAAAGACCTTGCCCCAACCCCATGGAAAGGGAAGGGGGCATGGTCCAGCCCTGAGGACAAGGGCAGGGGTGGGGACCTAGCAAGGCTCCAAGCCAGCCCCATAAGAGGAACAGGGCATGGTCCAGCCTTGACAGGAGAGGAGGAGGTATGGCCAAGCCTTGTGGGTGAGGGAGACATGGCCCACCCCAATCCAGAAGCAGGGGAGGTTTGGCCCAGCTTGACTGCCACACAGGGCTTGGGGCTTGGGGACTTAGCATGGGGGAGTGTGGCCACATTAATGGCCCCTGCTCTTGGTGTGAAATTTCCTGTGGGGAGCCCCAGGCCAGATGCAATGGTACCCCTAGTATAGCACATTATACTAGGGCATCTAACAAAGTAAGCTGTAGCCTATAAAAGCTTATGGCTTTCTGAATATTTACAATTAAACCATACTTCAGACACTTAAAATGCAAGTATTCACAGGTTAAATCTCATTAACTCACAATGAGTGCCCTCTGAGCACCTCAAAGTTATGGCGCTTCTAGTGAGGTTTAACTCTGGGCAGTGCTACCCAGCTCATGTTAGAGTCACTTTAGTCTGCTTCATGGAGCTAAAACAAGCAATTTGCAGTCTTCCATCATCCCAAGATGTACCACTTCAAGCCCCTCTGCCCCAGAGCAGGAATAGAGATCAGGTGTCCTGGCTCCTAGCCACACCCCTGCTTGACAGTCCTCTAGTGGCCAGTCAGCACAATGCAGGCAGGAAAAAGAATTAACCCTTAAACTGTGACTACTCACAGCACATTCTAACTTTACCACTGCTTAACATTCCACAGATTTAGTATGATCTATGTTTACATGTAACTTCATCCTTCATCTTGAAGGTGCCACATTGCCCCACCTTCTGCCTGACTTCAGACTAAGCACAGCTAACTACCTCTTTCTACTTGTGATGTGAGATGTACCTCTGAAAGCACCAAAATGATTCATATGCCATAATGTCAATCACATGTATGCGTGTTTAATATAAAGAATAAATATATTTTATGCTGAACACAATTTAATAGAACTTTCAAATGTTAGAATTCTGGAGAAGATAATAGAAAAAGTGTAAAATATTATCAATTTAGGTTAGATTACTTACAGTTATGTTTATAACTAATCAACAATTGTCATTATTATGTGTATACATAAATGTTTATTTCCTTTATGTGGAACATTATTAATTCTTATATTCTGAGACTAGCCAATTGACTGGGGGAGGAGAGGGAGAGTGAAGCCCTGTTCCCCCTACCCGCTGGGCCCGCTCCCCCCTTTCCTTCTGCTGCTTGGGATATGACCCCCACCACCACCACCACAGCAGCAGGGGGAGGGGAGGTCCTGATTATGTAAGATAGACTCTCTCCCTCCAGTTATAGAAACTTCCAAAGCCATAGATTAAGCAAGTGTACAGAATAATAAGAAACATAATAAACAAGAAAGCAATTGTGAATCCCAGATACAATCTGAGCTGTTTGCCATCTCTAGTCTTCAAGGTTCTGTAAATCAGGGCTATCAAAGATATGGCCTGAGGAGCTTTATCAGCTAGTGTTACGGGGGCACTTGGGTGCCACATTCCTGAGTAGGGATTAGGGCCACTGCCAATCACCAGGGCAGCTCAGGTGCGGGTTGCTGGAGCAACCAGGTTGGTCATGTGACCAGAAGGGGGCAGGGCTGGGCCCGTATAAACAGCCAGGCCGGAGCCTGGCTAGCAGTTCCCTTCTGGCAGCCTGTGTGTAAGAGCTCTGCGGGAGAGCTTAGCAGAGCAGTG
>NW_017729022.1:20286791-20294909 GCF_001723915.1 Gavialis gangeticus
CATAAAGACCCTGAGAAGGGGCAAGGGGCCAGGCCCAGCTGCGTGCCACCTGAGCCCCAGGTGCGGTTGTTGGCACGAGACAGGCCCTGTGAGGGGCAAGAGCGCAAGAGGCGCAGAGACAGGCCCCGGCGAGGGGAAGAGCGCGGGAAGCACGTGGCATAGGCCCAAGGGGAGCCAGCCTGCAAGAGTAAAGCTCAGGAGGGGCTAGTATAAGGTTGGAGACACAAGAACGTCCGGAGTAGCTGCGAGGCTTGGGGCGTGCTAAAGGGGAGGTAGGAGGCACGCATAGCCCATAAGGCTGGGGTGCACCAAGTCACCCTTAGATCAGAGGAGATCAAAGGCAGCCTCCCATCATAACTATAAAGATCAAAGACGTGGCGGGCGAGAATAAGAGGGTGCTGGATCTCCTAATTGGCACGGCAGGGGACCTAGCGGGCTCACGGCTGCTCCTAGGCCCCACTCCGTGACAGCTAGCCACAGTGCTACCCATGAGTCTCAGATTGGACCCAGATACTGCATGTGACACACACCAGCTGATCCTGGGTTACACTGGATCTGGAGCATAGGGCAGGTCTGCAAGCCCATTCCAAGTCATGGACCAGCCCTGCACTGCTCATCCATTCTGCAGGACCTGAGGAGTTTGACAACCTTGCTGTAAATAGATAATATGTACATAGGTTTGTTGTTAGGGATTCTGAAAATAGTTATTCGAGAGTGTTTGGTTGCTTGAGTGCCAACTAGATATGGGTTACTAACCAGTAATGAATAAAAAAGTGAGCTGCTGTGCAGCAAAGGGAGCCACTGGAATTAAAAAAAACCCTGTCTCCTGACCAAAGAGAGGTGGAAATAAGAGAGTAGATAGGGAGCAGCTCTCCTTTAGCAGAGCTTGCCAGACTTCTTATCCGAGTGAGGTAGGACCCCATCAACAGTAAGGTAGCTAGTATACTCTCAGGCAACCATGTAACTGCCCATTATCTTTCATTTATCTGTTATTTGCCCAATAAAGTGGGGTATAAAAGAAGGCCATCTGTCTCAGAATACTGTGCTAATAATCATTAAGGCTAGGGACAGACATTACACACAAACCATTTGGAGTGATCAGAAACTGGTTTAAACCTGTAACAGAACAGACATTCAGTGCACATTAAACAAGTTTGAAAATGTCTGAAACCGGTTTGAGATAATCCTAGTTGAATGTGGTATCAGACTTAACTGATTTGAATCACACCGATTTATGCAATGTCTGTCCTGGACCCCTTGCTGGTATAAGTTAAATCAGAGTCCCCCAGCATCCCACATGCTTTGCAGTCCTGGGAGGGGCTCTCTGCTCCAGAGCAAGGCTAGCCCCTCCCCTCTGCTCCCTGGCAGGAGCTCCGGCAGAAACAGCAGGCACAGCAGTGTCTGCCTGGCTTCCTCCTGCCCCCCACCCACATCCCCCTCCCACCACTCCCTGCTCAAGCAGGGATTTCCTCCTCCCTTCTCCCACATGGACCATAGCCAGCATGTGGTATGCTAGCTAGTGCTGACAGGTGTCTGTGTAAGGCAGACAGGACAAAGGCAGACAAGACAGTGTCCGCTAATCGCTTTTTGGAGCCAATCAACAGGTAGCTGGTAATGTCCCTCCATTCCTTCCTTGGAAAAAGCTGTTTAAGAAGACCTTGAACTAATGAGAGAGGCTTTTGATTTTCTGATGGGCTGATAAATGCTATTAACTCCGTGCTGTGTTAAGTCCCTAATGTGTAATTTCCTCACTGGTCAGGAACAGGGGGGGAACCCCTCCCTAAACCGAGCGTCCTGCCAGGGCCTGGTCACACCCCCACACACTCAGCTCAGCACTATGGAATGGAAGGGAGGGCCATTCTAGTGTCCCCAGGCTTCTAGCCTGAGTCACTGCAGGCATGTGCTGGCATTTCTTCAATCCAGAGGGGATGTCTGTAGAGTTACAAACTAGTTTAGACTAGCCAAATTAGACTAACCTTTAAAGATTGAATCAATTCAAGTTCAGGCTTTGTAAATGTCTGTCCCCAGCCTACAAATCCAAAATAGATATTCTAGCAACAAGTGGCATATCATCCATGAGGTCAGACGAATTCAGGAAAAATGATTCAGGCTACTACAAAATTACCAGTAATTTCCCATCTTCATTATTTCTCTCTCCCACTATGCTACAAGAATGAAACATGAGACAGACACTAGAGGAACCATGCAGTAGGCCAATAAGACTTCATATTGTGGAACCTACCAGAAACCAGTGGCCAAAGTAGGCACCTTGAGGAATTGAATAGCCTTGCTGAAAAAAGCTTATTAAAGGAATGAGGAAATGACCAGATTGTTATCTTGCCTATCATGGAAATGAGTACTTCAGCATGCATTGCCCATGAAGCTGAGCCTTCTCTAGCCAAATGACATCCAACAAGCTTAGGAAAAGGCCATATACCATATCGCACACCCACACACTGGTCCATACACCACACCCCCCTGGATCCACCAGCTACTCATATTAAGACCTTTACAACAGTCACCCAGTTGCTTGACATTCCTGAACACTTGAGAATAAGCTAGAGAAGCACAAAATGAAATACGGACAAAACAGATCTCACACTTCAGTATACAATAAACAACATTTAATACAGAATATTATTTATTATTTACTAATTATTTATTAATATACAATATTTAATATAGCAACGTGTAATATATAATAAACAACAGACACGAGCTCTTGTTAAGGAGATATAGAGAGAGGCAGGGTTTGGACCATGAGATTTCTTCCTTTAATTACTACTGTTCCAAGAAAGAAGATAGCAGGCTAGTATGTGGCCTTCAAGCCTTCAGGCCCAACAAGCAAAAACTGTCATCCAGGGGAAGGGACAATAGCTCTGACATGATTTTTTCTATCTGGAACCACCACCACAAATATATTTTTTTTAAACTGTGGAACAAAGACCTAAATCGCTTCACAATTACTGGGCACTATAAAAAAATTAAGAATAAAATCCCAGGTCAAATTTATCCACAGGAGAACAAGTATCAGCCTTCCAAAGCAGGTGCTGGAGTCGTATCCCTTCTGAATGCTTCAGCTTCCTCCTCTGCTAATTTGGAAACAGGGTTTTCTCTCTCTCTCAGTTGCTTTTGATGGCTAATTCATAACAGTTGCAAAGTTCTCTGAAAACCTACAGGTTGCTGTGACAGTGCCAAAAATGTATTACATGGACTCTCACAGCTAGTAGAAGATGTGCCATAGATAAAAACAGCTAGCTGCCAAATGCTCTAGTCTTTCCTGGAATTAAATGCTTGCTATGAAAGCAGAAGCATGCAATAGAATGTTTTGACTTTTCTCTTGAGGCTAGTGCAGCAAACAACTAGAAAGCATGAGAGATGGAGTAAAGGGGCCCCGGGATGTGCAAACCTGAGTCACAGAAAAGGAGGCCACAGATATTGAATTTTACAGTGGCACACGGGGAACTATTGTCAGCACTGAAGAGATCACTCCTGTAGCAGAAAGAAAACTGGAGGACTTAGGAACTCTGTCTCCCACAGCCTCCCTCTAGCCTAAAGCAGTCATCAGCCTTCCTGTTTCCATCTTTGTTATTTATCTCTCCCACTATGCTACAAGAATGAAGAATGGGACAGGTCACTCTGTCTTCTGGTCTTCTCCTTCTTCCTGAGTGTCCCTGCAAGACACAGGGACCGTGACTACAAGTTTGTTTAACTGCAGAGTATACTAATTAGCTGCAGAGTAAAGCATCACTGTCTATACACGTGACACTATTAAAGTACAATTAAAGCTGCCATAAGATAGTACAATCGGGGACAGTACTATCTTGTGGTGGAGTAATTAACTGTGATTAAATGCACATGTAGATGCTGACTACCAACATAAATTGTGCCCAGTCAGCCCAGCCAACAGGGGCACATACTCCTGCCTGCCACCTAGCCATATTTTCAGCACTCTCATGACCCAGCTGGCCCCTCTGCTGCCCCACACCACCAAGAACCCAGAACTGACTGCCCCGTACCTGCTGCCAGCAAGGCAAGACCAGCCCTGGCATAAACTGCTCTGCCCTGCCCTGTGATGTCCTGGGCACACATGTAGAAGCTGTGCCCAGGAGTAGTTTACTCCAGTTCAAACTGCCCCAGAGTTTATTGCTTTGAATTGCATATATAGACACACCCAGGGAGATATAGGGAGAGAAAATGACAATGGAGGGCAACTACCTCATACTTCAGAGCTAAAGAGGTAAAGAAAACTAGAATAAGAATTTGGCAGAAGCTTCTAGAATCAAGAGGTAGATTTTCAGAAATCTTCACTTTGCTTTTCAGGTAGTGGCACTTCGACAATACCTATCCCTTTGTGTTACAACAGTAGATTTAAAGATATATACATCACCCAAATTATTCACATTTTTTATCTGTACAGCTGTTTGCAAATAAAAAGTCTGCACCTTGAAAAACTATGTCAAATTTGAAGGACTAATTTTCATTAATTTAAATTTTCTAAACATAGCAAGAAGGAACTGGTTGCAAAATTCTCTGCCTCATTGCTACGTGTGCAATTTTAATAGTTTCATGGCCTAGCTTTCTTTTAAGCATTTATAACAATCACAGGTAGGAAAACAGAGGAGGAACCATGTTATTTCAGCAGCCAGCCAAGCAGTGCAATAGCAATAAAACATTTGCTTGTATTAAAAGGGTAAAAATGTACCAAAATGAATCTATAGTTTTCTGTACATTTCCTACAACAGCTACATATCCCCCAGCTCCAGAAATTAATACAATTCATTCATACAACCACAACATTTTGCATTTAATTCCTTTTGGAGCCACTCTAATTAAAGCACCTGCAGCGTCCGTGTATTCAGCATCCCGTGCTTCAAAATAGCAATGAGCTTTAGTTAAAGTTCCCCCACTGCCATTTTGAAGTACAGGGACACTGAATACATGTGAAGCTGAGGCTGCTGGCACGCTTCCGCAGACTCGATTAATCAAGCCTGCTCTGAGGCGTGCTTATTAGCATGCGTCAGAGCAGACATCAGACACATGTATAGGTGCCCCATGAGTCCTAAGGGCTCCAACAGGACTAAAAGCAATGGCCTCAATATACAGCAGGGAAAATGTAGGCTAGAGGTTAAGAGGAACTTTCTGACTATTAGTGGACAGACATTGGAACCAGCTACCTGAAGAACCTATGGAAACTTTATGCTTGGAAACTTCCAAAAGCAGGTTGGACAGAAACTTATCTGGGATAGTTTAGTCAAGATGATCCTGCCTTGAGCAGGGGACTGGAATAAATGACCTTGTGTGGTCCCTTCCAGCCCTACTTTCCTACGATCCTATAAACAGGAAGTAAAAGTGGCAATTTATCTTATTGTCCAAAACCGGATCCTGCCCAGGCAGATCACTGCTGCTGTAGCCCCAGAAGGTGCTGGCCCCAGCCTCCCCTCCCCTACCCGGAGCAATCTGCTGCGCACCAGAGTGCACTTGCAGGGGCATTCCCCAAAGAGAAGTAGCAGTGATACAACTATGTGCTGCTGCTATTTATCACAGGGGAAAAGCATATGTACACTTGTCTGTACACACCCACATAGTCCAAGATATCTGCAGTCCCAAAAAGCTCACTCTCCTATGTAGCCAAAATTAGAAAAATGAGGGGAGGGGGGGAAAACAGGGACACAAAGGAAGCAACTTGTTCAAAGACACCCAGCAGGTCACTGGCAGTTAGAATCCCAGTCTCCTGAATCCCTGTCCAATATAATGTTTATTAGACCATGCTGCTTCCCAATTTGTGTCAGTTACATGAGATATTCAGATGCTTGTTCTTACTTCAGTTTTGTCTTCCTCACATCCAGTTTGTTTGTTTGTATTACCTATCTATTATAATTTGTCTTGGGTCAATAGGACCCCAGACTGATCAGGGTCCTTTGTGCTTGTACAGTACAAACAACAATAATGATGTTTAAAACTAGTTTTAACTGGGCTCTAGATTTCACTTTGCAAATACAAGTTTTCCTTACAAGCTTTGGGTTCACCAAAATACTTCAAAACAAGATGGGTAATACCAAGAGGCCGAGTAAGTTTGACTCTACATTTGGTTTTCTCAGTAATACTGACAGCGCAGCACAGCACTTTCACGTATGCTCACCACTGTCAGGCATGGGCAAAGTTTGTCTTGCAGCGCATGGTGGAAGGTGAAGATCTCCTGAAGAGTCTCCAACAAGATTATAGAAATATGAAATGCTACAGACAACAGACATGACATGATGTAGATATGTTAGCAAATATCAACTTTTGCAGTTTCAGAAATACTCATTTTTCATACCTCTCAAAAATTAGAAATCCTCATGAGAATGTATTAATATTTGAAAGTATTATAGCTAAAAAATTAGAGATCTCATTTATTAGTAAAAGTGAAAAAAAAGATGTGATGGAGACATTGCAGGGCCCATCTATTAATGTTCCTTCTCAGAATTGGGCCAGAAATAATTACTTTGTAAAAGTTTTGGTATATACAGTGTTTTGGACCAGTAAACACTTGGGCCATTTCAGTGCCACAGAAAACAGTACATGCCTTAGAACATTAGAAACAGAAAGACATAAAAAGCAATTATCAAAGACCTGTACTGTACTAAAGACAGGCAGTGATGTTATGGAGCATAATCTTCAGATGACAAATTCTTTCTGGTTTTTGTTTATGGTAAAAATAGTTGTTTTTTTTAAACGAGTTATTCTACTGACATCTCATCTTATTGCTATATTGCATATGTTAGGAGAATGGTATTACGAATTCATTGTTTTGTCCACAAAACAAATAATTTCTTCTTAATATCCTAGGTAGTTAAAGGAGATTTTCTAATGCAATCATTTCCTTATGTCCTACTGCTACCAGATGAATGGGCAGCTCCTCCTCTTATTGGCGTCAAGTCAGAAATGAAAGAGAAACCCTGGTTTGGGTTCTCTCTTGCCAGTCTCACTGCAGTTAAAAAACTTCTGTTGTGGAAAATTAACTCCTGCATAGGTGCGTCTACATGTTCATTAATGTGCAGTAGTTACTGTGCATTTAGTTTAGTACTTGCTTAATGAAGGACTAACTAAATGCACAGTAACTACAGTTACTGCACAGTAGCACTTACGCTCACTTTTTTAGTGATGCTTACTGCACAGTAGCCTAATACTACTGCACTGTAGCATATTAGCATGGTTTTTGCCTGGCATGCTACTGTACAGTGTTATTAGACTACTTCTCTTAAATGTCTTGTGTAGGTGTGCCCAGTGACTAACACCACTTTATACAATATGCACAACCACCAGCATCTGAGTATCAAAAGAGCAGGTGTTTTGGGCAGGAGAAACTAGGGAACTGAAAGGTGTTTTCAGGTTAAAATAATTCCTTTTTCTATATCTTGGCATAGGTCAAATGAAATTTATACAGTGTTGGCTTGATAAGGAAACAGGATAAGAAAAAGTAGAAATGCTAATCTAAACTATCCTAAACCCAAGTTTGATTCAAGTAAATGTAGAGTGCTCTTCCTGAACTATCATTTGACAAAGCCAGGGGTAAGAGTGAAGTAATGTAGAACTTGCATAATTATACTCTGCAGAGGGGGTGTTAACAGCAGAAAGCCACTGAAGCAGAAGTGTTTAAAGAATGTTTGTAGGGCCCTCAAATAGATCTGAAGAGTTCTTCACTGGAAGCCTCTCTTTTTTTGGCCCAAGAGGCAGAACATGATGCAGCAGTAACGTTTTTTATGTTAAGAGCACAAGGAAGGCTAGCTAGCTTGCATTCTTCTCCATTTTATCCATTTAGTTAAAACAAATTGAGAAGCTAAGGCCCTTGCTTCAACCCTCAAAAAAGCTACTAAGTAGTATGACTTTTAAACCTCATTGTTCTAGATAACTAGCTGCTGGCAGAGATTTTCTTTTTCTGTTCCAGTATTAAAAGAGAAACAAGAAAATACTACATCTTGAATCAAGAGAAAAGGAGAAAGGACTTTAGAGATTACATGAACAGAATACCGTAGCTCTTTATCATGATAAATTATCAGAGAACAACCTCTCTCACTCCCCCCCCCCCCCCCCCCCCCCCCCCCCCCACACACACGCTCCTCCTTGCCCTTATGG
>NW_017729022.1:20295187-20319323 GCF_001723915.1 Gavialis gangeticus
CCCTCTCCCCCCCCCCCCCCCCCCCCCCGTTTAAGCAGAGGCAGACAGACACTTGGAAAACAGCTCTCCGTGACAAAGAGAAAAAGGGAATCAGAATAAATGGTTTGAACGGAACATTTGTGAAAACCATTCAGAAGCACATGGAGACTCTGCAGAAATACAGGGAATCTGTGAGCTAGTCTAAGAAGAAAACTGTTTTAACCTTGGAGAATTAATGTTTCTTATCCAATTCCCTGAACAACACTGGTGCTTCTCTCTCATTTTCAAATTTCTGATAAAGACACCGCAAATTCCCTGTAGTTAAGACCTTGAGGCAATATTATCATCTGTTCAAAAACCTATGGATATCAGATATAAAACTCTTGGGGAAGGAATAGGGAAATGCTCCCCAAGGACATATTCTGTAGAGGGGATGATAGCAGGTGGAAGCCACCAAGGTGGTAGCATTTAACAAATGTTCACAGAAACCCTCACAGAGGATCTTTGAGCAGTTCTACAGTAGAAGCTTCAGCCCAAGAAGCAGAAATTGATATAGTTATAATCACATTTATGTTTACAGGACAAAGACCTGAAAAGAGACTTTAGCTGTCAGAACTACTACATTTGCTTGAAAAGATGACCCTGTTTACAGGGTGCCCCCCAATAATTTGATTGTATACATGGAAAATTCATAAATTTATTATAATTTTCTGGGTATAGAATCTAATTATTGGATATTTGCCTTGAATTTGTTCCCTTCCTACAGCAGGGAAAACAAATCTAAGGGATCAGGTAGCCCTAGCTACAGGCATCTGCTAGCTAGACACACCTAGATAGAGATACCATGCACCTGTGCATGGTATTAGTCCTAAGCCAAAAGGCTCATGATTTACCTCATCTTTCACTGGGCAGGGTGCCACCAGAGTCAACAGCATTTCCTGGAGGACCCTTGGGTTTAAACCATCAGGGCCAGCTGACTTGAAGGTATCCAACCTGTCAAGTTGTTCTTTCACAAGGTCAGCTTCAATGGAGGGTAAGGAATCTCCCTTCCCCGGGCCTCCCTGACCCACAGTGGGCAAGGGCATCCCACGGGACTGGTGAAAAACTGATGCAAAGTACCCATTTAGCAAGTTTGCTTTTTCTTGGACATCGGTTGTCAGTTGTCCCATCTGGTTTAGCAGGGGTCCAATGTTGCTCTTGCTTTTCCTCCAGCTCCCCACGTATCTAAAAAAAGGACTTTTTATTTTCCTTGATATTTGTAGCTAGCTGGAGTTCCATTTCAGCCTTGGCTTTCCTGGTTTGCTCTCTGCAGATCCGGACCACAGCAGAGTATTCCTCCTTGGTGGTGGTTCCAGTCCTCCATCTTTTTTAGGTCTTCCTTTTAAGATTCAGGAGGTCCACTAGTTCCCTGGAGAGCCAAGGGGGCTGCTGTGCCCTTTTGCTGCCTTTCCACCAAGATGGGATAGACTTTGCTTGCACATCCAGGATTGCTCCCTTGAGGAGCAACCACTCATCCTGAACTCCCCTCCCCTTTGGGCTGTGGCTCTTCAGGGCCTCACTGACAAGCCTCCTTAGCTTGTCAAAGTCAGCTTTCCTGCAGTCGAGGACTTCTGTATTACTGACTGACTTGCCAGCTTTATGGCAGATGGTGAAGGTGATCAGCTCATGGTCACTGGTCACCCAGCTTCCCTTCAATCATTAGGTTGCTGTATAGGTCGTCCCCAGTTGCCAGTACCAAGTCGAGCAGCGCTTTACCTCTCGTCGGCCCGTAGACTTCCTGCATCAGATAGAAGTCATCCACACACAAGAGAAAGCTTTGCAACTGCTCGGATTTGACTGACTGCTCCTCCCACGAGAATTAAAGTCTCCCATTACAACCATACACTGGGAGCATGCAGCCTCAGCCAATTCTCTGGCAAACTCCTGGTCAAGGTCTTGACTCTGGGTAGGGGGTCTGTAGTAGACCCCCACCATAGTGTCCCCTGTGCCATGTTCCCCATGGATTTTAACCCAGAGGGTCTCAAGTTGTCCACCGTGGGTGCCAATGTCAGCTTGCAGGGATGTGTAGCTTTCCTTGACATAGAGAGCTACACCCCTGCCCCTTGTGTCCACTCGATCCCTCCTGTACAGAGTATATCTATCTATACCTGTGGTCCAGTCATGGGTGAAGTCCCACCAGGTCTCTGTTATCCCTATGACATCATAGTTATTTGCATTTAACAGTTACGTGCAGATGAGGCACTGGGCTTTGAAGTACACACATACTGAGCTCTGTGGTCACTATGAAGGGCACAGCCTCACTAATTAGATGTACCAGGCTGAGGAAGGGGCCAACAGAGGGATTCTGTATATATAATGTTGTGGCTCACCATGACCTGGAAAACAGTCAGCAGTGGAGGGAACTATGCTTAATGGATATCAGCATCTCTCGTATTCAGATGGATGGCACTAGCCTACCCTTACTTGGCAGAGGAGATACCATGATTTAGAAGGTAATTTGGCCAGCTGCAGATAAGAGATTGTGATTTCCCCCCACTTGTATGAGGCAGGGCAGAGGTAGTGGAGACCCCGAAACTAGGTGTTGTTGGACTCTGGATGGGAACCCACAAACAAGATGGAAAGGAGTGAAAGGTATGTGGAAGATACTTCCCTGTGAAGTTCTGAGTGAAGAAGGAATATCAATACGGACAAGTGCAGGGTGCTGCACTTGGGCAGTAGGAACCAGCAGCACACTTACACAATGGGGAACTCCCTACTTGAGAGCACGGAGGCAGAAAGAGATCTTGGAGTCATTATTGACTCCAAGATGAACATGGGCCGACAATGCGAGGTCATGGTTGGCAGGGCTAACCGGACCTTATCGTGCATCCACAGGTGCATCTCGAGTAGAGCCAAGGAGGTGATCCTCCCCCTCTACGCGACGCTGGTC
Source organism: Gavialis gangeticus (assembly GCF_001723915.1). Taxonomy (NCBI): domain Eukaryota; kingdom Metazoa; phylum Chordata; order Crocodylia; family Gavialidae; genus Gavialis; species Gavialis gangeticus. Next base: position 20,298,096 of record NW_017729022.1, read on the forward strand.
AGGCCACAGCTGGAGTATTGTGTCCAGTTCTGTGCGCCCCATTTCAAGAGGGATGTGGACAACATGGAGAGGGTCCAGAGGAGGGCCACCCGCATGATCCGGGGACAACAGGGCAGACCCTACAGTGAGAGACTGCGGGACCTGAACCTATTCAGCCTCCACAAGAGAAGGCTGAGGGGGGACCTGGTGACCATCTATAAACTCACTAGGGGGGACCAGAAGGGTTTGGGGGAGACACTGTTTCCCCTAGCGCCCACTGACATAACAAGGAGTAATGGGCACAAGTTGATGGAGAGGAGGTATAGATTGGACATCCGCAAAAACTACTTCACAGTTAGGGCGGCTAGGAGCTGGAACCAGCTTCCAGGGGAAGTGGTGCTGGCCCCTACCCTGGGGGTCTTTAAGAAGAGGCTTGATGCCTACCTGGCTGGACTCATTTGAGTCCCGTTTCTTGTTTTGGTGTTTTGTTGTTCTCCCGCCCTGGCGGGGGGTCGGGCTAGAAGATCTACTTCGTCCCTTCCGACCGTAAATCTATGAAACTATCTGGAGGCCCCAGAAAAGCTACCAATGGGAAGGAAAGAGTTTGTGACCAAGATCCTCCAGGAGCTGCTAAAATAAAGTTGATTAATTTGCATTGGCTCACTGAAATGCCATGAGGGGCAAAGTGATAGATTCCCATCAGTATCTTGGCCTCTTTGGGTAGAATCAAATATAGCATTTTTGGCATCAAGGGGAGTCAAGGCTGGCTCTGGCCCTCCAGGTCCAATGCCAGCTCCCTGCAGAGGGAACACCATTCCATTTTTCTAAGGGCCACACACAAAAAAGTTCCCATTAGCATATTTTCCCAATGTAGGCCATATGTTTTATAGTCAAACTGAGTGTTGGCTTCATTTAATCTACTACATAGTTGGTTTCCATTGATGAGCACTCGCTGCTTTTGGCAGCAGTTAATGAGAGACAGTATTTAGTGAGATTTTGTTGTATGTGATTATAAAATGAGGGGCCTCCCCTGCCAATTGCAATGTAAGATGGGGGAACCTCATCTTGTGCTCAAGAAAATAGAGTATTTTGGTGCTGTTCTTCTCTCAGAGGCACTCTTCTGTGATTATCATTAAAGACTTCTCCAAAACGAATATTTTCAGCTTTTGCCATTGCTTTCATGTCACAAAGCACAAATGTTAAAAAAATGCTTTAGTCATGGGCAACAGTCATGGCACCCTTTGTCCAAATCCCTTAAACAAAAAAGCATATTTCCTGAAACCTGCTGTCTTTTCTTATAATGTACCAAGCTACAATAATATAATGCAATTTATAATAAAATAGAACCAAAATTATAGAATAAAAAAGACCACTTTTGAAAATAAAGATACAACACGGCACTATAACAATCCTGACAAATGTAGACTTATACTGACTAGACCTCAGCATGAGGCAAGAAATTGATTCAGCACCAGAAAGAGACTAATGAAGGAATTCAGGGGAGTGTCTTTAACATCCCTCCTTCCTGATACTCGATCCAAGGAGGATGCATACAAGCCGTTAACAACTTTATTGCTCTGAATGTTCCTCTTACTCATAAAGCAAAACATGTGACTTCTACAGTGGGGAAACTGCAAGGCATTTTCATGAAAGAGAACTATTGCTTAAGTAGAGTGCTGTTACATTACAATGCAGTATTATATGTTTTCGGCTTTTGCACTTATTATCTATCTTTCTTATGAAAGCGTCCATAAAAATTTAATTACACTCAACAAATAAACCTCAAAGCAGCTTTAAGTTCTCAAGTTCTTTTTTTTAATGAAATTTAGAAGTTCATAAAAATATACAACTTTGAAGGAAATAAAAAAGAGTTAGACTTATGAATTTGAATTTAAATGCTGGACCACACTGGCTTCACTTATGAGTCAACGTCTAACAGCAGGGGATAAATCAGAGCACAGCAAGAAATTATAGTCTTAACTCATCTGATTATATAATTTTAGGGTCCCTCTTTTTAAATCAGTGCTTGAAGGAATGAATTTATTTCTAAGGCTCCTCTCTCCTGTCTCTGAATGATGAGTCTCATATTATTCTTGGAATTGCATATATATGAAATTCAGTACTTCTACAATAATTATGCCTTATTTTACAATTTAGCTAAACAACATCTACCACATATTTATGACTGTAACATTAGAAAAATCAGTGAACTGGGAGAAGAATAATATAAAATATGTAAATATTCAAAGATTGTTCTATATTCTAAGAATGGATGGGAGATTCTTTCAATAAATTTTATTCATTAAAAATATTTCAAAATGTTTTGTGATTATAAGATCAAAAATTATAATGTAGCCCAGTGCCTTCAAATTTATCCTTTAAGGCCAGGTACAGACATTACAACTTTACTGATATAAGTGATTGAAAACTGGTCTATAACCCATAACAGAACAGAAGTTCAGCACATAAAACCAGTTTGTACCCATAACAGAACAGATGTTAGGCACACATAGACAGGTTTAAAAATGGTAAAACCTGGTCTAAGATTTGCACCGCCCACCACCAAGAGGTGGATGATTGTTCTGTTTGCTACCAATCTAAACTATGCCACTTAACAAAAAACTGTGCAACTTAGACCGATTCTGCCTCAGGTTTTTTGAATATCTGTACCTAGCTCAAAAGAATACATGTACGAATGGGTCCAACCAGATAGGGCAGCATTACCAAGGAATGCTGTTGGGCTAAGGTTTGAAGGCTTGGAGTGAAACATGCAAATTCATAGTTACTTAAACTACACATGGCTCACTGGAATAAGATCTACACTTCAGTGGCATAAGATCAAACCACAGCTGGCATATACTTCATTTGGGTGTCATGTAGGCAGCCACAGAAAATAGGTAGAAGCAATAGAAAAACAGAGATAAAGAAGGTGTAACTATATTTTGGATATGACCAGGCAGCTGACAACTACCCTTGCACTCCTCGGGTCCAGGACTAAGTCTGCCCTTGAGGGGATATTAACCCCCACAAAGTCACATCCCTCACAATAGAACTGTAAGTTTTGAAAGCAAAAATTGCTTAGAGGAGGAAGCAAAAAACCCGGTCTGCTAGAATAGAAACAAGTCTCAAAGCAGAGACGTATAAACACTCAGGAGGTCAAATGTTTTCCTTCATCTTCTGGGTATAGAGGAGATAAGCAATCTAGACTAGTACAAGAACAAGTTAGGGACTATTTAGAGAACTTAGATGCTTTCAAGTCAGCAAGGTCAGATGGGATGCACCCGAGAATACTGTAGGACTTGACTGTCATTTTCAGTGCCACTGGGTGCGCCTATACATGCTATTAATGTGAAGCAATAAGCTCAAGAGCTTATTGTCATTTGAACATGTGCCTGGGAGTGCAGCAAGTTGAGCCAGGTCAGAGCATCCCTGGCTGGCACAGGGCCCAGGAGGGTCAGCCTTCCAAGCTGGGGCTGCTTCCCCTGGCTCAACATGCTGTGGAGGGGTTGGCTGAGGCATGATCGTGCTTCAGCGTGGAGCTAGCTGGCAGGCAGCCCTCATACTGAAGAACCCTTGTACCCCGGGTAGCCTCTACACATGTGCTGCCAGGAAGTATTTTACTCTGCAGCAGGTTAGTACTTTTATTTACAAGTACTAACTACCCTGCTGTGGAGTAACTTAGTTTACTCCAGCTTAATAGGGGTGCATGGGTAGATGCCTAGACATTTACTGCACAGCTAATTAGTCAATTGTACAATAAAAGTCTCATGTAAACATGCCCACTATCATACCTGAGAACTCATGGGGGGCAGGTAAGGTCCCAGATATCTGGACAAGAGTAAATATAGTGTCCATCTTTAAGAAAGAGAAGAAAAGTATCTGAGGAATTACAGAGTGATTATAGTCTGACCTCTATCTCAGGAAATATTATGGAAAAGGTCATGAAACAGTCTATTTCTAAGCACCTGGAGGAGAACAAGGTGATCAGGAATAGCCAGTGTGGCTTCATCAAAAGCAAATCTATTAATATAGTGTAATTAACTCAGCAGCATCACTTGACAACTTTTTGCAAATCAAGGGAAGTGGTTATCCTGCTGTATTCCACACTGGTGAGGCCTCACCTGAAACACTGTATTCAGCTTTGGGTCCCTCACTTCAAAGCAGATGAAAACAAATTAGAACGAATCCAGTAGAGAGTGACAAAAAGTACTGGGGGCCTGGGAGACATGACTATAAGGAAAGGCTGAAAGAACTAGAATTATTTAGTCTGGAGAAGAGTGAGGAGGGATTTATTTGATAAACCTTAAAATACCTGAAGGGTACTTATATAGAGGATGGAGACAGACTATTCTCTAAGGCTGCAGGAGACAGGATTAGAAGCAATGGTTTTAAATTGTAGCAGGTGATATTTAAATTGGATATAAGGAAGAAGTTTCTCACTATGAGAGAGGTTAAGCCCTGAAACAGGCTATGCAGAAAGGCTGTGGAATAGTCATCCTTAGCCATCTTTAAGAGCAGGTTAGACAGATGCTTAAATGGGAGGGTTAGTCAAAGATCATCCTGCCATGATAGGGGTTTGGACTAGATGACCTCTTGAGGTCCCTTCCAACCCTGTTATTCTATGAATCTGTCCCCTCTACTAACTGCCTCTTTGCTTCTACTCCTCACACCCTCTACTTCAAAATTTACTCTGCTTGCCTGCTGTGTTCTCTTTTTCCCTGCTGAACCTCCTCTCCTCCCACCAAAGTATAAACAACTGAAAAAGCATAGCACAAACTTAATGTTTTCATTCTAATTAGATTTGGGATGCATTTCTTTTCTACTATAATAGCATGGAAGCTGCCAATACTAGAATAACCTTTAAAATATTTGCTGTTTGTCCTCACAGTTTTTACACAAAGAAGTGGCTGCAGTATTTTGTGTAATAACCAGTTGGATCTCGATATTTTTGTCTCAAGCTGTCTGTTCCTTCATTCTTCTCCTGCTCTCACATACAGTAGAACTGCCAGTGAACTAGCTGTTCCCTAAATTCCATCTGTGCTTTCAAACTGTTACCCATCTGTGCAATAGGAACTTCAAATACACTTCTGGCCAAGTGTCGAGAGGGCCAGCATTCTTTAGCATATTGCAGCATGAAGGAAGGATTTATCTTTTCACTCTGAACTCCCCTTCCATAACTAGTTTATAATAATTTAATAAGATTGACATTTTGACATTGGTTCAAATCACATCATGATTATTTATTGCTCTGCCTCTACAAAACAAAGGATTTCTTAGGTGATATTTTTTATTGGACCAACTACATAATTGGAATAGAGTTAAACAGGCTTTTAAATGCAAGCCGTTAAAAAAAAAAGATATATCTTTCTTTTAATAAAAACTGCTGACTTTTTGCAGGTTATAATTTGAGTTCTTAATAGAGATGCTTAGGCATGTAAAATGGTAATTGTGTCCCCTTTGTGTCTAAAGCATCTTCTTTAAGAAATTGGAATTACTGCTCTTTGTCACTTCTGGAAAATAGCAAAAGATGCTTGTTGTCTATGGAAGTTGCCCTAGCAATCCTTCTCAGAAGTTGCTTTTTGTTTTCTGAGAAAGCCCCAAAATCAGCCGCTAAGACTGGGTTTCATGCCTCAAGTGTGGAAGCTGAATTTGCTTCACTGGAATAGAAGCATTCAGATGCTATGGCTTAATGGCTGCCAAGATGGCTGCTACTTGTCTCTAGCCCAGAAAGCATAAGGCTCTCATGAGGCTCAATAAGGACAAGTGCAAAGTCTTGTACTTAGGACAGAACAATCTTATACACTGGTACAGACTGGGGACCAACTGCATAAGCAGCTGCTCTGCAGAAAAGGACCTGGGGGTTTCAGTGGCCAAGAAGCATAATATGAGCCGACAATGTGCCATTGTTGCCAAGAAGGCTAACAGCATACTGGGCTGCCTTACTGGGAATATTCCCAGCAGACTGAGGGAAAAGATTCTTCCCCTCTATTCAGCGCTGCTGAGGCCACACCTGGAGTACTGTGTCCAGTTTTGGACCCTCACTATAGAAAGGATGTGAACAAATTGAAGAGGATGCAGCAGAGGGCAATAAAAACAGCTGGAGGGCTGAGGCACATGGCTTCTGAGGAAAGGTAGAGAGAACTGGGTTTATTTAGTCTGGAGTAGAGAAGCTGAGTGGGCATTTAATAGCAGCCTTCTACTACCTGGTGGGTGATTCCAGAGAGGGAGCTAGACATAATGCTCCCAGATGGGCCCTGCCCCTGGTGGTGGGGGATCAGGCTGCCCAGGCAGGCCAGTCACCTGTTCTCACTGATGGTAGAAGACAGAACAAGAAGCAATGGTCTCAAGATGAAGCAAGGAAAGTTTAGGTTAGTTATTAGGAAGAATATTCTCATTATGAGGATAGTAAAGCACTGGAAGAGATTACCCAGAGAGGTTGTGGACTCTCCATCGTTGGAGGTTTTTAAGACCGAGGTAGACAAAGCCTTGGCTAGGATGATATAATTCGGAACAGTCCTGCTTTGAGTAGACAGTTGGACTAGACCTCCTGAAGTCCCTTCCAACCCTACTTTTATTTATTTCTATGATTCTAAAAGGGAAGGAGTCCTGTATTAATCCTGTCACAGCCATAGCTATTGTCTGAGCATGGTAGCTAATGCCCCCTCAGCAACTGAGCTGGCTCAGCGCAAGTGAGCTACTGTATGCAATCTATAGTGCCTTGCCAGGGTTTGATTATTTTATTGCTTACAGGACAACAATATTATTAACAGGAACTAATATAAAGAACTATTTACGGTCCTTGTAAGTGTGTGGGGCCTCACCTTGTTACGGTCTTGCCACATCAGGAAGTTCCTGCTGCCTACCCAGACTGTCTCCTGGGATGCCATGTCTTACTAAGTCATAACTCTGGAAAAATCTGTTTTTTCTACATTCAGCCTTCCAAAATTAACGTGCGTGTCTTATTTTTGGGGTGTGCAATATACCAGGAAATACGGTGCTATATACCAAAGACCTCCGTGACTTATCACCATCGTATTTTCTAACACATGCCCTGATGATGCAAACACTTGGACACATGATTAATACTAAGCTCCAGCATAAAAATATGCATCATCAAGCTGTGGCATGTGTTGGCTTCTGAGGGAGTTATGCATTTGGCTCAGAGGGCAGCATTTGACTCTAGTCTCTCATTAGCAATACATACTATTCAACAACAGTAAACAAACTCCCACTCCCCCATTCTGTATAGTTAAATAATCACACAAAACAGTAAACTATGTAGTAACCTCACAAAAGTATTTCATAACTTGATAAAGCAGAGTTCCTTCTGTTTTTAAATAATAAGTTTTGTTAATTTTTTGAATATGAAAAACATATTTGGCCCACACAGCAACAGCCTTTGATACATGATGCATGCTTTCAGTCCAAATATATAATTAACAATTCCCCTCAAACATTCTGTTCAGCAAACATATTATACTTCAGCCCATCTTTCACAAAATGTAAGCAGTAGAATCAGGCACCTTGATACCACGTTCCCACTGATGCCATATCAGGCCTTTATTTGAATATCTGCAGCAATGGTGCCCTAGTAAAATAAGATATAATACTGGGAAATGCAAAGCAATGCTATTAACAAAGTAAATGAGTTGTAATACTAATTACAGAATCATCAAGCAACCATGCATGACCCATTCCTGACTTGTACCATGAGACACAGTTAATTGAAATCAAATGAAGAACCAAAAAAGGGTTGACCACTTCTAGTTAAATGACACATTGTTCTTCATGGAGTTAGTATTTATGATCTAAAGGATTTTATTTAATAACTTTTGGTTCAATCCACACTGGATATAAAAAAACAGAAGCATTAACTGCTATTTTTGAAGGAAGTACTACAGCTTGGATGCATAGATTATAAAGTGGATAGAAAACTGGCTGGATCATCGGGTTCAAAGCATAATAAACAGTCTAATTGGCCAATATCAAGTACAATGCCCCAGCAGGTCAGTCCTGGGGCCAGTTGTGTTCAATATCTTCATCAACAACCTGGAAGATGGGATGGAGTGAACTCTAAGCAAGTTTGCAGATGACACCAAGCTGCGGGGATGGGGGGTTGATAGATATGCTGGAGAGTAGGGCTAGGATTTACAGAGACCTTGACAAATTGAAATATTGGGCCAAAAGAAATCTCATGAGGTTCAATAAGAAGACGTGCAAAGTCCTGCACTTAGGATGGAACAATCTCATGCATCAGTACAGGCTGGGGATGGACTAGCTAAGCAGCAGCTCTCCAGAAAATGACCTGGAGGTTACAGAGGACAAGATGCTTAATATGAGCCAATAGTGTGCCCTTGCTGTGAAGAAGGCTAACAATGTACTGGGCTGCATTAGTGGGAGCATTGCCAGCAGACCAAGGGAAATTATTCTTCCCCTCTATTTGGACCTGGTGAGGCCACATCTTTGCTAGGAACAGACATTACACATAAACCAGTTGAAGTGATCAGAAACTGGTTTAAACCTGTAACAGAACAGATGTTCAGTGCACATAAACCAGTTTAAAAATGGCTGAAACCCATTTGAAATAAACCTGGTTGAATGTAGTATCAGACTTAACTGATTTGGCCCAAACCAGTTTATGAAATATCTGTCCCAGACCCCTTGCTGGTTTAAGATAAACCAGACTCCCCCAGCATCCCGGCATGTTCTCTGGGCTGGGTGGGGCTCTCCGCTCCACATCAGGGCTGGCCCCTCTCCTCTGCTCCCTGGTTGGAGCTCTGGCAGAGACTGCAGGTACAGTAGGATCTGCCTGGCTTCCCCCTGCCCCCCACAGCACAGACCACAACCCATGGACCCTAGACATGTGGTTTTGCTAGCTAATGCTGAAAGGTGTCTGTGTGCACGTCTTCAATTTCACTGGGACAGAACAGACAGAACAGTGACCGCTTAGGGCTTTTGGAGCTAATTAACAGATCAGTTGGTAAGATGTTTAAGAATAGTTTAAACTAATGGAGAGAGGCTATTGTTTTGCTGATGGGGTAATAAACACTGTTATCATGTTCCTGCTGGCTTGCTTGACTGTCGGTTTGCTGCAGATAGTATAAAAAAGCAGGGACAGGGAGATTGAAAAGCTCTGTAAAACCAACAGATGCATGCACTGCACACTCCCTCTTGCCTCAGAGTGCTAGCAGGAGACTGGGACCTGGCAAGACTCCCACCCCTTGAGCAGCCAATGGGGAAAAGCCTAGGATGGTACAGGCAGTCCTCCCTAACCAGAGGTCCTGCCGGGGCCTGGCCACAACCCCCCTCAGCTCAGCACTACTGAAGGGAAGGGAGGGCTGCTCTAGCACCCCCCAGCTTCTAGCCTGAGCCACTACAGGCACGTGCCTGAATTTCCTCCATCCAGAGAAAATACCTATGCAGTTGCAAACTAGTTCAGCCTAGCCAAGTTAGGCTAACCTGCAAAGATTGAACCAATTCAGGCTCAGGCTTTTTCAATGTCTGTCCCTAGCCCTAGAGTACTGTGTTCAGTTTTGGGCCCTCCACTACAGAAAGGATGTGGACAAATTGGAGAGTCCAGTGTGTCAGGGCAAAATTTTGAGCTTATGCTGCCAATACAGAGGATTGAAGCTGAGGATTGCAGCTAGGCCCTGAATGGAAATTTCCACAATGTGCCCAGCACGTGTCCCCTTGGTGACCTGAGGAATTGTCAATCAGCATGACCTACTTTCTCTGCTGACACATGCTCAGTTGATACACAGGGCTTGAAATACGCATGCTCAGTTCTCTAAGAGCCTGACATCACTGATCCAGAAAATTCTAACAACTAAGCGCCCTGATTGGCTAAGGGGGCTGCTATAAAACCTTGTGAGACCCCTCCCTCAGGGGGGAGAGAGTGGAGAGAGACCGGACCCAGTGTGAGTACAGAGACTGCTCTCAGCAGAGACTGTCTCACAACTGGGGGAGACCCGCTTGACTGGGAACAGAGTCTGTCATTTCAGGGACTGTTTCTCAGTAGGGCTTCTCGGCCTACTGGTCTCCTTCCTTGCTTGGCGTTTCGTGTCGTTCTCGATCTCGTTCCATTCCTATTTCTGCTGTACCGATCTCCTGGCTTCTGACTTACCCTTGGCACCAATCATCAATCACAATTCGGATCATCCCTACTGGCTTTGACTGCATCTCCACTTCATCACATCTCAGCTTCCAACCTCAGCTTCCATCTCCGGTCACCCATTTGTCCGGCTGGACTGGCGTCACGAACAGGATCCTGTTCCCCAACACAGTGGAGGCCAATAAAAATGGTTAGGGGACTGAGGAACATGACTTCTAAGGAGAGGCTGAGGGAACTGGACTTATTTAGTCTGGACAAGAGAAGACTGAGGGGGATTTAATAGCAACCTGTGACTACCTGAAAGGTGGTTCCAAAGAGGATGGGACTAGACTGTTCTCAGTGGTGGAAGATGACAACAAGGAGCAATGCTCTCTTGATTCAAGAAGTGAAGTTTAGATTAGAAATTAGGAAGAATTTTCTAATTTAGAAATAAAGAACTGGAATAGGTTTCACAGAAAGATGGTTGAATCTCTATCCTTAGAGCAGGGGGTTGGACTAGATGACCTCCTAGGTCCCTTCCAATCCTAATTTTCTATGTTTCTATGACTCTATTTCTAACCAGATCTCTGCCAAATCTATAGTTTTAATTATGTCAAGTTCTAGGTGAAAAATTTGCAAGAGGCAAGGATTTTCGTGGGTGGTCTCCTTTACTGGACCAGCTGGATGATTGGGATTAAATTAGTCAAGCTTTCAAATGAAAGGCATTCTTCAGAAGGTCTGAGGAAAGAAGCAGGCACAGCAATGATTAAAGACAGTGAGTAGGGCTGTGAGACTGGAGGGGGAAAATTCCCAGGGGTAACAGATAAACAGTTAGCAGACAAAGAGAAGCTTGATTGATGCTCCCATCAAAAGCGAGCCAGAGGCTCCTGTTACTGTAAGGGGATATTGCAGCAAGCTAATCTTGCTGGGTGACATCAGAGACTGAACAAGAGCTAGTTGCGGCAAAGCAAGCAGGCAGTATCAGCCAGGATAGGAAGGAGGGAGTGATTATCCTGGAGGCTATCTGCAAAGCAGTATACTGCACAGGGAGCGTGTCTACACATATACCGGACTGTACAGCTGTTACTGCACAGTTATCTAGTACTTGCTTAAGCAAGAGCAGGGACTGAGTTTAAAGCAGTTGCTTGAATTTTTATTCTGGTTTAGACCAGACATCCAGGGATAGCTGTAAGGAGTGGAGAGGGGGCCACAGGGATGCCTGAGGGGTACACTAGATTTTGAGCCCAGAGAGGTGCAGGGGCACAAGGTTCATGCAAGCTGAGGAGGCCAGAGCCTGAGCCCAGAGGGGGCAAAAAGAGCTGCCTGGGACTCAGGGGGCCAGAGCCTGAGCCCCAAACAGGCAACAGAGGTGGCCAGGAGCCAAGAGGCTGAGACTGAAAGGTGAGGTCCATACCAGTGGGCCTAGGCTACCAGTCTACAGCTAGAGAAATCTTTCAGCTAGGGCTAAGAAGGCTGAAGCCAATACAAGGAAATAACTGGCAACTGAGTGACATCTGTGAGGCATGAGTATGGCTCTAGGGGAAGAGGGAGGCCACAAATAGCCCTTATGGTAACTGTTGCCCCCAGGCACAGACAGGGGCCAAGGGAGGGCCCCACTTAAGGCTTAAAAAGACAAGACTCGGGGTCAGCCAGGTACAGGAGGGACCCACTGGCCAAAGCAGGCTAGGGCTTATTCCGGGACCCTGGGGCAGCCTCCCTTCTATAATAAATTTATTCCATCATGGAGTGATAGGCAAAAGGAAAGGGAGGGTACCCTAAGGAGCTGGAGTGGGGCAGGAGCCACACAGCCACCAGGGGGTGTCACAGCTACCCCTGGGGACCCAGTCCTGCCACAGGGAGTCTATGGTTTTTCTTGAATTAATTTTTTAGGGACCTACCTGGAATTGATGCCATTCCTCAAGTGGAACAAAACCTAAGTGACAAGAGTAGGGCACACTCAGATAGGGGGAGTTGTGCAGATAGACAGGAACTAAAGTCCACAGAAAGAGTCCTATGCACAACTAGCACAGCTATATTCTGCCACCTAAGAGGGAGTTGGATTTAGTGTCTCTGTTTGGAAACCTGGTAACACCTTGCTGCCAACCTGCCAGCGTTTGACTTTTCTTTTTTTCCTGGCACACAGTGGCTCAAACCTTCACTGAAAACTCAGATGCATCACAGTACTATCGATTTAAAATATCCAACTGTTTCTGGGATATATGGCCACAACTCAGGAGCCTTTTTCATTATAACAACACAGGTCTTCCAGTGCACAGGGTTCTCTCACCCCCATTTTCTATAGCACATGGACGATTACATGTTCTGAGGATCTTTTATAAGACTTTGAAAGATGATCAGGCAGCTTTTTAAAATGTTCTCATATCTGAACAGATGACTTATGGAGAATTATGCATAATAAAGTTTCCAAGATTAAAATACCATTAAGAGCTACACTAACTTAGAAGAATAAGGTTGTTAGAATAAAGTTTGGCATTTTATCTTTGATTCCCACTACCCTCTTACATCATTCTCCAGTTTTACTGAGGGCTCTCAGGATATTACAGTCTCTTCAGCAATTTCATTTGATATAAGTATGCGCTATTTTGCCTTAGATCTTTATCATGGATTTACATTCTTAGTAGGATGTGTCTGGCAAATATTCTGTAATGTGACATTAGGTCAACTGTGTCTTGCCAATGGGTATTCCATCCATAAAACTATATGCACTGGGCCTGAATCTATATATTCTTTTCCCTCTTCAAAATGTATTGTGCATAAGTATTGATCATGGAAGGTGCCAGATTGACAGCAACGAGTATCACTATCTTTTCTGGTAGCCAGAGAACAGTAGCTGGACAGTAAGCAGTACACACTTTTGTATTCTGCATAGCAACAGTGCCTCCCAGAAATATCACAGAGAATAGCCAGTCATGCAGCAAAATGTCTGCTGCTATATATTCCAAAACAAGTTTCATGAAAAATGCCTTCCAAGATGAAACCCCTCAGAATATACTGCTTTATGAATCATATTTTCAGAGTGGCCTACATTTATTTTATTTAAATAGAGCTAAATTTTTTTTGTAAGAAAATTAAATGTTTGAGAAATAATTGTACATTTTCCATTGAAAGCAAAATTGCTCCTTTGAAGTTGTTATGGTGTCAAACACTGGCCATGCAGAAGTTTTATTAACCACTTAACATCTCTAGTGTCATTGGAACTCTGCAAGACGGCTCTGTAGAGAATTGTAATGGCTCTTTTGGAATATATAAATATAGGGAGGAAAAATTCCACTGACATTGTAACAGCACTTGCATTAACTTAAAACCTTCCCTATCAATGTGAGTGTATGTAACCTTTCTACTGAAAAGAAACAAATGCTTCACATCATTTAAATTCTTTGAACCTGACATGCTGACCTGGCATAGCAAGGAGCCATGCCACAGGCTTCTGGAATGCAAACTCACTATGTGCTATACAAATATTTCTAACATTAGAAACATTATGAAGTGCTCAGCATTCACAGTCATATTTCCGTCCAGTGTTTAAGAAACAGAAAGTGTCTGGCCCATACAGATTTTCAAGAAAGCATCCATCTAAGACACATCTATGTAAAGGGCCAGAAACGCTGGAGCAAAGCAAGGAACTACACAGCTGAGCCATGGCCCACCTGCTACTGATGTAAAAATGCTCCTTAACTTCGATGGCTGAAGATCAAAGCTCTGAAATACAATTCTGCAGGAATTTCTACACAAATATCAAATATCCTCACTAGGGTTAAAGGTGGATATTTTTAAATATTTTTTACAGATGAAAGAGAGAACAGATTGCATCTAGGTGATATGTTTTAAGCAATGCATTTTTCAGGTGTCCTGGCAATGTCCCTTTTCTACCCAGAAACCACCCATAGCTGCTGTTGCTTTTGACATGTATGGGATTCTCTTTCAAAGTAGGAGTAATGGACAGTTTGCAGCAGTAGAAAACCCTACTGAGTAGGGTGACCTCCTGTCCCTAATTGGGCAGGACAGTCCTGGAATAGGAACATCAAGTCCTAATCCTGAGCTGCATGACTAAGCAAAACCATTTTTTCCAAATTTGCAGTATCATGCAGGGATCCAGGTTTTCCATTCACTGTGGAAAACCACAGAAAACAGTGGGTTTCCTCTTACAGGCTGGCAGCATTTCAGCCTTCAAGAGGCTGCTGGGAGTGCGATACAGGGCATGCCACATACATGTGCACCTGCACACATGCACATGCACATGGCCAGGAATACAGCCAGGAAGCATGGAGAGCAGCTCCCTGCAGGGATGGAGGGAGCATAGGAAGGCAGGAGACAGATTGAGAGACCCCATGGTGAGAGAGGGTATGGGGTAGGGGCTGGGGACACTGCCCAGCCAGGGGGGGTTCATGAGGCCCTGGGCCAGGGCATGGAACAGAGAGGGACTGAGCCATGGGCAGCTCGTCTGGGCGGGCGGCAGGGGAGGCATGAGAGCACACGCCTCTGCAGATTTGGGCATGGAGTGGGGGTGGATGTGGGCTGCCCACTGCAGCTTCAGGGTTCTCCCCAGCCTTCTGCCCTCTCTCTGGAAGCCCCATGCTGGCCAAGTCGCCATGGCCCGGTGCCCCCAACCCACCCAGCAGCAGTGGGAACAGTGGCCGCATGGAGTTGTGTTCCCCCACCAGACAAGGGGTGCTTGGCTGGTGAGGGCCTCCTAAAGGAAAGGCAGCAGGGTGAAGAGCCCCATGTCTGCATCTGCCCCCTCTCTGCCGATCAGTCAGCTCTGTTCCAGTGGGTGGAGGGGGGGGAGCAGGAACGTGTCCCACCTTTGCATTTTAAAAAGATGGTCACCCTACTGTTGGGTATAGTCTTCCCTCTCTTTATGATATGCCAGCTTCTAACACAAGTCAGCAAACTTAATTACATTTACTACTACATGTACACAGTACCTATTTTTTCAGTTAGTCATTCCAACTATCGATTTATAAGCTATTCCCTTAAAGACAAGTTTCATATTCCGAAGTACAACAGTTTCAGTTTTTAGTTGGGCACAGGCTGGGGAGGGAAATAGCATAGTTTTATTATTGTGTGTGTATGCATGCACCTATATACATTATGTATTATTTACATGTTACACACACACACGCACTCTCTATCTCTTTCTCTTAAATAAGGAAATTAAAAAGAGGCTTTAATCTTTCCAGGAAGCATATCTCTGGCCATAGATGTGACACTAAAAATTTCAGCTCGCCAAGATAATTTTGCATAAAGATATTAGTATGAGAACAGAAG
The DNA here is from genome assembly GCF_001723915.1 of Gavialis gangeticus. NCBI lineage: Eukaryota > Metazoa > Chordata > Crocodylia > Gavialidae > Gavialis > Gavialis gangeticus. Next base: position 20,313,454 of record NW_017729022.1, read on the forward strand.
GGATTACCTGTTATTTATATTATAGTCTATCAACTAATATACAAATAAAAAATTAAGTACTAAAACTGCCAGGAAAAATATTACAAAAAGAGAAAAGAAAAAAGAAAAGAAAAGAAAACTTAGGAAAGGTTCTCTCTGTTAGGAATAGGGAGAACAAATGAACAATGCTTCTCCAAGTGCTTTTTTTTAACCAAACACTCTAGCATCATATAATTCTAGTGATTACTATGTAACCAATATAGAACATATTATGCAAAACATATGCAAATCATTGTGATTGATGACAGGTCAAAGCAACATTCCATTAGTATTACTGGAATTACTGTAAAATACTATCTGCACAACACTGAGAAAATGAATGACATTTTCCCCCTTCACACTAACTCACTTTTTTTTTCTCTTAATCTTCTTTATTTCATATACAGTGAAAGGAAAAGGAAAAGAAACCAAGTTGCCCACTTCAGCTTTCATCATGACATACAGAACATTTCCAGCTGATAAACACTAACCCCTCTAGCATGCTAGAGTTTCCAAATGCCAAGCATGTACATTCCCCAAGGGAGATACATTTTAATCTCATTCTTAACACTTCTGAATTACACGAATTCTTACACAAATATAGAACTCTACAACAAACTGCCTACACAAAGAAAATGTAACTTTTGTTTCACTTTTTTTTCAAAATATATTACCTGGACTAAAATTAAGATAAATGTAAAAATGTGGAAAGAATCATAAAAGATACGGGAATACAGTGAAGGACTAGGCCAAAAGCCAAGTGTTTCAAGCATACAAGAAATACTGCTGTTGTCCAACAACCACTCACACCGTCCTGTGATACTCCATTTATGAGCGGTGAAAATGAAATTTTGAATGAGAGGCTTGCTGCTTTAAACTATCATGTTAATACCCTTCACTAAATGAGCACAGGTGATTAAACCAGTTCAGAGAAAAATCAAAATAAGGAATAAAGAGAATTGATATAGCACAATATGACCCAAATTTTGTTCTCAGAAACAGCTGTGTAAATTCAGAGGGTGTTCCTTGAAATAAATTGAGTTAGCATGGATTTACACAGGGATAACTGAGTTCTTCTTTGTCTAGCTGTCTATAGGCATTACACTCATGGATTCTTTTATGTCCCACGTGTCAAAGCTCAGAATTCTTTTATTAATCAGCAGCCCCCTTTTGGTCTGATCCAGCTCCACCTTTTCACCTTCTTCCTCCCATTGTATTTCTTCTGCTCTCATGATTATTAAGCCAAATTCATATTTTTTCCTGGGGAAGAGGCTGACTTAAAATTTTCTAATTTCTAAGGGAATTTCAGATAGTAGGAAGTCACACGGGTGTTGTATAAAGCAAAAACAGTTAGTACAAGTTTATACAAGTTTGTATAAATTGCTGATAACCCTCCAAATTGTTGGAATCTTGGCCAAAATTAACTGGCAAACTTTCTGAAGTTCATCCATCACTACATGGAACACCCAACCCCTTACGCAAGCGGTCCTATTTATTTTTATGGGGCTAGCCTCATAAGCATAATCTGCAGAATCTAAACTCTACTAGCCAATCACATTGCCTCCTCAACCATTTACAAATAATGAAGACAGCTTTTTAAACACAGTGGTTCCCTATACATGTTCCTGTTGGTGTTCTAATTAGGATATGTCAGAGCAGACTGGAATAATGGAGTCTGCTCTGTGTTCTAATTAGAATGCTGCAAAGTTGCTGCAGCATCACATCTATTAAGCCCCTGCACATTTTTAAATGGCTGTGGAGTGCTTTAACTAAAGCTCGTCAAATGAGGTTTAGATAAAGTGTCCCATGGCCATTTTTAAATGTGAGGGGGCTCCATAAACATGATGGTGAGGCATTTTAGTTAAGCCGCCTGGGGACCACTCTAATTAAAATGCCCTCCCACCCCACTTACAAGCATGTGCATAGGAAGCCTGTGGTTCCAAGTTATTCTTCCAATTTAAATAGTTTTAAATGTTTTGCTTACACATTTCAGTTTCTTTATTGCTGATCCTTGCCACTGGAAATGAACAGATTATATGAAGTATTATGATAAAATAAGTTGATAAGTTGAGGTCTGACAGTAAACGATGAGTTTGTAACAAATTCTTGTCTCGAAATAGCATTGGAAATAATCCCTTTTCTAAATAAATCGGTAAGTCAGGGTTTCCAGCAACTTCATTAAAGGGGGCAAGACTCAATTTTATTCTGACTTTGTAAATAGAAGCTGAAATATGTTAATCCTACAAAGTACATATAAAATTTTAACCTTCAGTTGATATTATTTTTAAGAAAAACACAAATAACAGCAGAAGTAACAGAAAAAAATATGTTTTAAAGATGCTGGGGCTGGTTATCTTTACTTTATTCAAATTTTATGAGTATTTCTGGAAGCAGAATCAGTCATAACCAAGACATTTAAAAGTTCCTATGCTATTTTCTCTAAAATGTAATGTCTAGAAACATACAAAGAAATTTCAGTGGTACCATAAAAGTCTATTGAATTCATTGACCTAAAAAAATGCATAAGCATTTAACTTGCAAACAGCAGGATGCTCACATAATACTAATGTCCAACACAACGTCCAAAGAAAGGTGTCAAAACATACAGCTGGTAGAGCCATGTCATCTGGTCCATGGGACCTGTAGAGGGGCTGGGGAGCTGGGGGTGAGGTTAAATGGGACAGGGCTGGTCACAGAAATCCAGCGCATGGAATCCTATTAGCGTCAACATGTCAGTGGCAGGGGATGAACAATGGCTCTGGTATTCCCCACAGACACCATCGCATCTCACCTGTTGCTACCGCCACATCTAGATCTGGCCCACAAGGAGCTCCACAATCCAAATCTGGCCTGGAGGACAGGGTGAGTGCAACACCTTGACACTAAAGGATACTCCATTTCAAATTAATATTTTTCTCTCAGTGAATTTTGATGTAGATGATCCAAGCAGAGTAACACTTAATATACAGAAAAATGAATAATACTATCTTTTACTTGTCCATTTTTTCATTAGAATAAATATATATTATTTTTAATATGATTTCATTATTGCTATTTTAGTATACAAACCATGCAAGCTGTGGCATGGAAAAAGATGCAAGTCAGCTAATCTGCTGATGTAACGAGCATGAGTCCACAATTTCCATCAGTTTATGCCATCTAAAGATTTGGCGTTTATATTTTTAATGTACTTTCTACATTAAAACATGAAATGAGAAAGCAGTAAAAAAAGTACCTAATTTGTTGAAAAGCCACAACATTCCACCACAAGCCCTACCTAACCAAAATATAAGTACATAGACAAAGGAACATGGCCAGGTCTTTATTACATCTGAGTTGATAGATTTTTTTTGAGCAATAGGCACGCTTTTTTTTTTTTTTTTTAAAGGCCAGCAGTTTTTATCAAAAAAGTTTTGAGGACCAGATAAGCATCATGACAGCACCAGAATCCTGGCAAACTCATCTGGAACCATGTCAAGAATTCATACTCTCCAGCTAAAAATCTGGACTAGTATTTGGCATCAAAGTACAGTCTTCATGCAGCATGGATTGGATTAATTTTCATTCATTAATATATGTATTGTCAGAAGCTTTTAAATGAAGGCAACTCGATTTCACCAAACAAGTCCTGCAGTGTGCCCGTAACCTCTGATTTAGCTGGACTATAACTTGGAACAACGTTGATCGCCTTTGCTTCACAGCGTGATATCGAGAGCTAAACAACCCAAAGTTCTGGCCCTCATTTCCTCAAAATTCTCCAGGCTCTGCAGACAGCTGTTAGAGCTCTGCAAATTGTTATATTTGCCAGTCCTGGAAGGTACCTGGAGGGGGGGCAGAGTCCTCAAAGCATGCACTACCTGGGGCAGTTGGCAGTAGTGCTCCCTAGTAGAAGGTTGTCTAACTGATGCATTAAAAAAAAACTGTATGATAGTTTCTGGGATCTGGCTCTCCAACTTGTTGATCAAGCTACCAAACAATACACAGGTCTTTTCATTATAGTCGCTTTCCATGTCCTTGCTGTATGCCAGCACAGCTGAGCTCAATTCAGTGATAAACACGGTGAAACTCTGGTAAGGCCACACCAATCATAACAAGAATACCCCCAAAAGGCTAAGGGATTCATAAAGGGGCAGGATCCTTTAATTACAGAAATGATTCTTCTGTCAAGTACTCCCTGGTAAGAAGCAAGGCTCTGTAATATAATAATTACCCAGAGGATGTAGGGCCACTGAACAGAAGCTATGAATCACTGACAGGCCAAGCCAGCAGGGACATGATACAGAATACCTTCCTTCACACAACTAATAGTAAGTGCCTTGTCTAGCAAGCAGAGCTAAGTCAAAGGCTATAAGGCCAAATGTCTGCAGCTGAGAGGATTTCTCAAGCCAGTACCTTGCAGGGCAAAGCAAGATACCTACCTTTGTGCCTACGTATATATGAATCATCTGTCTCTGTCTTTCCGGGGGGAAAAAAATCTGCTAAATTTTTGTTCCAAGTGTAACTGCAGCTTTGCTTCCTGCTACCTGTACTAAAAACTCATCTGCACTAGATAAGTACGTGCACGTGTATGCATGTACCAACCTTACCGGAATCCACAGGCCTTTGATTAATAAATGACCCACTTTCAAAACTGCAGTAATACCAGGCACAGCTGGTCTTCCTGTTACAGTGCATCCCCATTTAAGGATACAAAACAAATCTTCATCTCCCTCTTGGAGAATTTGTGATCTGGGACAGTGTAAGAATTTTGCCAGAACCCAAATACATGGGAAAGCTCATTTAAATGGACTTTCCTTTTGGATTTTAAAATTATAATTATATCTAACACAAGTTTGAACCATCTCTGTTGTAACATTACAAAATAAAGAATATGACCCAGTTTTGAACCTGGAGGACTTTTGATATGAAACCATTCCAACAACAAACCCTGTGCAAGGCACACATTTCATTGCACCATCCACTCAGCAGAGCCAGACTCATGCATGCAGGAACAACAACTTGTTCTGGTATGATAAATAAATTATTTAGCATTTTTCCCAGAGGAAGAGACTGCAGATTTTATTGCTAGGCTTTCCACTTGAGCTAGGGAGAAATTTGCCTAGCACACCAAATCAGATTGGGCAAAGTTAGGGGCAAGAATTACAACATCTCTCAGAAGATGTGTACCTCTGCCCTTGTGCCACTGGTAGCATGTGCTCAATTCCAATCACCTATTCTTGAGTGGCTGCCAGAGAACACTGATGAACCTTACAAACCCTGATTCTGTTCCTCTGCTGCAAGCAAACACATATAGAAATTGTAGGGTTTTTCTACTGACAGACCTTGCAATTGAATCCATAAACTCATAGTGTTTAATAATACAAAGTCACATTATGAATAGGACAGGGCATGCTGAATGACAAAATAGGCGCAGAGTAGAAGGCTCATATTAGACTCTATATTGTCTGTGGAGTTATACAGATCAGACAGGATGGCAGATCTATGCCATAGATACATCTGTGTAGTACCTTACAGTAATGGAGCCCCTTAAATTATACTGAGAAAAAATATCGTCAAACCATTCCTGCAAACTCCTGCCTGTGCAATAAGGCAAGGGACAGAAGTTACACATAAACTGGTTTAAGTCATCAGAAACTGGTTTAAACTTGTAATATAACAGAAGTTCAGTGCACATAAACCCATTTCAAAATGGCTGAAACTGGTTTACGATAAACATGGTTGAATGTAGTATCAGACTTAACTGATTTGGGTCAAATCGGTTTATGAAACTTCTGTCCCAGACCCCTTCCTGGTTCAAGTTAAATCACAGTCCCCCCAGTATCCCAGCATGCTTTTCAGCCCTGGGCTGAGCT
>NW_017729022.1:20324323-20329303 GCF_001723915.1 Gavialis gangeticus
GTTCAAGTTAAATCAGTCCCCCAGCATGCTTTGCATCCCTGGGCTGAACTGTACCATCTGCTCCAGCAAAGAAGCAGGGTGGGGGGGAAGAGGCAGGGACTTCCCCCCTCCTCCCCTCCCTCCAAGGCAAACCCTGGCTGGGGTCAGGGAGTGTGAGTTAAACTTCCCTTCCCCCGAGTACTGAGCTGCCCTGCCCTGCCCTTCCCTGCTAAAAACTTACAGCTGGCTGCAACTGTGGACTACAAATCCCAGAAGCACCTGGAAGCAGGAAGAGGAAGTGATGAGCAACCCTGCAGAGTCCTGCTACTATGATTCTGGACTGCAAATCTCAGAGACCTCAGGGACAGCAGGAAGAGGAAGCGATTACACGGCCCATCCTGGCTTCGTTCCAGAGAGCTACGCTCTAGCCCCCCTGCCTTCTGGCCTGAGCCACTGCATGCATGTGGCTATATTTCCTGAATCAAAAGTGAATGTCTATCCAGTTGTTTTACAGTTTAATCTCTTCATCTTAGACTAACCTGCAAAGACTGAATTGATCCACCCTCGGGCTTTTTGACTGTCTGTACTGAACTCAAAAGTGCAACTCAGCAACCTCTGGCACCTGGACATAGCCCTTTCCAGAACATCTTGTAATTTTTCCTCTTTTTTACATGCAAAGAGAAGGGTTATGATTATGTACTAGAAGACTTGATTTAAGAGAACAGTAGTCTAAAAATATAAATGGCTAGTTATAAAATAAAGATTAAAAACTAAATATTTAATGCATTAAGTGCTCAACCTGGGTACCATCTCCAAGTCCTGACCACAGCACCAGAAGCTGGGGTGACCAAAGATGAGGTATGCAGCGGGGGTTATACTATTTATCACACAGAGATTACAACAGGATTGGTTGGAAGCATGGGTTAATTTTTATTCAGCACTATGAAAATATAAAGCACAAGTGCTAAGTTTTGCTATCTGATTTGGCTTTCCCAGTTGAGCTGAACGATTGACTTGGTCTCTTGGTGAAAGCAGCTGGCCTTCACTATATCCTTGCTGCTTCTGTCATCTGTCGCTGCAGATGTGTATAATTCACATATTGTTTTGTTTGGTGATTAATGTTTCAGAAAGAATGAAGAGCAATATGTTTCCCTTAAATATGTATTAAATAATGCAGTCAGATTTCAAGGTGAAATAATAATGAACAGCTGCAATGTTTTAATTAAGAGTACAACTGCATATATTCTGATGTCTCTCAAATAAAATTTCCCACATTCTCTCCCTTCTTTCTTTGCAATGAAACTGTCATACCAAGGACACCGTTTTTTTTACCCCACTCCCAGCCCCCCCCCCCCCTTCCCCCTTCAGCAATCATTAATTCTGGAAGAAAGTCAACATGAACCTTTTAAAGAACTTCCCATTCAGTCTATCTGAAGAGCTGCTAAGGACCATAACTTCATTTTCTATGAAGAAGCATTGCCACTTCTAACCACCTCAGTTACTATATTCTCTTCTTGAGGATTGCCCTTTTCCCTTCACATAATAATGTATCCTTCATTCAGGCATTTTGGAAAAATGCTTGATACTTGTTTGTACATTTAAAAAGATATTTCCTCGCTTGTGTTTGGAGAATTGGTGTTTTATTTTAATTATTTATCTTAAAAATACAGAGAGGTTTGAAGACTCAGGAACATTAGGGACAGACAGGGACAAATTCAAGTCCTATGTTATGCAAAATTTCCCCAAAAGTAATGCCACTGGCTCACAATCCTGGTTTGTAATGCCTGAGGCATTTCTCTTTTTCTTGTAGCCTAAAGAAAGAGGAAGGATGAACTAGTGGTTAGGCCATTAGCTTGGGAACTGAGACAACAAGGTCATGTAATCTCAGAAAAGTCATTAAAAAGAAAATACGTACCCTCAAAGTGTCATAGCATGGAAAAATATTTTTTCCATTGGAAACCATGCAAATACTAATAATAGAATCTACAAAAGTACTCTGCAGATGTCATGTAGCTCCTTGATGTGGCTGTTTAAGACTGAAATGAGAATGCTGAGCTCTTCAGCTGTGATTTAAGTCTGAGACAGGTCTCCAGAGAGGGAAAAAGCATCACAGTCCTTTAGGATATATAGAAAATTTTTTTTAACATTTGGTTGGGAATGTTTATTTTCTGTCCTACTTGTTTATTTAGCTCCCTTTTATTTAACATTAAAATATCAAGCACTGCACTGACTCCTCTGGTTTTCCACTTGTTTTGCGACATTTGCTGAAGGACTAGCTTTGTTTAGAAAACCTGCATAAATGGGTACGCCAACACTAGGAGGTAGAAAACTCAGGGATTACCTCCACGTGGAGCAATACAGAATAGCGTGTGTGTGCACGTGTGGATAAGATCTTGACGTTCCTCCATCCCCCTGTTCACCAACTAGATTCCTAATCTGCATTTGGGGAGTAATATTTAGGGATGGAAAAAGAAAACCTGACAAGACCTGGGAGAAGTATCTGTTAAATGGATATGCAGTGAAACAAGTGAAATGCATCTCTGCATACTGAATTCTGAAGTTTCATATTTGAATTCTGCAGCACTGAATGCTACTGATACTTCAAACAAGCTATCATTCAAGTATAACAATTACACCTGCAGTACCACTTCTTGCATGCCCTTGATGGATGTCTGTTTGTGAGCACACTGAAAACAGTGGCATACTTTTGAGAATAGTCTCTTAACTGTTGCCATTATTTCCAGAGCAGTTAATGCTATTTTTTTCAATGTCAGCTGTGACGGTGTGAGGTCTTATGTGTGTGTATTCCAAAGAGGCTTCTCACAAATTCAGTACAGAACACCAAAATCCTTTCAGAAATTTATCTCCCATGTTTTGCCTTTATCTGATTCAATGTGTTCCCAGATCAGCAAGCCACGACGCCTATTTTTCCCTCTGAATAATCAGGCCACAAATATAAAATCAAGTCAATGAGTGCCAACCTCTCCCAGTTATTTTCACAACAACAATTTTTTCATGAAACTGCTTTCAAGTCCCAGCTCTTTTTTTGTGCTCAGAGTAACAGAAAGATTTTCTACATTCCTCCTTCACACTCTATGATCAGAGGGTCTTTGAGCAGTCCAGCAAGGTTCACCATCACTGCCAGTTCTCAGGATTTTACTTCAAATCTCATGATATTTTGTACATCACTTAAAGCTCCATCCCCTGGGTTATGTGAGAATCTGAACTTTCCATTTTAAAGGAAATATCTAGCCTCTTAATTATGAAAAAAGATGGATAATTTGAACCCCAAAAGTTCAAGAGTGGAAGTCAAATAAACAATACAAATACAGGCTAGGTACAGACATTACACATAATCGGGATTAAGTGATCAAAAAATCAAGCCAAACCCATAACCATACAGAAATTCAAGGCACATAGATTGGACTAAAAAAGGTGGAACCCAGTCTCAAATAGTCCTGGATCAATTTGAATTAGCTTAGATTAGTCCAGTACATCACAGTTCTGTACCAGATACCCTATTGATTCATGTTAGGTCACTGTCCGCCAACATCCCAGACACTTTTGTGGCCCCCCTCTTTCAACCCCACAGGGAGGTGCACTAGCCTCATCCTATGCTCTGATGCTGCAGCCAAGTGCCCAGCCAGCCCTGCCCCTGAAGTCTCACAGAACTGAGCCAGAAAAGTCTCTGTCCCCAGCCCCATCTCCTGCCTGTAGCCAGCTGTCAACCACAGCCAGGCAGCAGGGAGGGAAGGAGAGAGATGGGGGCTCTGCTGCACATACCTGGCAGCCAATCAGGAGTGGCCCAAATGGTGGCTGCACTTGGCAGTCTCCGGGAGCCCAGGGAACCTGCTGAGAGGCATGCAGAAGTGCCCGCCAACCTGCTGGCCTCAGCCAGTGTAGGTAACCTGTGTGTCCCCCAACCCACCAAAGGGCAAATGTGTGTTCTGTTCACTCCTGAAATAACCTATACCCCTTACAGAAACCTATGTAGGTTAGACTGATTCTATCTCGGGCTTCTTGACTTTCAGTAACTAGCCACAAATATAGATAAAGCCAAATGTGTTATTTTTAAAACATCATGATTTTTAACAAAATTTCATTAACCATGATTTTTGGTTGAGATTAGCAATATTGCTAGCGATACAACATACCAACCTAGAAGTGATACCGGATTGCCAGAGCTGTTTTTACCATCATTAATTTTCTACCAGAAGTTCTGTACAGTAGCTGCAAATGGCATCTGATCTCTCAACCCATGGTACAGTTTGAAAGAGAAAAGACTGAGCACCAGAAGGAACAGGATGAAGAGAAAAGAAATGTGCAAGGTCCCATACTGAAATATTTTTCTTAGAGATGTCTGAAATCTAGCCTACTGCTGCTTTTACAGAAGGGACAGAGGACAACTCAAGTGCTTTCTCCTTTGCACTTGCTGTGAGAAAGAAGATGAGAAGAAAAGTGCCCCCCCACACACACACACACTCAAAGAAAGGTAAAGATTCCATATTGCTGCTGCTCCTCTTGCAACATATGAAGAGAAAAATCCCAGACTGCCAAGGAACAGAGTGATTGTCAGGACCGGGTACATGAGTGAGAAGAAGACTATAGGCCAAAGTTTCAGTTGCTGAAATCAGTAGACCTAGATAACTCATGCCACTTGAGCAAGGCATCTGGTTGGGGTGCAAGAGGGACACTGGATGCTGGGTAATACTGGTAAAAGAAATGGGGTTCCAACAGAAACACAATGTTTCAATTTTTGAAAAATAAATCATAAAAATATCTTTAAAAAAGAAAAAATGCAGGCTGGAAATGTGTGTTATGTCTGCATAAAACTGTCTTTCTGGCTAGGGACAGACATTCAAAAAACCTGAGCCTGAATTGATTCAATCTTTGCAGGGCAGTCTAACCTGGCTAGGCTAGATTTGTAACCAGACAGAAAGACATTTCAGAACACATGCCTGCAGTGGTTCACACTAGAAGCTGGGGGGGGGGGGGGGGGGG
>NW_017729022.1:20329350-20361924 GCF_001723915.1 Gavialis gangeticus
GCTAAAGCAGCCCTCCCTTCCTTCCACAGCATGGAGCTGAGGCAGGTCTGGCTAGGCTCTGGCAAGAGCGCCGATTCACCCAGCAGAGAATTGATAACAGTGTTTATCACTGAATTAAGAAAACAACAGAGGGACATTACCAGCTACTTGTTGATTCTACCTGTTAATTCAGCATGGACCATAGCCAGCATGTGGTCTGCTAGCTAATACACAGCTAATACACCTCCTAGGCAAGGCAGAGGGGAGGAGGGAATTCCTGCTTAGCAGGGAGTGGTGAGGGGAAGGAAGAAGCAACCCGCAGTCTCTGGAGCTCCAGCAGAGGAGAGGGGTAGCTCTGCTGTGGAGCAGAGAACCCCACCCAGCCCAGAGAAAATGCCAGGGTACTGGGGGTGTCTGGTCTGTCTTAAACCAGCAAGGGGGCTGGGACAGACACTGCATAAATTGGATTGAGCCAAATGTAGTATCAGTTAAGTCTGATACTACATTCAACCAGGTTTATCTCAAACCGATTGTAGCCATTCTCAAACTGGTTTATGTGCACTGAACATCTGTTCTGTTACAGGTTTAAACCAGTTTCTAATCACCTCAACTGGTTTATGTGTAATATCTGTCCCTAGCCTCTGGCTTTAAGATGAAAACCATACATTTGATTTGGAAATTCTGCCACCATGCCTCATACCCATCAGCAGACAAGGTTCTTTGGATAAATCCAATATCTTTTATTAGATCAACTCAAATAGTTTGAATAATTCTTCTTTACCAGCTTTTGGGTACAGACCCACTTCATCCAGCAGAGGAAGCATCTGCAGTTGGTATATGCTCTTCCTGGATGGAATAGTAAAACAGCCAGAGGCCAGTACATATGCTAGTAAATGTATTTGAGTTGGTCAAATAAAAGATATTGGACTTACCCAAAGAACCTTGTCTGCTTATGTCCTTAGACCAACAAGGCTACAACCTACACCCCTCATACCCTATCTTCCTTTATGGGAGGCCATTCTAGTTACTCTATACCCCCAATAATATGCCTGTGTTCCCCTTTTCATGGGCCACCTGGTGCATATTGAAAAATGTTGCCAGGCGTTCAAGCACAGTCAACAAAAAGAATGGAGACAAGAGGAATGTGGCAACATAGAAATGTTTTGTTTTTTTTTAACATATTAAAAAAAAGATACCGTTTTGCTGTTTGAATTTTTTTTTAATTGAAATTTTTAAAGGAAAAGGAAAAAAAACACTTCATGCAAAAATATCACTCTATGGAAAACCCCATTGTGGGAGAGCAGCTGGATCTATCTCAGTTTCCCTCAGAAGTCGCCTGCCATGACTTCGATTGAAAGGAAAAGATGGTCAGTGTTACTTTTTGAGGGTGAGAAACCACCACAGACCACCCAGGTGGATAGCTTCCTGGTTCTTGCTTTATTCTTAACAGGGTTACATTGTCACTTCCACCGTGCTAATTACCTCATTAGCGAGGGAAGCAATACTGCAGCTCTAATAACTCTTTAAGTCAGGGAGTGTCCCGGCCACATTAGTCTATTCTAGTCCAGGCAGTGTCTCTACCACACCAATTAACTGATTAGCAGGGAGTGTTACCAGCATATCTGTTGGCCCCGACAAGGAGATGTCTTCGCTAGTGCCTCCCTGTGCCCGATAGTGAACCCACCTCAGTCCTCAGCTGTCTGGTGGGGCAGACAGCCCTGCACGGCTTTTACCCTCTGTATGCCATCCCAGAACCCTCTGCCTTGGGGCTCTTCTTGGCACTTTGACCCCCCGGAGCCCCAAGTCTTCCCTGAGTTGTCCATGTCATCCATGGACCTCAGGTGAGTACACCGACTTCTTACCGGCCAGCCACGGCATTTCTGGCTCCACACTCTCCATTTCTCCTCCGGCTGCAGTCTCACTTCTCTCATTACTCCTTCCTCAGCGGTCTCCTCCTCCTCCTCCAGTGCCCAAAGATGAAGTGTGTTTCTTTGCTGCTAGGCTTATTCAGGTAGCAATGGGCTAATAACCCTGATCTCCCCTGGGTGCATAACTCCCCTCACCTGTGTAGGGTGCTCCCCATTGTTGCCCACTCCCATGGCTAACCTAGTAACGAGGCTTCTACCTAAGCCCCTGTTACACCCATCACAAAATATATATATATATATTTTAATGAAAAATCTTCAGACAGTTCTATAAATAAATACAGTTTTCAGTTTCTGGGAGGAGGGAGGTTGTTTTAGAATTGTTGCAAAATTCTTGACAAATCTGATTATGAAAGTGGGGGAGGGAGAGTAAAAAGTTCCCTTTCTCACTCATCATTTTTTTCTCACCAGATTAAAGTTGTAAAACTTTTTACAACATAAAAAGTGGGGGGGGGAACCCAAACTCATTTACCTTAATTATTCACTTACCAAACTCACCTTTTCCTGAAAAATAATGATTGGAAATTAGGCTGTGTCTTAAATGAGAAAGCTGATTCTAAAAAGTTTGGTTAAAAAAGAATTTTCTTCTTTCTGCCTTCCAAAAACAACGTGCATGTCTTCTTTGAAGGCATGTGGTATGCAAATAAATATGGTATATGCTTTTAAATTTGAGTGAGGAGAAATACATGCCGACTTTTGTCTGGTTCAAATGCTCAGCATGTATGTGAGGGGTACCAACAAGTGATTTATTTGGTGTACATGAGTCTAGAAACTGGAGGTAAAACTGTTTGTTTGTGTGTATTGTCATGTGTAAACAGGGGAAATTGTGCATGAAACTGCATGAATGAATAGGTAAAACTGGGACACATTGACAGTCTGAGTTTATGACAAGTGTAAGTGCAATAATAATGAGATTATAGGAACAATTTATGGAATGGGAGGAGTTTCCCCATAAGTGTCTCGAGGCAGCTTCAAAGTAATTAAAATAACTGCTATACGGCATCAACTGCAGAGTCTCCAACTGCAATCACATCACTGTATTCATAAAGCACAAGCAAGCCAAATATTTTACAGATGCACACCACACCATTGTATTATCAACCCAACATACACATTTCAAAATCTTTTTTAAATGCATGTCTCCCTATGCCTGAAGAAGGGTGACTGTGCCGAAAGCTTGCTAAGAACTTTTCCCCAACTACTCAGCTGGTCTAATAAAAGATATCACGCCTACACAAAGAACCTTGCCTGTACACATAGGAGATGCATTCTTCATTCCTTGATCATGATTAAAATGGGCATTATTAAGATGTCCAAACATTCAGTAGGCCCCCTATGAGATGCTCCTTACCAGGTTGTACAAGAATTTTGTAATTTTATATTGCATCTGAGAAATCCTATGGGACACTGTCATTGAAGCCTCAGCTGTGCTATTTCCTGTACTCTGCATGGTTCTGGGGAAAGGAAAGTGGAAGTGGAGTTTCATTTGAAAACATTTTCATTTTTAGACATGCCCTAATCATGTGCTCTCCCTCTGCAGCATGTACTACTGCCACTGTGAGATACATGTTACTGGACTAGATGGACCATTGACCCAGTATGGCACTTCTTATTTTTCAATAGAAGAACAAGATGCAGAAGAAAAAGGATAGCCACTACTGGAATGACTTATACCATGCACTTTAAAGGACTCTAAAGTAAGGGACATTGCTGAGCTCACTGTAAAAATACAGCTTTACCCTACAAGTTGTTTACCAGAAATAATCTATCATAGCTCCATCTGGAGCAATAAACAAAAAAAAAATCTAAAATACTGATGATACTTTATTGGGTAGAATGGTTGTTGGAAGGAATTTTTTCTCCTGAGGATTTATAACTCGAGGCTTTACCAGCTATCTTTGCATCCTTGCAAAATCATTTAATTTATGAAGCAATCCACAACAGAGATTTCATGTGTTGTCAACATATTTGCATTCCTGTTTGCCTACACTGCCTCAGCCATCCCATTCAGCACTCTGAATATTGAAACCTTCATTGTCTTAAATAGTCTCAAAAGTTCATGTAATTTTACCTAAACTGTTTTATCCTACTGTCCTGAACATTTTAATAACTCCAGAAGAAACAAGAATGCAAAGTAAATCTATTCTTTGATGAAAAATAACAGTAAAATTGCAATAAAAAATACAAAACAGCAGAAGTAGCAAATGAAAATGTGGCAGTCAGCCATGAGATGAGTATTTAAACAATATAAAATGTAATTATCCTCCACAGATCCCTATCTCATTATACTGGTCTGACCACCACCATCATCATGTCTGAGCACTCCTCTATAAATAATGAATTTCTTCTCATAAACCTCACCTGAGGTAGAGAAATATTACCATATTTTCTCACATACAACCTACCTCCAAATATAATACACACCTTGTCTTGAAAGGCAGAATGAAGGGAAAATATGATTTTTCCAGTTTTATGGCTAAATAGAGCAGGAACAAAGCTTAATATTCAAGCTGACTCCCCCACCCTTTCCTATTTAACTATAACCCTAGCTGCTGCTGAAGACTGGTTTCTATAGGTGGAACTATGATCTTGAAAAGACCTAAAAACTGTGAAGTAGCAGAAGAGACAAGGGGTCATAGCAGACAGTAAAATTGCCCTAATAAATGTTAGCTTGGAACATCAAGACCATTAAAAAGGAGAAATGATCACGACTACAGTGAAGAACAATGGGCCATTAAGTAAATTGACTGAACAGTAATACCAGAGGTGCTGCACTGTGGAACAGGAATTATAGCAGGATGCTATAGAAAATCAGCTTCCTCACTTTATAACCCCACCCCAATTTGGGGGGATGATTTTGGTGAAATAAGCTGTGTGTTATATGTGAAAAAGTATGGCATCAGCCTCATTATACAAGGAGTTGGATCAATTTATGAAAGGTATTACATACAAGGTATCTACAATAGCTAGAAATTGAACTTGATGACCTGACTGGTCCTTTCCTATGTTTTTATGTCAAAGCTCACACAAGAAGTCTATAGCAAAAGCAGGAATCAGAACCAGGTTTTCTGAGTCAATTTCTGTGCTTTAACCTTACCTTACTCATATGTACATGGTAACAACATGTGTCATCATATTGTAATTTTATTCTGTATCTTCCCTTCCCTACCATTCTATTGTTTGTCAGTCTCTGACTGTGTCTTGTATAATATTTGCTTGACTCTTCAGGGCAAGGAACTTGCCTTTTTAACCTATTCTGTAGCATCCATCACAATTCTGACTGCTGCAAAACAAATAACAGCACCTTCACATTGTGCAAGAATTAATTGTTTTCACTTGTTCAGATGTCAGATACAAAATGATATTTCTTTGAGCAGTAATAATTTCAGCCGCACGCACACACACGCACACACACACCCTGATGGCATTGTCCTAATATAAAGGTACTTTTGATCAAATGTTAAAGAGCATTGTGCCAAAAACTTTATGGAATCATACATTGCTTGAGGAGCCAGAACTATATTTGAGACATGACTATTCCTCTGTAAAAAGATTCTGTGGTCCTGTAAGTAACCTAGTGTATATGTTGCTCCCCATGTGTAACAGGGACCAACTAATCTTAAAAAAAATAATAAAATACTCTTGTGGCCTACTTTTAAGTAACTGGTAAATGTTAACTCTGAAATAGTTTCATTTGAGCATCGTATTTTAGGAGCAATAACAAAAAATTAAGGGTTTCATGTGACAGAAGTTCTGTTAGCCTGTAACTGAAAGGAAAGCATGAATTTGCACATGAGAAGCACAGGAGCTTACTGGGAAGCATGATGCTTAAGTGGATATAGCAACCCACAAGGCTTGTTCCTTTTTCATACATATTGTTTTCCATCTATCAGTAAACATTTGCAGCAGAATCATTTTAATGGATTCCTCCTCCACCAAACATTTATTTTTGACAGTTTTTATTTTTGATAGTACAGTAGTTCTGATGAATTACACTTCTGGACTCCTGCAAAATAGTAGATATTTAAGGAAATACATTATAACAATGTACATTGTTTACCAAAAATATTTGTCATCCTGAAACTGTTCCAAAATAAAATAAAGCAGATGGATACTGATTAAGGGCCTATTCTTAAACCAAATTAAGTCAATAAGAAAAACCCCAGATGGTCTCCAGGGACACATCCAGATGAACGGTAATGTGTGGTTTGTGGTGCCTCAAAGGCTTTTGAGGTGCCATAAAATGCACATGGCACATGTGAAAAGGTTCTCCATGCTGTGTATTTGCAGCACAGAGCCAAAATTAGATACTGGGAAATCCCACTATCTAAAAAACCTGCACAAGAAAAAAGTGGGGTGGTGCACATAGCTGCAGTGTGAGCACCTGAAACTGGAACCTGGCCAGTCAGAGCCAAATGCCAGCTGCCAGCCAGGCTCTGCATGCCCAGATCATCACCGCTACAGATGCAGGAGGCCCCCAGACCACAGGTAAGGCTGCTGGAGCCCCAGCCTCCGCATCCCCACCTGGTGCAATTTGCCATGTGCCAGAGCACTCATGCAGGGTGTTCCCTGGGGACAAGCAGCATCAGCACAACTATGTACCGCTGCTATCTGTCCCTAGGGAAATGCACATTCACTCACTATTTGTCCCCAGAGAAATGCTCATCTGGACGACGCCCACAGGTGCAAGATGATATCTTAAACTCCACTAAAGCCTGTGGCAAGACTCCTATTGACAGTAGTAGGTCTGAGACCTGGCCTTACAGACAGAAATAATACATTGTGTTGGTAGGCCAAAATAACCTCTATCTTTATTACTACCATTATTTTGTTTAAATATAGTGACTTACGATGTATACAAATAGATAAAGATAGATTTCTGACATGCTATACACAGATTCATAGAAAAATAGGGTTGGAAGGGACCTCAGAAAGTTATCTAGTCTAACCCCCTGCTCAAAGCAGGACCATCCCCAACTAGATCATCCGAGCCAAGACTTTGTCTACCTGGGTCTTAGAAACCTCCAAAGATGGAAATTCCACCACCTCTCTAGGTAACCTCTTCTAGTGTTTTACTAACTCCCAGTGAGAAAGTTTTTCCTGATATTTAATCGAAACTTCCCTTGCTGCAACTTGACACCATTGCTCCTTGTTCTGTCATCTGCCACCACCAGAGCCAACCCGAGCAGGGTGCAGGGCCCAGGGCAAATCAGCCCATGCGAGGCCCTGCCCTGCCCCTGCCCCAATCCCACGTGCCCTGGACCCGAACAAGCTGCTGCCGCCATTGGCAGCGGCGGCAGTGTGGGGTAGCAAGCGGCTGGATGCAAAGCTGGTGGCGGCAGCATGGAGTTGCTGCAGCAGCTCCTCCCAGCTTCATGGGGAACCCCCAAAGCACAGAGCCCAAGGCAATCACCCCGATTTGCCCCCACTTCCCCCCTCCCAGGATGGCCCTGGCCACCACTGAGAACAGTTTAGCTCCATCCTTTTTGGAACCACCCTTCAGGTAGTTGAAAACTGCTATTAAATTCCATCTCAGTCTTTTCTTCTCCAGCCTAAGTAAGTCCAGTACCCTCAGCCTCTCCTCAGAAGTCATGTTCCCCAGATTCCTAGCCATTTTCATTGCCCTCTATAGACTCTCTCCAGTTTGTCTACATCTTTTCTGCAATGGGGGGCCCAAAACTGGACATAGTACTCCAGATGTGGCCTCACCAGTGCTAAATACAGGGAAGAAACACTTACTCCGTTATGTTGCCTTATTGTCCCCTGTAACCCCCAGGTCCTTTTTTGCAGAGTTGCTGCTTAGCCAGTTGATCCCCAGTCTTTATTGGTTTATGGGATCCTAAGTACTGGATTTTGCACTTCTCTTTATGGAACCTCATGAGATTTCTTTTGGTCCAATCCTCTAATCTGTCAAGGTCTCTGAATACTAGCCCTACCCTCCACTGTATCTACTACTCCCTCCCCAGTTTGGATGTCATCTACAAACTTGCTGAGGGTGCACTCCATCCCATCTTCCAGGTAACTGATGAAGATATTGAACACAACCAGCACCAGGACCAACCCCTGGGGTACTCCACTTGATACTGGCTGCCAGCTAGACATCAAGCCATTGATTACTGCCCCTTAAGCCTGATGATCCAACTAGTTTTCTATTCACCTTTCAGTCCTTTCATCCAACCTGTATTTCCTTAACTTGGCTGCAAGAAGGTTGTGGGAGACCATAACAAAAGCCTTGCTCAAGTCAAGGTATATCACATCCACTGCTCTTCCCATATCCACAGAGCAAGTCATCTTATCATATAAGGCAATCAAGTTGGTCAAGAATGACTTGCCTTTGGTGAATTCAAGCAGACTGCTCCCAAGCGCTTAAAAACAGATTCCTTCTTCTCCACCAAAAGCTTAAAAATGGATTCCTTGAGGACCCACTCCATGATTTTTCAAGGGACTGAGGTGTGGGTGACAGGTCTGTAGTTCCCTGGATCCTCTTTCTTCCCTTTCTTAAAGATGGGTACTATATTTCCTCCTTTTCATCCAAGACCGCTCCCAATTGCCAGGAGATTTCAAAGATAATGGCCAGTGGCTTTGCAATCACATCTCCCAACTCCCTCAGCACCCTCCAGTGCATCGCATCCAGCCTCATGGACTTGTATATATCCAGCTTTTCTAAATAGTCCCTACCCTATTTTTTCACCACTGTTGGCTGCTCACCTCCTCCCTAAACTGTGCTGCCAGCTGCACTAGTCTGGGAGCTGACTTTGGTTGTGAAGACTGAGGTGAAAAAGGCATTGAGTACTTCAGCCTTTTCTGCATCATCTGTCACTAAGTTGCCTCCCACACTTAGTAAAGAACCCACACTTTCCATGCTTCCTTTTTGGTTTTTAGCTCACTGAAGATTTTCCTGCTAAGCAAAGCTGGTTTTCTACCATACTTGCTAGTCTTTCGCACATCAAGATGGTTCAATTCATAGACATTAGGGTTGGATCGGACATTGCGAGATCATCAGGTCCAGCCCCCAGCCCAAATGGCAGGAAGTCAGCTGGGGTCAGATGACCTCAGCAACATAAGCGTCCAGGCTTATCCAACATAAGTGCTTGCACCACTTCTGGGGTTGCACTGATGGTGCACTTCCTGCACCATCAGTAAGGTTTCTTTAAAATACAACCAGCTCCCCTGGACTCCTTTCCTCCTCAGACTGGTGTCCCAGGGGTTCCTGTCCATCAGTTTCTTGAGGGAGTCAAAGTCTGCTTTTCTGAAGTCCAGGGTCCTTACTCTGTTGCTCTCCTTCCTTTCTGTCCTCAGGATCATGAACTCAATCATCTGGTGGTTGCTGCTGCCCAAGTTGTCATCCACTACTACATTCCCCACCAATGCTTCCCTGTTTGTGAGCAGCCAGTCAAGAAGACCGTGGCCCCTAGCTGGCCACTCCAACACTTGTTGAGGAAGTTGTCCTCAACACTGTCCAAAAACTTCCTGGGTTGCCTGCACACTGCTACACTGCCCTCCCTGCAGATGTCAGGGTAATTAAAGACCTCCTTGAGAACCACAGCCTGTGATCAGGAAATGTCCACTAGCTCTTTGAAGAAACCCCCGTTCACCTCATCCTCCTTGTCTGGTGGTCTGTAGCACACACCCACCACATCACCTTTGTTGCTCTCCCCTCTGATGCAAACCCAGAGACTTTAAACAGGCCTATATCCAGTTTCATAATGGAGCTCTGAACAATCATATTGTACTTTTATGTAAAGTGCAACTCCTCCTCTTCCCCCCCATCTGTCCTTCCTAAACAGTTTATACTTATCCATGACAGTTCCCCAGTAATTTCAGCTATCCCACCACGTCTGTTATTCCAACCACATCATAGTTCTGTAGCTCTGCTAGGACTTCCAGTTCTTCCAGCTCATTTCCCAGGCTTCATGCATTTGTGTACAGACACCCGAGGTAACTAGCCAACTGCCCTATTTTCTCAGGAAGAATGAGAAGGCCTCCCTTGTGCTGCTTGTGCTTCCTAAACTTCCTCACTTACCTCAAGGCTTTGGTGTCCATCCCCTGGCAAACCTAGTTTAAAGCTCTCCTCACTTGGTTTGTAAACCTGTCTGCAAAAGTGTTCTTCCCTCACTTTATGAGATTGATCCCATTTCTTCCCAGCAATCCTTCCTCTTGGAACAACATCCCATGATCGAAGAATCCAAAAGGTTTCTAAGCAAGCCAAACTGAACACCAGATTATTTTTTCCAATATATTATACCACAGGCAGGTTTGATAATCTGAACATTCAGATTAAATAGCCAATGTACAGTATCTCTGCTTTCTTAAATATTACATTGGCTTCTGTCACAAAAGTACTTTTTCATTCATGTAACCTGCAGACATTGCTGAGATAAAGTTCTCACTGAAATTTCATTAATTTCAGTATAAAATGAAGTCTGTTTCTTATTTGTGTGTGCAATTCTACTAGTTGAATTTACTTCTAATTATGAGAAAGTATCATAAAAATTGTAATTGGTTATTATAATCACATAAGCATATATTTTAATATGAAAACTTTTTGATGAATTTAGTTCTGGTGAAATATTCCAGATTCACTTCAGGATAAAATCATAAAACTTGTGGCTTGGGACACTACAATAGCAACATTTACCTTGGCCTTCCATTTTGTCTCATTTTGGAGGGACAATAGTTGCAGCTTGATTTGGGCTACTAAATGTAAAATTTGCTTTCTCATTGTTAAAATGGAGCTCTACAGTCATCTAACACATTTTATTCTATTAATTATTTCAAGAAGCACTTCTTTTTGAGAAGTCACACACATCTGGTTATTTACTGTGAACTATATATTGCCTACCTATCTCTGGCAGTATTGCACAAGTGGTGAGGCTCTCTGGCCCAGAATTGTATTTCCATTACCCTAGGCAGAGCAAGCAAATGCAAGGGCCTATTTATTACACTTCCCAGAATTATTTTTATTCAAGACTAAGCAAATTAAAGTCATGAATAGCATCATAGCTTAACCTCTTTTATTTGTGACAGCAGTTCTCCAGCTGCTTCTTATTATAAAGCCATTCTTGATATGAATCCAAACTTTCCAATTCCATTTCCCTATCTTTGGTGTTTGGTTACCTTCCTACCTTTCAAACTCCTAAGGCACTAATATGGTTTGTAATGTGTAACAAATATCCCAACAGGGGATATTATCAATTCAGGAAACTTAAAATTCCTATGGACTACTTCCTTCAGTGTAAAATGTTCTTTCTATTGCCTTAGTTCCACAACACTTTATTTATGATAGAGATTATTTTCAATAGTAAAAGTAAGCGTAAGTAACTGAGCCTAAAAAGTTACCGATAGTAAAGCTACATGGTTATTTGACCTAGTAATATTCTGATGGCATTAGGTAGATTCAAATTACTTCAAATTAGCTATGCTTATATACATTTGTTACAATATTTTATTGTTGAAATATAATGGGGAAAAAGACAGTACAGAAAGCTGAGTCACGTGGCAAAAATCAAATCATCCTGTGTCCAAAACAAATCAGTTAAGTTCCCACTCTTTCCCATGTCCCTTTTTATTTCCTGAATGCTTTTTAAAGAGTTTAGAGGTTTGCAGTGTCCCAAAATTCAAACCCAGACTATTTCAGACCCAGAGTGATACCTGAATTCCACATTACACTTGACAAAAAGTGCCCCGGCAATAGTTTCTCCAATACAAATAGATGGGGTTCCAGCTTGTGTGTTTCAGGTGATCCCCTGGGAATAAAAAGTGATCTTCTAAGTAGATCAATATGGCCTCAACTCAAACTGGAAACTAATAAGCAGCTACAAAAATAATAGAGTACTTCTTTATACACTTTTACACAGGTACCCTAGCCAAGAAGCATACTACCAAAGTCTTCAGTTTTCTGAGTATAACAGGCTTGCACAAGAGCTACAAAGGCATCAAACATCTTTCCAGAAAAAAGGTACAACAACAACCTTCTGGCCATCAAAAGTCAAAAAAGAGAGAGAGTTGTTCAAGCCACAGCTGCTTGTGTAGCTAGATCTCTAATTTATAAACTCAATAACAAATGGCAGATGCACATTAAAAGTGCTGATATAATCAGCTGCAACATCCCTGATAGATATTTCCCCAAGCTACAAATATCTGTGTCAGTATAAAGCTGACTTCTTAGCACTATTTGTTTTGTGTGAAAACACTGAATGGGAATTTTATATCATTACAGGCAGTCCTCGATTTACAACGGTTTGAGTTACAACATTTCACACTTACAACATTTATAAATTGACACCCTGTTTCCACTTTATGACATCAGTTTCAACTTTACAATGCTTGATCCAATGCAACATCACGCCAGAACAAGTTTGCTGCGTCACTCATCTCCCTGGAAAACATTTGTGCAAACTTCCTTGGACACTTCCTTTAAGAAAGCAGACAGGACTCCAGAAAAACCTGCAGCCAAGACTCCTGAGAAGACTCCAGCCAAGAACCCTTCAAAAAGTTCATCGAAGGGCCTTTCAAAAAGTCCAGCAAAGTCACCTCAAAGAAGTCCTTCCAAATCAATGATTGCTATTTACAATATAAATACATTAATGTAATATTACTCTTCTATAATTGATCGAATACAAAATTCTGGGGTATTTTTGGTGAAAATAGGGTATTGGGCCTTGGTTCAGGAACGAATCCCCCATTTATTACATTGTTTCTTACGAGAAAATTGGTTCCAAGTTACAATGTTTCGACTTAAGACGTGGTTTTCAGGAACCAATTGTGTCGTAAGTCCGAGGACTGCCTGTACTTCACGAGCTAGCAATTTACATACCCCTCTGTCTTTACAACTTCTACACCTTCTTTTTTTCCAGTGTTCATGTAACAAGGTTCAGGGCATCCCCTTAAGGTTTCATATCTGGAGCTCTCTGCTATAAACTGTGCAGAAATTCTGGCAAGACTAATACAGTGAAAAAAGCTGCAACTCACAGAAGAAAAAAAAAGTGATGCTTGCAAACTTCTGCTCCTTATTTCTACAGCTGTGATTTCACCTACGAATGTACTAGTGTCATCAGTGGGAACAAACCTAGGGCAGCCCTCATTGGCAAAAGCATACAGTTTAATTAGTGCTTCAGCTGAAGTCTGCAAGAACTATGTTGGACTAGCCACTAGTGAAGTATAGAATAAAATAAGGGGTGTCCAACTCTCTGCACACACATGACCCACAAGAGGTTAAATTTGCAGCCCCCAGGCTGCCTGCCCCTCCCCCAAATTGTGCTGGCTGTGGGCAGCTGGGATTTCTGTGGTCTCCCTCTCTCCTAAAGCTTCTGCTTCCTGCCCCCCCACCAGGAAGTAGGTTGAGGCAGCACAGCACAAGCCATGGTTCTGGGGGCACCAGTGGTCTGGAGCACCCACATGGCATTGTGCAGCAGGGGAGCCCAAGGCCAAAGAGATGAGGATGGGGAGCACCTGTGTAGCTAAATGCAACATGGGTGTCTGCACAGCACACAGCCACAGCACCACCCTCCCCACCCCCCACACACACACATACACTTCTCCCCTAGTTTACTCAGCCCATCCTGTGGCCCCCAGCTGCTTAGAAGTTGGACAGCCCTGGAATAAATCAAGGTGGTCATACCACAGCTCATGAGTAATTGCAAAGCAAAGCAATATGCAATTCCTGGGGTGTGGGGAATAATTCAATAAAAACCCAAAGTTATTTTTCTCTTTCTCTATTCATTTACTATTTTCTAGGTTTTTTATTTTCTGTCATTCTTGCTATTTATTTATTTTAAAAGTCATTGAACAATAAATTCTTGTTTGAGCTATGATGCTTTTACACAGAACATGAGCTCTGGGACACATGCATCTCAAAAGCTTTGATTCCTGCTATGTTAAGATTTTGGCTTGTAGACAGAAGGGCTATGTAGTTTGGCCACTCCTGGCACAAATAAATGTATTCTGTTTATACAGATATACCTCAGCTAATACTATAGCCACTCTCTTGCTGCTAACTTCCATTCTGAACAAAGAAAACAACACATTATCCTGGTCTGCCCATCCTTTATACCTATTCATCTACCAAATTTTAAAGAACTGAACGTCACTGAATAAGGAAAGCCATTCCTACTCGTTATAAAAAAAACAGACAGTCATTAGGCAATTTATTAGAAATATCTCTTTTGAGTTAGTCAAACTTCTTTTTTCAGGTTCCTGACTAGCAATAAGAAAGGAAGAAAAAACCAACCATGCACTTTACATATTAGTTAAGCTAACAGGGTATTCTGTCTTGCCTTAAGTTCATAATACGAATGAAGAATGCAGAGGATTTTTTTGTAATAAATAGAGGATTACCGTGGATATTTTGTATCAGAAAATCTTGTCCCAGAATTTTACTGGGATATGAATGGAATTATATTAATATGGCTCAGTTTATTAACTTAATGATAAAAAATGAGTCATATTTTGATAGAGTTGTCATAGTCATGAACATGGATTTTTCTTCATGTATACTGTAAAGGAAATTACAATGCATAAATTCTTTGAACTCTGAATCTTCTTCTGCTATACTGTATCTCTCAGGAAAAAATGAGAATTTATTACACAGGTGAGAGAATGGAACTTATGCATTTTAGTCTTCACTACATTGTGATGGCTTCAGGGAAGTTATTAAAGCTAGATGCATTAATCCAAGAGAGACCTCGTGGCCAACACTGACCAAAGGTCAAGATTTAAAATTTTTCATGAGGGAGAAAAAAAGCAGGCATGCACAAAATCAAGAAATCAAGAGGCTAAATCCTGAAGATCTTATTCTAACCAGATTCCCATTTAACATAATGGGAGTTTTGCCTTGTGACTTGTCCCAAATACCAACACTGTACCCCACAGAGACACGTAACACAATGTGGTTCTAAAGAGCAGACAAATACAGACATGAGCTAATGCACTAGGGGCAATAGTCTATGCCCTTTGATATATATCATATACATTTAACAGTAAAAAGAGATATTATAAAGATGAAGGCAGGACTTTAAAATAGCACGTTTTACTTGATCAAGAAAAGAGGGGAATCAGTCAACATCTTATTTTCTGAAATTTTACATTCCTAAATTTTGAAATTCAGAATTTTTGTCAAAATAAAAAAGAAGTCAGCTAATTTATAAGTAACACCACAAAAAATCACCTTGTAGAGTTCTCCCCTGATATGTACCTGGAGAATGATAGGGGGTAACAATCCAGCTCAATATTCAACTTTTATAAATTGCCTCTCACAAACACAGCCATAAGGAACCTTATAATTCAGACAATAGTAGCTGCACCAGAAAACATTAATAGATGTAGAAAAAATCAAGATTCAGCTTTGAGAAAATTAATTGGTAATTTGCTTTACAAATAACATGCACAATTTCTTGTAGTCTTTACCACAACAATCTTGTAAATAAGCTGAACAGGAGTGGGATAATAAAAAGATTGCTCAGAAGCATACAATGTGTTCATACTAATAATGATCTGATAGATTACCAAAATAAATTTTATAATTAGCATGGAGTTTCTTCATTAATCAATTCAGAAATTTCAAATTGGTGTAATGTGTTCCAATAATCTCCTTCTGGGAAGAACTCTTGTGGCAGCATATTGTGTCTGCTGCAATTTCCTAACAGCATGGGCTGAAAGTCCCTATAAGAGTGAATTACAGTAATCAACCATTGAGATGACAAAGGCATTAATCAGCATCTCCATATCTTTACTGCTGATCATCGCTTTGAATCTGGCAACATTACAAAGATGATAAAAAGAAGATGTAACAGATACAGAATCCTTATCAAATAGTAAATCTAAACGCAATATAGCAACATTATAACATCAAATGATGCATGAAGGAACAGAAAAGCTAATGATTTAGGGCAGGAGTTTTCAACCTTTTTGGGGTCAGTGTACCCCCAGCGGCCAGTTGATGAGCAGGTGGGGAGGGTCCCCGGCACCTGATTGGTGGGAGTCCCAGTTGCATGGTGGTGGCACAGTGGCAGAAATGGTGGTGGTGCCTACTGCCAAGTACCCCCCCGGAGGCCTTCCCAAGTACCCCCAAGGGTATGTGTACCCGTGTTTGAAAACCCCTGGTTTAGGAGAAATGACTACAAATAAAGGATTGTTTTAATTTTTTACAGTAAAACAATGTCTTCTCTGAGGCAAACCATCAAGATTTCTTTTAACTGAATCAAATTGTATTGAATTTTAACTTAATTAAAAGTAGACTTAGTAATTTTGATATGATTCAAAATACCTGGTATCCAATGGAATATGGATTGGAATATTATTGGTAGACTTCCAATTTAAGCTGAAGTCTTTTAATTAAAATCAAGTTTAAAACACTTCCTTCTATTAATTTGACATGCATGCTGAAGAAACTAAAATTAACACCTTTAATGAAACTACTTCCATTTTGTACCCATGTTCAAAAAATGAGTACATCCCGCTTCCTTAGTGACTTCCTGAGTACTACTCACATAAGCATGGTGTACAGAAAAATACTGAAAATATAGATAAAAATCGCTAACTCTCCTATCTAATCTGACTTTATTGAGAGTTGAAGTGATTTAACAGCTTGCAGCAGGTGCTCCAAACCATATCAATTTGGGCCTTTAGAAAGAGTTAAAGATTTTCAATATTGCAGAACTAGGTTCTACTTTACCAGAATCATTTATAAACCTGTAAAATATAAAACCTGAATATAATATATATAAAATTGAATTTAGTTACAAACTTAGCTGACTATACATATATTTTTTTAAATAAGTATTCGTATGTATATATAGACACATAAACATATAATTATTGAATCTATTTATATTATATACTAGCCAATTGCCCATCAAGAATGACGGGAGAGGGAGCGGGCAGGCATGGAGACCCATGCCCCGCCCCCACCCAGTCCAGGCCCACTCTCCACTTCCCTCCTGCTGCTTGGGGTCTGGGCCTGATGTGGGGTAGGACTGGGCCCCAAGGGTGGGAACAAGCTGGGCTGACTCGGCAGCGGCAGGGAGACAGGAAGAGCAGACTTGGAGCCAACGCAGGGGAGGAGTGTGCCTGGGCCCGAGTGGGGGAGGAGGCCCACTCCTCCCCCACCACCACCATGGCAACCCACTTCTCCACCCCCCTCTCAAGCCCACTCCTCTCCAACACCCTCCGCATCAGACCCACACCCGGGCCCACTCCTCCCCTCCCCCCACCACCACCATGTTGGCCCCGCAAGCAGTGGTGATGGAAGGGAGGAAGGGCAGGCTGAGGCCAGTGCCAGTGGCCTCGTCCCACTGTGATATCCCAACCCCACTCCCCCCGCAGCACCGGCACCATTACCTCCAAGGAGCAAGAGGGGGGCGAGGCCAGCTCCAGTGGTCTTCCCCCCCCCACACTCCACTGTCGTCACCTAGAGGGAGCAGGGCAGGGGGGGCCAGACCAGTGCTCCTGGCCTGGCCCCCCCTTCCACCTGCTGGCCTTGCCCCACCCCTCCATCCCCCAAGTCCCCACCATCACGGCAGCAACCTGCCACTTGTCCAAATGCTTCTTCATGCTCTGACTGCCTGTTTGTCAGCCAATCAGAGTGCTAATAAAGTACTATGCATAGACAGAAAGACAGACAACTTAGGCTTTTATAATATTAGAATTATAATATTATTATAATATTATAGTACGTATTATTGGATTTATATGTATACTCAAATAATTTTGTAACCAAACTCATATGTGAAAAATGTTACTTCAAGATAATATCTTAAATTAATCCGAATGAAAAATTAACTATCTATTAACTTGTCTTTTGTCACATGCCCAGTCCATTACCTTCATTTATTAGAAAATAATGCAGAATTTAAAATGAAATGGTTACCAAACTTATAGATATATTTTATTCTTTTTCAATTTTTAAACAGAGTAAAACACAAATCCTAGAACAAAATACTTAAGGAGAGTCCAAACTATCCTTTACAACTCTGCAATTACCTCATGCCAATTAGCAATCAATTATCTGAAAGTAATAGAAAGTATACTGTAGACGAAACCATCCTGGATCCAAGGATACAGAAATTTCAATTCAGTTTCTTGCAAGTAACTGAGGATGAACATTTTAATTTTTTTCTTATTATTGTTTTCTCTAATAACCCTACTTTTCTTTAGCTCTATTAGACTGAAAGCTTTGCGGGTAAGGCACTATTTTCATATTCACTGTCTGAACAATTCCTACCATACTTAGATCCTAATCCATGACTAGGGCTCATAAGCACTACAACAATACAAATAATAAATACTGCTTTACACTGAGTGCCCTCTGAGATAAAGTAGGAGTGTAGAAAGGGAATTAGGCAAATCACTACTCATTGACATTTCATATTTAATTCAGTTCATCACTAAATGAGGATAAAATGCTAGGAAGTGTCATTAAAATTATAGGTAGAGCCCTCTGTTAAATTTACAGAAATTTAATATCACCCCAAGTCTCTGAATTTCCTGTTGCAAGTTATGCCCCATTAACATCTCTTTCACAGGATGAAGCAGCATGAAACTGACAAGAAACTACAAGATCAGAAGTGACAATAAGGATATGTGCCAAAAACACGATCAACCTTGATTACTGATATATGAAAATATCAGATGAAAAACTTTAAAAATCTCACTAAGTAATAGATGGGCCCATGATTCTTCAATGATTTCCAAAAGAGAAATTTAATAAATCTCAGCAAATATTTTCATATAATAGTAAGCAAGATGGATCATCTGTTTTTGGAGTGTATCCTTAGGCAACAAGATCAGAAGTGGCAATAATCTTAATGAACCATTTTTCTCAACATAACAGACAGATCTAGTAAGATGCTCCCCCTGCATGTGAATCACTTGCAATTGGTCATGTCGATCTGAGCAGAATTTTGCCTTCAAATTTTTAACCAGGCTAGCATTTTCTGATTCTGGTAGTGGCTTAAAGTGGCCAACTTGCTGAGAAACAGTTGTATTTTCAACATCAGCAACAGAGAAACTCAGAGCTATTTTGTATCCCAACCAGTCTTTTTTTTTTTTTTTTTTTTTTTGCTGCCTATTCCATAAATAGAAATAAAAGGAAAAAAAACTGGTTAAAGCTCTAACAAAATGTGTAGTATTTACTCCCTACCTTACTGCTTTTAATGAACCAAAATTTTACTAAGATGTTCACCACCAGCCGGAGGCTTAGAATTGCCAGTTTTAATTCAAAGCCTCTTCTTCACAGTTTATACTCAGCAAGAAATGCTTCCCACTATGTAAACATTCAAACATTACACTGAGAAAAATGAGGACAGTTTTTTTGTAAGAGTCTATTCTAGTTCTATGCAAAATGAAAAATGCTGGACACAACATCAAAGAGTAGGCTGGATGGCTTCATATGGTGTTGCACATGTATAGTAGCATTCCAGATTATCAATGGCAAAGAAGTTAATTGACTGAGTGAGAGTGCCAGTGGCGTAGCAACAAAGTTTAGTGCCCAAGGCAAAGCCCACAGCTCACATATCTAGGGGGTACATGCCCACCCATGCTTGCCCAGGAACGCACGCAGCAGCAGGAGCTGCCCTCCACCCATCCCTGCACCCTCCCAAATGAGCCACTTGCGGCTCTCTGTCCCACTCCTTGCCCTGGCTGGGCAGCAGATGTTGGTGTCCTTTTGCTTCGGCACCTGGGACGGTTGCCCTGCTCACCACCCACTTGCTATGGCACTGGAGAGTGCTGTCTACCAAACTGCCTTCTAATTCATGTCCTTCAGATAAAAGTCTAAAAGCAAAATCCAGTAGTCAGCCACTCACTGTACCAGGTGGGGAGGGGGAGTGGGGGTGTGGAATCAGTACAATGAATATCCCACAGTGCTGACATGACCAAAGCAAACAAACAAAAATTATTCATTTTGTTAACAAGGGTCCAGAGCTGTAGAACAGTACCAAAGAAGTGATATTAGTGCTATTAGAAAATTCTGACAGCTTTCAACCAGAGTCAGCTAATACTAAGGGAGACAGATGTTTTTTCAACATGGACGACTGTATTGAGCCTAAAGCATAACACCAGATCAAGTGATCTGGGATCTGTTCCTGTAGTACTTCAAGTTAGTCATTTTCAGGGAGGTAAATGTTTTGCAATATTAAGATAAAGTTTCTCAGCCTTAGGAACATTTTAGGAGTTAATTCATTAGTTGTAAAGTACTCAAACTCAGAAGCTGAGATGCAGGCTAAGTACAGATAGTCAAGAAGCCCGAGGCTGAATTGATTCACTCTTTGCAGGTTAATCTAAACTGCAGAGATTAAATTGAAACAGAAGTGAGCAGACATTTACCTTTGATTCAGGTAATGCAGCCACATACCTGCAGTGGCTCAGGCCAGAAGCCAGGGGGTGCTAGAGCACAGCTCTCTAGCCAACATGGGCTGTGTGTTCACTTCCTCTTTCTGATGCTTCTGAGGTCTCTGGGATTTGCTGTCCAGAATTACAGCAGCAGGAATTCTGCAGGGTTACTCATCAATTCCTCTTCCTACTTCAAGGTGCCTCTGGGATTTGTAGTCCACAATTGCAGCCAGCAATAAGTTTGAGCAGGGGAAGGGGTGTTTAAACCCCCTCCCTGGCCCCAGACTCCACCCAGGGTTTGTCTGCGGGGGATGGGGGGAGGACAGCCCCCACCCCCACCACACAGATGGGTTACATCCCCAGCTGGGCTTGCTCCCCCCGCCCCCTTGTCAGCCAGCCCTCACTGCTCCAGCTAGGGAACAGAGGGGCCCTGCTCTCTGGAGGAGACAGCCCAGCCCAGCCCAGCCCATGACTGCAAAGCATGCTGGGTTGCTGGGGAACTGTGATTTAACTTGAGCCAGGAAGGGGTCTGGGACAGAATTTTCATAAACCGGTTTAACCCAAATCAGTTAAGTCGGATACTACATTCAACTAGGTTTATCTTCAAGCAGTTTCAGCCATTTTGAAATTGGTTTATGTGCACTGAACTTCTGTTCTGTTACAGGCTTAAACCAGTTTCTGATTACTTAAACCAAATTATGTGTAACTTCTGTCCCTAGTCACAATATACAAAATGACAACTTGTTTTCTACCGTAATCTGTAAGAAAGTAGACACTCATCAGTAAGGATCTTGACATTACAGTAAGTCATTGCCTCCTCCATTTAACATGGGAAATGGCAGCACGAACCAAAATGATCCTGTTTAGAGACAGTTTGTGGAAGTAATCGGTAGGCATTTGGACTTCTCAAAAAGTGAGGTAGCTGAGGGCAACCATCTGATTTTCCAGGGACCCAAAAGGACTTGCACAGGGTGGTGCACATAACATCCTGCTCCTTCTAAGAATGAGCACCTGCCAAGAAGAGCCAGTATAGGGCAAATTATATTCCCCCCAGCCCCTGGTTCCTTCCCCAAAGCAACCAAGAATCAGGTACTATTACTTACACAAAGCATAAGTCAAAGGCTAGGGGCAGAAGTAACACATAAACCAATTTAAGTGATCAGAAACTGTTTAAACCTGTAACAGAACAGAAGTTCAATGTACATAAACCAGTTTCAAAATGGCTGAAACTGCTTTAAGATAAACCTGGTTGAACGTAGTATCAGACTTGACTGATTTGGGTCAAACTGGTTTATGAAACTTCTGTCCAAGACCCCTTACTGGTTCAAGTTAAATCAGGGTATGCTTTTCAGTCCAGCATGCTTTTCAGCCCTGGGCTGGGCTGTCTGCTTCAGA
The DNA here is from genome assembly GCF_001723915.1 of Gavialis gangeticus. Lineage (NCBI taxonomy): Eukaryota > Metazoa > Chordata > Crocodylia > Gavialidae > Gavialis > Gavialis gangeticus. Next base: position 20,350,977 of record NW_017729022.1, read on the forward strand.
GAGCAGGGCTGGCCCTGCCCCTCTCATCCATAGCTGGAGCTGTGGCTGGCTGAGAAGGACATGGAGACCACAGGCACAGCAGCATCTCCTTTGCTTCCCCCTGACCCCATCTCCCTGTCCCCCTCCCTCCTCCACCACTTGCTGCTCAAGCAGGGATTCCCCCTCCCTTCCCCCCCCTCTCCCACAGCAGGGATCCCAGTGGCATGAACCCCAGCCAGCATCTGGTCATAGTCACACCACCTCCATGCTAGCTAATGCTAGGAGGTATCTATGTGTGTGTGTGTCTCCAATTTCACTGGAACAATGGCATACAGAACAGTGTCCACTTAAGGGCTTTTTGGAATTAATCAACAGGTCAGCTGATAATGTCCCTCTGTTCTTCCCTAGAAATGCCTTGAAAAAGGCTGTTTTTTTGTTTTCTTGATGGGATGATATGCTGTGTGTTCTGATAAGCTCCCTGCTGGCTTGCTTCAAAGGCTACAGTCTGACAGTGTTCAAGAGGGGATAGAAAGAGGTGTGAGAAATGACCTGGTTTGCAATGCATAGGACCAGTGAGTGCTGCAAGTTTGCTACAGACAGTATGAAGAAGCAGGGAGAGGGAGACTAAAAAGCTCAGTATCATCAGCAGATGCATGCTCTCCACACAAGCAGTCCTCCCTCCACCCTTTGCCTCAGGCAACACTCCTGCCCCTTGAGCAACAAGGGGGGTGGGAAAAGCCTGGCGAGGGCTGCTTCCCCCTCCCCCTCTAGGCACACCTCAGTTAGATATTCTGCCAGCCAGGGTGGAGTTTTAAACCCTTCCCTTACCATAGCATCCTACAGGGGCCTGGCCACACCCCGCTCAGCTTAGCACTGTGGAAGGGAAGGGTGGGCTGCTTTAGTGCCCCCCAGCTTCTAGTCTGAGGCACTGCAGGCATGTGCCTGCATTTCCTCAAACAAAAGTGAATATCTACTCACTTGCAAATCAGTTCAATCTCTGCAGGTTTGATTAATCTGCAATGACTGAATCAATTCAGGCTCGGGCTTTTTGAATATCTGTCCGTAGCCAAGGTGTTCCATGTCCTGGTGTCACAACCCCATATTCAGGAGCAACAGGCCAGCAGATGTCACCAGCCCCTGCCTATTCTTCCACATGGGAAATACTGTAAAAGCAATAATAACAGGTGGAGGAAACTCTGCAGTTCCCTAACACCATAGCTCTCCACCAGCATAAACTAAGTTTTGGAGCATCAACCATGGGAAGAGAAACTTATCCATAAATACTATTACATAAAAAGAAAAAAAGAAAAACTAGGGAAGTTCTGACTAGATCCCCTTTATTTACACCTCACCTAGGATCATACGGGGTTGAAATAGAGCCTTCACACCAGCTACAAGTTCATGAGAATCTACTCTAAACCACTGATGGATCAGCCTCTGGCAACTTGGATTGGAAGATGTGCCATTAACAGGCTCACAGCTATTCTGATAGTAGTCACACTGGAGCATAAGTATGTATGAGTACATCGTAATCTTTCTGAAAGCTAGTGTCAAGTACTTAGATACACAAACTGGAACAAATCCATTTGGCAGCTAGAAAGGATTATATATGTTCACTCTTTTCCTCACATTTTTCCTTAAATAATGCCATTCATTTCTGGGAACTAGTTTGGTGTGATCCAAAGGCCTCTTGTAATTTCCATTTAAAACTAAATCATTAATTGAGAGTGTTAATGCTGTGCAGCTAGAACATACAAATCAAACGATTGCAACTGTCAGGGCGGTTTTTGTTTTACATACAGTTTATTCTTAGCATCATTAAAAGAAAAGTTAGGTGAGCAATGTTCTGGGAAAAAGCTCTGCAAAGAGTATCACACTTAACATAAACATGTCAATTTTAAATTTGTTCTTTGCAAACTTTCGTATTTATGTCATAAGGGAAAAGAAGCAGCTCTTGCAAGAGTCACTGCTTCCTACAGATGAGCCTGGAACATGTGTATCACAGCAAAAGGGAGTAATGAAAAGCAAAGGTAAGTTCTGATTATAATGAGACACCTTCACTGAAAATTATCACTTCTCTCCTTGCTAGAGGCTAAACATCCATATAAAGTGTGAGAGAAGTGTAAGATACAGGTTCAGCATACACTTTGAGAAATGTTCTAGCATTCACCAAAAAAGCAGCTTCTATAATAAGGAACATTTTTATCATTAGAAGCATTCTTCTCTATATGCCTTTATTGATCATGGCCCTCCTAAGAGCAGCAATAGTAGCAGCAGCAGTAGTAGTAACAGTAACTGTCACATCCCCAATCCTGATACCAATCATTGCTATAATACCATGCTCATGCTCCTTCTGTACATCCAAGAAATAGCGATAAGTCACCAGTACCAAGACAGAGAAAACTTGCCTAACCTACCCTGTTTGCTAAAAGGTCATTGTGGCTGCACCTATGAAATGTCTCTGCAGCAAGGGATTCAGCTTGTGTTTTCCAACAGAGCCAACAAGGACAATGCTTAAAACACTAGTGCTTACTTCTTGTCCTTAAAAGCAATAGGATTGATGTTTAACTTAGGATCAAAGTCTGAATTCTGTTAAAAGTAAACAGACAACAGGAAAAGAGTTAGTTCTAAAGATGAATTAACTAGACTAACCAGTTTGGGCATGTGTAGATGAAATGGAAGCCCTAAATTCAAGTGGTGGGTTTTTAAAAACACCACTTCAATTTAGGGCTGATTAAACCCCCGTGTTGTTCACACACCCTGCTGACTTACCTGCCTCTCCAGCAGTGGGAAGGGGAGGGCAAACTGCCAGCGGGCAGGGTGGTCCCTGGGCTGCAAAGGGGGCCAGTGCTTCCTCCTGTGGCAGCGGTGGCACCCTGCCCAGGCAGCACCCTCCTGCAGGCACCCAGCTCAGGTGGTACCAGGGGGCACTGCAGCCATGGGGGGAAGCAGGGCCCCCATGCAGCTCAGGCAGGAAAGCAAACTCCAGGGGAAAAAAAAGAAAAAAAGACCAGGCTCTCTGCTTTTCCTGGACAGAACCTGCCTTCCCAGGCTGCTGCCAGGCTTCCTGCAGGGCTTCCTGCAGAGCCATGGAGCTGCACAGAGTCTAGTGCTTTGCTCTGCAGCTGTAGGGGCAGCAAACTAAAACTCCTCAGAGGAGTTGTGCCCCAAGTCATTTAAGGCACATTATGCCACCAAATTTCCTACCACAGCTGGAATTATTGCACAATATGCCACCAAGTCCACAAACACCATTAAAGCGGTGCAAAAGCATTTAGCCCACTCTAAAGTGTTGTGTGCACACACCCCACATTTTATCTACACACGGCCTTTGAGAACCAAATAAAGTACTATTTCCCAGTCCCACACTAAGCCACGTATTTTCACTTTTGTTGTCAAGTAGTTGGCATCAGTTACTTTTATACTGGAATCTATGCCTACAAAAAACATTCTAGGCTTTGCTCTTCTGCTTTCTGAGTGCAATGATTATTCTTATGCAAGTTATAATAGAGTAGTGACCAGTGGCCAGCCATGGCCAGTGGCCAGTACACATCTTCCCTAATCAAATTAGGGTCAGAGGGTGGTCAAGCACAGACTCTGTGGGTTATGATCCAAGGGGCTCAGGGTGAAAGGGATCTGGTGGTGGGGGTCTACTACAGGCCGCCGCACCAGAACGATGAGCTAGACTAGGAATTTTCCACACAGCTCGAAGAGGCTGTGAGGTCTAGAGATATGGTACTCATGGGGGACCTTAACTACCCAGACATATGCTGGGAGGAGCAGTCAGCTAGATCTAACTGCTTTTGCAGGTTCTTAACCTGTACTCAGGACCTCCACCTAACATAGGAGGTAAGGTGTGCCACCAGGGGCAATGCCTTGCTCAACTTGGTGTTGGCCACAGGGGATGACCTGGTGGTGGACCTGTGGATTCAAGGCAGCTTATGGGGACAGTGATCACCAAATGATTACATTTGCTATCCAGCGAAGGGCAGGCATTATACCCAGCAGGGCACAGGTTCTAAACTTTAAAAAAGCTGACTTCAATAGACTCAGGGGATTGGTTAGCAGGGTGCTATGAGCTAAGAACTTAGATGCATTGAGGGTCCGAGATGGGTGGACATTTCTCAAGGAAGCCATTCTTTGGGCTCAGAGTGAGTCAATCCCATGGCAGATGAAAGGGAGCTGGAAGCCCCTTTGGCTAACCAGGGGCATCCAGGATACCTTAAGGGCAAAAAAAGAGGCATACATGAAGTGGAAGCAGGGGGTAGCTGGCAAAGAGGATTATACTTCTTTGGCCTGCACCTGCAGGGAGTCAGTCAGGAAGGCCAAGACAACGCTAGAACTCAGGCTAGCGTCAGGGATTAAGGATGATAAAAAGTCCTTCTTTAGGTACGTTGGGAGCAAAAAGAGGGTGTGGGATAGCATAGGACCCATACAGGATGGGCAGGAGGGCTTAGTGACAGATAGCAGGGACAAGGCAGAGTTCTTCAATGAGTTTTTTGCCTCTGTCTTCTTAAATGGGAATCTAGATGAACCCTCAACATACATCATGGACACCAACACAGGGAACATCAGTTGACCAATGATCAGTGCCGACATGGTAAAAAGACACTTGGAGGGACCGGACGTATTCAAATCACCGGGACCGGAGGGACTCCACCCATGGGTAATGAAGGAATTAGCAGGGGTCATAGCTGATCCACTGGCAAGGATATATGAGTGCTAATGGTGCTTGGGCTGGGTTCCAGAGGATTGGAAGAGGGCTAACATCACCCCAATCTTTAAGAAAGGGAGGAAGGAGGACCCAGGAAACTATAGACCAGTCAGCATTACTTCTATCCCTGGGAAAATCCTAGAAATCAAGAAACACATCTGTGGGAGCCCGCTGACTAATGTGATGCGGAGGGGTAACCAACATGGGTTTTTAGCAGGCAGGTCCTGCCTGACTAACCTAGTTTCCTTTTATGACAAGGCCACCAAATGTTTAGATGCAGGAGCTGAGATGGATGTTATCTATCTGGACTTCAAGAAGGCCTTTGACAAGGTATCCCATACCATCCTTATAAATAAACTGAGGGGATTTGCCTTGGATGATTACACGGTAGACTGGGTAGCAAACTGGTTCAAGGGTCCCACTCTGAGGGTGGTAGTGGATGGGCTAGTGTCAACCTGGAAAGGTGTGGGCAGTGGAGTCCCTCAGGGCTCAGTTCTGGGGCCGGTGCAGTTCAACATTTTCATCAGTGATCTGGATGAAGGGGTGGGAAGCACTCTGTCCAAATTCATGGATGCACAAAATTATGGGGTTCAGCTAACAACCTGGAGAGGAGGAACCAGATCCAGGCTGACCTAGACAGGCTGGGGAAGTGGGCAGAGTGAAACAGGATGCAATTCAATAAGGACAAGTGCAAGATGCTGCATCTAGGAAGGAAGAACTGCCATCATGCCTACAGTCTGGGGGGCGACCTTCTCAGCTCCACTGAGGCAGAAAAAGATCTTGGAGTCACTGTTGACTCCAGGATGAACATGAGTCGCCAATGTGATGAAGCAGTTGGCAGAACCAATCGCCCCTTGTCGTGCATCCATAGATGCTTCACAAACAGGTCCAGGGAAGTGATTCTCCCCCTCTATGAGGCACTGGTCAGGCCGCAGCTAGAGTACTGTGTCCAGTTCTGGATGTCGCAGTTCAAGCGGGTTGCGGACAACCTGGAGAGCGTCCAAAGAAGAGCCACTCACCTGATTAGAGGCCAGCAGGGAAGGCCTTATGAGGAAAGGCTAAGGGACTAAAGGCTATCCAAGAGAAGGCTGAGAGGGAACCTTGTGGCAGGGTACAAATTCATAAGGGGAGAACAACGTGAAGTAGACAACAATCTGTTCACCAGGGCACCCCCTGGAATGACAAGGAACAGTGGTCATAAACTACTAGAGAGAAGGTTCAGGTTGGACATTAGGAAAAAGTTCTTCACGGTCAGGGTCGCCAGAATCTGGAATGGGCTCCCAAGGGAGCTGGTGTTCACCCCATCCTTGGGGGTCTTCAGAAGACAGGCACCTGGCTGGGATCACATGACCCCAGTGATGATGTTTCTTTTCTTGCCTACCAGGGGCAGGGGGTCACACTAGATGGCCCACTGAGGTCCCTTCCAACTCTATGAATCTATGTCAGATCTCATTGTGATAACTACAAAAAGAAAATGAAAATGGGGGTCTTGCACTGGCCCCTGAGCAAGAGGCAAAACATGACAGAGGAACATCAATAGGAGATGCTCAGAGGGTAAGATATGGTAGCAAAAGACAAAAAAATGTGCATCTTAGCCAATGTTCAATAGTAAATACCCTGCTCACTAGTTTTATTCTTATACACTTTCAGGATCTTTGCCTGGTACCTGAAGATCAGTCAGGTATAAAGCAAAATTTAGTAGTGTCGTTTTATTTTATTTTATCAGGGCTCTTAAACCATTCAAGAAGATGGTTCATCAATCTTAAATATTTGCAGTTGATAGTGAATTCTAACTACTCTTTAACAGGATGAGAAAAATATCAATACGTACTTTAAAGCAGTAATACTGTACAGCTTTGAGTAACATGTTGTTGTCCTAGAAATAATGATAAACAGCAGCTGGCTACAAATTTAATTTTGCCTGATTTTGATTATGCAAATGTTATTACTCATTGCTGCTAGTGTGTCTCCCTGGGGGGAAAATTTAGACATTCCTTATCACAGGGCCACTAGCTTTGTCACAGTAATCAAAATTCACCTTTTCTTGTATCCTTAGATTGTTTTTCATTTAATGCTTAAGGCATGACAACTTTGTTCTCAAACGCCCTGATACTTCAGTGAGATAAATGCAGCTGGAGACCTGATTTTGCCTAAAATGCCACTGAACTCAGTAAGGTCTGTCCTCAGGCAACAGTTATTCAAGGTCTAAAATGTTTACCTTACCTCTCTCATGCATGTCTTTATAGTCTCCTTACATAACATCTCTGTTTTATGCATGACAGTGGACAAAAACATCTGATTTTGAGAAAATACACCAAGAGAGAATTAAGAATAGTGAATAATCTGAACCTGTTCACTGGGAAGTAATTCAAATACATGAATAAGGAAGAAACCTGGGGGAATACTAAAATGCATCATTATTAGAACCTAATAGACTTTACCCAAGGGTGAAAGTTGAACTTACTGAAGCCAAGGGAAAAACTTTCATTGCTTTCAATAAGGATAGCTTGACAGTGCCCAGTCTGTCCATAGGCCAGATGCAGCTGGTGCTCCCTATCTGGCATGGGCATGGCGGACACCATCTGGCCATGTGGAAGTGGGGAGGGTGCACAAAGTTTCAGCACCATTTCTCTAATTCATTTTCCCTACAGGTACAATTAATAATAATTGTTGGGGACATCCAGCCACCAGTTTGTTCCATCTCAGGCATACAATTCCTATACATCCATCTGTATTAAACCTTTCTGATGTCTGAGGATACTATATTACTCCTTTTTCTTCTACATTCCTTTCATCTCTTTATATACATTTAGAAAGTTTTCTATCTTTGTACCCATCCTGGCTAAAATGTAACAAGTGAACATAATCCAAGTTCGTGCCTAAAAATATTTCTAAAAGCATGTTTAAAGCATTGTAATGTAATACTTGTACCCAAAGGCCCTGAAATGAGCAGAGAAAACAGTTATGTTATTTAGAAGTTTGCTTAGATAAAAGTTTTCTGTTCATATTGCTAATGTAAAAGCAATACTGAAATATAAAGCCAGTATCTTATGTTGCACTGAGGAAATATTTCAAGCGCAGAGAGAAACTCCATCCAAGCCTAATTCTGCTTTGCTTGTGCATTACATTACACAGTGGCTAGGTACAGACATTCAAAACCCAGTTTCCCGTAAGCGATGTAGATCAGTAGCAAACAGAACACACATTCGCCCTTTGGGAGGGGTGCAGAAGGGGGGGCAGATTTTAGAGTGGGTTCCACCATTTCTAAACCAGTCTGTGCACCAAACTTCTGTTCCGTTATGGATATAGACTGGTTTCCGATCACTTATATCAGTAAAAGTATAAAGTCTGTATCTGGCCATTGATTGCAACACAGTGCACTAGTATTAGAGCTGTGCAAATCACAGACATAAAGACTTCATTCCAGAAGTCACCTTTAAGTAAGTGGCAATGTGTGTAAGGTTTTGTACGCTGCTGTGACAACTTAATTGAAAAGAAAGTGCTAAAAGTGTTTAAAATAAAAACTGATAAAAGGAATACCAATGGGTTACAAATAGATACCTCAAGAGACTTAAACAATCAAATAATGAAAATTGCCAATGGCTGCACTAATCAACTTCTGACTTCATAGTAGCTCTTGCAGCTGAGTTAGATATAGAAAGCAGGGTAAAGCAAACCAATGAAATGACAATTTCTTTGAAAAATAGTAATGACTCTACAGCACATTAGTTTATTTTAAAATTACATTATTTAAAATAATTTCTTCAGTATTTCATTTCTGGGTCAAGAAGAATGCAAGGCACTTTGAGCAGACAGATCAGTGAGGGGATGAGTTCTACAATAGCTAGTGCCTGTATTAAGAGATCAGGAACCGAGGTTATCGGTTCATGGCAGAAAAGGAGAATATATAATACCTGGGCAGTGCATAAACTCTGGTGGAGACAATTAATATTTGGGTTGAGGAGACACAATTAGCCAATAAAAATCAACATTTACATACCTTAAAAATAGTAAATGCATATATTAAGTTTCCTTTTAAGAGAAAATGTCCACTGAATGTGTATTATGAATGGCATGTGCTGTTAGATCACAACAGTTACAGAATTTTTGGATATATTTCTGTCCAAATAAGATACATGTTATAAGCTTGATATCCAAAGTAAGTGGTAAAAATTCTATTCACTTTGATGGAGCATTAAATGAGAAACAGTTTGAACCAATTTTGCAAATTATCACTTCCTTCAGCTTTGCTCTTACATTGGATAATATATTCTTGAACTGTGTGTGTACCAGTAAATTAGTTTATAACCCTCCTAACCCAGTTCCAATTAACATGTTCACTTAAAACAGCATCTAATAGCTTTAGCCTTCAGTCTGACACTCACTACAGACTGCATTTGCTGCCCCTGTATTATTCAGTGCATTAAAGAAAGCCAAAATGAAACCTACCTTTAAATTAATAGATTTTATGGCTAGAATGGACTATCACAGTTCATTCTTTGATCTACAGATAAGAGACTCCACCCAATGATTTCTGACTTGAGCCTAGAACTTATCTGAGCTGCAGCTTATTTTATACAAAATCTCCAATCTGCCAGGGGACAAAGAATCCACTATGTTTCTAGGTACATTGTTCCAATGGTTAAATCAGCCTCAGTTTTAAAAATACATGTTTTGTATCAAATATGAATTTGTCTACCTTAAGCTTCCAGTCATTGGGGCTAAGTACAGATAATCAAAAAGCTTGAGGTGGAATCACTCTAAGTTATGTGGTTTTCTGTAAGTGGTATAATTTAGACCTGTAGTGAACAGAACGCACATTTGCCCTTTGGTGGCGGGGTGCAAATCTTAGACTGGATTCCACCATTTTTAAACTAGTGTGTGTGTGCTGAACTTCTGTTGGGGATATAGACCGGTTTTGTGCACTGAACTTCTGTTCAGTTACAGGTATAGACCAGTTTACCATCACTTATACCTGTAAAAGTGTAATGTCTGTACCTGGCCTTGATGTCATTATGTCTTGTTCTAGTAAGTCAAAGAGCACCCTATCATCAGGGGGGCTCTTCTTCCTGTATTTACCAGTACACACCATGCCAGATCATGAAAGGTAACCAAATAGAAGGGCAGGATGAGTAGGTAACAAAATAAAAGGTGGAGAAAAAGCGTTTTCTTACAAAACTTATAAAATGGTAAATGGCAAAAGAATTTACAGAAAAGATACACTAATGTAAAAGCCCAAATTGTTAACACTGCTTGTGTGTTGGTACAAAGCAAAATATTAATAGAACTTGAAAACAAAGCTTTAAAAACCCATTTATATGGCAAGCCCCAGTTCTGCATGGACACAGTAAAGACTGAATGTGAACTGTCCTCTTGGTTCTTCTGAATTTTTGTAAAGAATTAATATTGTTACAGGGGTTGCACATATAGTTCTTTACATCATCAACTATTATAGATCATGTTTACTATAGTACTGCTAATGGCTAAACCAAAAATAGGGACAAGGAAAAGTACTCTGCAAGCACAAGGTAGTATATAGCCCAGATATCACAGGGCTTGCAATGTAAACAGACATATAGTGGGGGAAGGGCAGAACACACAAACAGAATGAACAATGTCATGATAACCAATGCTGTTTTCAGGGGTTGATTGTCTTTGGATAAGTTAAACAGAAGGAAAAAGGAAGTACAAGGGAAAAAAACAGGCAGGAAGAACCTATGTGGATTGAAGAAAGGAGAGCCTTTGAGGGAGTTCTAGAGAGAGGTTTGAACCCAAAGCACAAGTGCAGTTAAAACTGTAGGAAATTCGCAGTATCTGAAGGCCCCTTATTTGGCTGCTTCTAGTGGCCAGAGTCTTGCTGGCTTCTCTCTACAGGTTCTCTCCAGTGCCACATGGCAGCAAGAAGGAGGAAGGGAGGGGCTACTTGGCTGAATTATACCTCCTGCAGAGTGAGACAACTCTCCTCTGCCACACCTAGACCCAACAGTGTACGGGGAAACTAGCAGCCCAGGTTCAGCACCATTTTATCCTGTGTCTCTGGCTAAGTACAGACAGTAAAAAAGCCAGAGGCTGCATCAATTCAGTCCTTACAGTTTAGTCTAAACTGCAGAGATTAAACTGGAAAACAACTGGACAGGCATCTACTTTTCATAGTTTCATAGTTTCTAGGGTCGGAAGGGACCTGAGCAGATCATCTAGTCCGACCCCCTGCCATGGCAGGAAAGAGTACTGGGGTCAAACGACCCCAGCAAGGTG
>NW_017729022.1:20362912-20365466 GCF_001723915.1 Gavialis gangeticus
TTGGGATTACCTTCCTTTGGGCTTGGAGGATCGTCTCCTTAAGGAGCGACCACTCTCCTTGGACACCTGGCTTTTGATTCAGATAATGCAGCCACATACCAACAGTGGCTCAGGGCAGAAGCCAGGGGGTGTATTCGCTTCCTCTTCCTGCTGCTCCCAAGGTCTCTGGGATTTGCAGTCCAGAATAGTAGCAGGAGGACTCTGCAGGGATGCTCCTCACTTCCTCTTCCTACTTCCAGGTACCTCTGGGATTTATAGTCTGCAGTCGCAGCCAGCTATTTTTAGCAGGGCAGAGCAAGGCAGCTCAATACTCAGAGGAAGGGAACTTTAGCCCCAGACCCCAGCCAGGGTTTGCCTTGGAGGATGGGGGCAGCAGTCCCTGCCCCCCTCCCCCTTCCCCCAGCCCTTCTCTGCTGGAACAGACAGCACAGCACAGAGCTGAAAAATATGCTGGGATGCTGGGGGACTCTGATTTAACTTGAACCTGGAAGAGGTCTGGGACAGAAATTTCATAAACTGATTTGACCCAAATCAGTTGTCTGGCACTACATTCGACCAGGTTTATCTTAAACCAGTTTCAGCCATTTTGAAATTGATTTATGTGCCCTAAACTTCTGTTCTGTTACAGGTTTTAACCATTTTCTGATCACTTAAACCAATTTGTGTGTAATTTCTGTCCCTAGCCCCTCAGTTAGTTGCTTCTGGACCTGCCTCTGCAGGCTGGAGTCTCTCACTGGCCCCTATACCTGACCAGGCAAGCAGAAGAAGCTCTAAAACTCGGTAATGACTTTGCTTCTGTTAAAACAATTACCAGTAGTGCAAGCTGTGCTTACATATTTTTTAGAATAAATCTAATTTAATATAATTATTTTGTCTGACTACAAAGCAGTCTTTCATTTTTCTAACATTTTTATAATAATCAGTCTTTATTCCCGGTAATAATGTCATACCATTACCAGAAATACTAAGTCTTTTTATTTATACTAAAATTTGAGGTCCAGTTCCCAAGCTGACATAAGTGAGTGTAGCTTGACTGACTTCAAATAGAACTCACAGACTTATGCCAGCTCAGAATCTGCTCCCATCTCTAACTCTACTGCTTCTAGACATTTTTGGTAGACAATTAACATACAGGTTAATTCAAGCCTGATAATTCAATTTATGTGAGCCTATTGCTAATTTAAAGGATCATTGTAATGCCAATTTTGCTAATGGTTCTTCTTTTAGACTTTAATAGATCAGAATGTTCCCTTTTAATTTTCTATTTGTAATTCTGTTTCACAGAATGCTGATTTTAACTTGAAGTTTATTTTCCCCACTGAACTTAAGTGAATTATTTTCTCTTTTTAGGTAATAAAATAATCCCTCATGGAACCGAATACTTATTTCTACTTAAAATACCATGTATTTCTCCTATTACTTCAGCTTTTTTTAATCTTTAATATGAAACTGTTCTTCTAGTTCATCAGAGGTATCGTCTTTTGGAAGTGAGCTAAAGGTGTTCTCTGCAGTAAGTCAGAGAGAAACATGGAGAAAAACAAAATGCCAGGTAATAATGTCTATTTTACTTTGGAACCGATTTATTGAACAGTTACTTCTATATGTCACAATTCTGATTTATTGAGTCATTTATTATATCAGTATGTCACAGAGAATATTGCAATAGTTGATGGATATATCAGAGGCATTTAACATTATAGAATCAGTTTAATTAAATACATGAATCACTTCCTGTTTGGAAGAAGGTACATTCAGCAGCTTAAGCTGGTTTAAGCATTTCTTCATATACAGTTTTTATTATAGGCAGCGTTATACAATGATTTAGATCCAGCCTTATTTGTCTTACCTTTCAAACACCCCCTCAGTTTTCTCTTTGATACCCAGAATGCATTTGTGTCCTGACACAAGGGCTCAGTTCATTAAAAAAGCATGTCTGTGATTGCTGGCCCAGAGAGACTTCTGGGTGTTCCAGCTGCAGGGCCTAACATGATCATTCAGAATGAATTGTACCAACTCTGCTTGCCAGCCACAGCCTTCCACATTAACCATGCTGCAGTGCCCTACTCTCCAGGGAGTCCCTGACTCTTTCTAACTTGACTGACACAGGTCTCTTGGAACGGCTGTCAGGAGATATGCCTGGGTGCATGCTCAAGGAGTACGCCAGACATCCTAATAGTAGGGTGGGCTTTTCTTTAGCTGATTGCAGGAACAGCCATCATCCAGAAAAGACCTTTTATCCAGTACAGTGAAAATCTGAGAGAGGTTTCTTCTCACCTACCAGCAATATCAGTTCCTGAAATCAGTAAGCAAAAGGCTTATTTTATTTCCAGTATTTGCCTCCCTTCTCCCTTTAAAAAGCTGAGATCAGCTTTTTCACAACTAACATTAGCTAACAGTAAAGAACAGACAATTTGAAGAGACAAAACAGCTGTAAACTCTAAAGATTTCTGGATAATTTTAATTTAAACGACTATTGAGTTCACGTTCCAACCCCCACTCTGTACAGTCACATAGGTTGATGACAGAATAAATCTCACCTCTATAAAAATGTATG
>NW_017729022.1:20370466-20372681 GCF_001723915.1 Gavialis gangeticus
AACAGCTGTAAACTCTAAAGATTTCTGGATAATTTTAATTTAAACGACTATTGAGTTCACGTTCCAACCCCCACTCTGTACAGTCACATAGGTTGATGACAGAATAAATCTCACCTCTATAAAAATGTATGGGCGACATGGACTGCAAGAGAAGGTCTCATTTACTTTCCTCCTCCAATTCTTCTGTTACATTAATTGTTTTCCATTCCTTGGCAGTCTCTTAAACTGGCTTCTCCAGAGGTCCAGAAAGTGACAAATATTTTATGCAAAGGCAGGTATGTAGCTTCTATATTTGCAGGTACTTCTATGGGAGCAGGTAGTGAAGAGGAGGCACATGAGGTGCAACAGAATGCTCTGACAGAGCAATCTTATTTTGCTTTTCCACATGTGATGCTCTTAAAAATGTCCAATGAAAAATGTGAAGCATAGTCATTGAGGAAGTGAAGGATATCATTTTCCCATGAAGACATTGGGCACTAGAAACGGTTGCACAAGCACAATATTGAATTACAGAGGCATCTCCAGAAAGGCTGGGATTCTATTTGGAAAGACAACAACCTCCAGAACCCTGACTGTCAGGGCACAAAGGATGGGAGCAATGTGCAGACACAAGGTTAATCCTACCAGCTCTTTTAATTCTCAATAACAGAAATTATTTAATTACAGATTTTACCAAAACGAAATTACACAGTTGATCTTCCTAACAAAACCAAGATCATTACCCACTTTAGGGACTTGTTCTACTCTGTCACTTTCATATTGTGCATAGGCTTTTTTCTGTTGCTTGACAGCTATGCTGAAAAGAGGGCAGAGACAGAAATGGACAGTAGAGAAATGGGCAAAAGTCATATGCAGACATAATTCACCTCTCCTTCACAGGAATAGTGATGTTGGACATGTTAGATGTCTGGGGACATGCCTCCCAGAGCAAATCCCTACACAGCTCCTGAAGAACACTTTAGAATGATTTCTTCATGCCTCAGATCTCATTGGTCACATTTTTCCCTGAGGAAGGAACAGTCTGGGCTATACTCAGTAATCTTTCACCACTAACTTGCTTGGATAGTTAGAATTATCATGACAGGCAGGGAAAAATATTCTTAATGTTAAGTTTAATTTTGAAAAAGTATTTGATAGAAGTTCTACAGAAGAATGAAAGAGATAAGCTACCTGGTGCTAGAACTGTACAACATACACTGAACTGGTAGTAGACTGGGGGTAGGGACAGACATCCAAAAAGCCAGAGCCTGAACTGATTCAACCTTTGCAGATTAGTCTAATCTGCCTAGGTTGAACTGTTTTGTAACAGCACAGACACTCCCTCTGGACTGATGCAATGCAGGCACATACCTGTAGTTGATCAGGCCAGGCACTGGGGACACTAAAGCATGCCCTTGGCTGCAGGGAAGCCGTGCTGGGGGCGGGGGACATGGCCAATCTGGGCTGAACTGGCCAGAGAAGAATTTAATTCCCCACTCCCTGTCCCACCTGCAGGGACCCACACCAGGTCTGCCAGGTGCTCCCACCTTGCTGTTGCAGCAGCAGGCCACCATGGCTCCTGAGGCAGCAGGAGCAGGGAGGGGAATTATTCCCCCCTCTACCCACATTGTCCCTGGGGGACCACAGCTAGGTCTGCCCACCCCAACCGCCATGCTTGGTCCCTGCTTGGGGCAAGTGGGGAAATAACCCCCCTGCTGCCCCCTCTGCTGGATGCCAGAGGTAAGAGGAATAACTCCCATCCCTGCCTCCCCATAAGAGGCCCTGCCTCCCAGATGCTACAGTGGGAGGGGGCAGGGCCCTTGATAGGGGCAGCAGCCCCAGTCATAGTTTCAGGGAGCACGAGCCCCTTCGCAGCAGGGGACCACACTACAGAGCAGGCAGAACCACAGCAGACTGCGCATGGCAGCACTGGGGCCCAAAGGGGCCAGAGCCCTCCAAGCCCTCCCAGTGCTGTGGTCCATAGCAGCTTTCCCTGACCCGCAGTGCAGCCCTGCACCCCAGCCAGGAAGGGGCTTGCACTCTGAGAAACCATTACTGTTAGGGTAGCTTCTCATATTTTATAATTTAAACTTGCATCTGTTTACATAGTGGTGAATTATAGTAGTGTTTAATGTTTTATTTTATATTCTGCCTGAAGTTCTGTATAGCCTCATTCAGGGGTGTACTTGGTAGCCATGTTGGTCTGAGAAAAAAAAGACATACAAAAAACTAGAAC
>NW_017729022.1:20373182-20378292 GCF_001723915.1 Gavialis gangeticus
TCCTTTCCAGCCCTAATGTCTATGAAATCTATGAAATCAAAGAGCTACTCAACACAGCTCACAAAGATACTCTTGTGGACCCAGAGGGACAACCTTCCATCTTCAGCTCCCTCGGTGCAAAAATGAAGTTTATTTCCTACCTATGGAGACTTTTTACCATCTTGTACCATCTATACTTTTCCCAGAGCCACAGGAAGGGACTTTGATCCCAAAAGCCTGCAGAAAAGGATAAATTTTTTGCCATTTTCCAGTTGGTCTAATAAAAGGTATCATTTTGGAACCAAGAGTTCTAGTTTTTTGTATAGCCTCATTGTTATCTGAACTTTTCATTTTGCTGGTGGTTTGCAATATCAGCTGGCTTTGCCTGTTGCAAGCAGCTTATGGCTTTAAGTTTGCTTGCATGATGTTTCGTTCCTTTTCTATCACTGTGAGAAGTTTAATACAGGGGTTGTCAACCAGCAGTACTTGAGAAGGCCCTAGAGGGTATGCACAGGCAGGTGGGGACAGAGCTCTGCCACGCACCATCCCACACTGCCACACAGGCACCACACGCCTGGTCAAATGCAGGGGGCTGAGGAAGCTCGTACATGGTGGCTGCCACCGCTCTGCATTTGGCCACACCTTTCCCCCTCACCTCCGCATCTGGCCACCAGGAGTACACTGATCCCCTCTGCCTCAGGTGCACAGCCGCGCACTGCTGCAGCAGCAAGGGGGGAGCACCCAGCAGACCCAGCTTGGGTCCCTGCTAGTGGGACGGAGAGGGGGAATTAAACTTCTCTCTGGCCATACCCCCACCCCTGCCTGTCCCTGAAGCTGGGGAGCAGAAGGGTGGGGCCAGCCCTGCTGCACTGGAGCAGGAAGCCCAGCCCAGAGAGCATGCTGGGATGCTGGAGGACTCTGGTTCAAATTGAACCAGGAAGCGGTCTGGTACACATATTGCATAAACCAGTTTGAGTCAATTCAGTTAAGTCTGATACTACAGTCAACCACGTTTAGCTAAAACCACATTTAGCCATTTTGAAACTGCTTTATGTTTACTGAATTTTGTTCTGTTACAGGTTTAAACCAGTTTCTGATCACTTAACCCAGTTTATGTGTAATGTCTGTCCCTATTCTAAAGGGTAGAAATCTGAAGGTATTTAAAAGGAATTTGAAAGGAAACATTTTAAACAAGAGTTCTTGCAGAGTTTATATATATTTTCATTTGCAGGTGTTTCACATACCTTTTTAGAGAGTGAGAGAATATTTTTCTTCAGCTTTGGTTTGGATGTTTCATTTAGCAAAAATGTTAACCCTTTTTCATACGCAGATAGAACATAGCACAACCGTCTATTTCTCCCTACTTCTGTTAGCATGTCTCTGGCAATAAATTCTGCAGTAGCAAGAGTTGCTTCCCTGCTGCGTTCCACCTTGTAGAATCGTTAATGCTGGTGCAAAAACAGCGCAAAAGTGCTATATAATCAATGGTGTTGACTTATACTGCAGACCACTGACTAAGCACAAGACCTTCCATTAATTTAATAGGACTTTGCATTTGGCCATAAGGCCCCGATTCAGGAAGGTGCCAAAGAAGCTTAAAGTCCCCACTTAATCCAATAAGCCTTTGAGTTACTTGGCTCAGTAGGGGTGAATGTTGCAAGATGCTTTAGTGCTTTATTTAATTGGGTCCTAAAGGACTACACAACATAGAGGTGTATTTGTCTTACTCCTAAGGTATATATAAAGTATCTTGATCCTAAGGCATAAGTGGCTCTCAGGGCATAGGAAAGGTTGCAAATAGTTCTCATCAAATGGTGGATATTTTTGCGAACAAATATAGATTTTTGCATTGAGATTTTTCTTCTCCAATCTAGAACTGTTAAAGTTCAGTCACATAATGGACATACACAACTTAATCATTGTTTCTAATTAAAAAAACAAACTATAAATAAAAAGCAACAAGATGAAGGGTTCTGTCCCTGCTTTTTAAAATTCTTTCTTTCTCTCCTTTTCTCTTAATAACTTGAATAATAGCGGTAAAGGAGAAATTGTAAAGTCTGAGGGGGGTTCTAACTTCAGGAGACACAGTATATAGCTATAGAAAACTGGAATCAAAGAGGAAATGATTTAGATCATTTAAAAACCTGGTCTTGCCAAAAGCAAATGCAGATGAACCTAGACTGACATGTCCAGGAACAAAGACCAAATGATAGAATATCAGCTGAAGAGAAAAATTCTGCAGCATAAAAGGAGTGTGGAAGTTGTTATAGAAAAATCCTTTAAAGCCTTTAGCCAAGTATCCTGTTGCAGCAAAGAAAGCAAACAAAAAACTAGGTAGTAGTGCTAGAGGAATATAAATCAAAGCTGTTGATATTATCACTCTAATAGAATACTAGCTAAACTCACTGAGGGAATACAGTGTGCAGTATTGGTTCACATGCACTAAGGGAAAAAAATTCAACTTCCTTTTTCCAGGGGCAGCAAAGAGAGAAATGAGCAGTCAAAAAACAAATGTTAGTTTTGAGTCAAACAGGTAGGAGGAATGGCTCACCAGAAAAGTTGGACAACCCCAAAACAGAAAGTTAATCTGATTTTTTTTAAAGCATTACTTGGATTTGTTTTTTTAAATGCCTGAGAATAGCCAAAAAACCCAGAAGTTACCTGCAAATACTACAACATATTACCAGCTACTTTTTAATAATATGCTGAATACCCCAAATACTCAGCATTAAGGGGACATTCACATCACAGCCACCCTATTTCTGGTTCAAACTGACTCTGGCCACCTGAGACACTGCCACAAGCCCTATGCTGGTGGCATAACATTAATCATGGAACACAGCTGGAGCTGATCTTTATGAGAGAGATCTACAATATGTAAGTTTTTCCTTCCTCAAAAACAGCATTTCTCTGCAATTTCTACAACTCTTCCTTATCAATTTATAACTGCAAATGCAGGAAGGGGATGGGGGGTGGGTAGAGAGAAAGAGAAAGAAAGACAGTTTTTTGGGATTTTGTTATTTCTCCTTCCTCAGTGATATGATGGAGATGTCTCATACCCTTATTATTTAGTGCTGCCAGCACATTCTAAAAGTTGCTGGAGTTCCCCTTCTACAAGTATTTGTAGTTCACTTAAAACCTAATTCTAACCAGAACTTGCTATAGCTCTGGGACATATCTGTGAAAGAGAATATGTGTTATGTTACAGATACAGTACTGCTGTATGCTAGTTCAGGGTTGTTGCTTTTCCCCTGCCATGCAGAAGTTGTCCATTTTCCTATTACTTCTAGATTAAAATGAACTCTGAGGATATGTTTATACTATGTCCACAGCATACCTGGGAGTGCTACCAGGAACCATGTCCAGCTCTACATATATCATTTGCTTCAGAGGTACATATACCAGTCCATGAAAATGAGGCCGAGTGGCCACTTCACAGTGGTGTTGAGTGCATAACCAGTTCCATTCTTCAACCCCCTGCAAGAAGGTGACTATAAAGTGAAAAAAGCGATGACAATTTTTCTTCCATTTCCAACTGTCTTCATTTTCTCCTAAAATATTCACATCCCATTGTACACAAAGGTTTTCTGACTGTTTCAAATTCATCAGCTATATTGTATAACATAACATTTCTTGCTTACAGACATCTCATCATCTGTGTGGGGATGGATATTTGCCCAGCAATTATTCTATTTTGTTCTACCAACTGAGGTTTCAGGACCAGATCATCAACTCTCAGAAGAGTTTTGCTGATGTATTTCAGTTGGGAATCTAGCCCTTCAGATTTTGCTTGAGTTTCATCAGACTACACACAGTAGGCTACAATGGGCGCATCTACATGAGACACTACTTTGCAGTGGTTACTGCACATTTATTTAGTACTTGTATAATTAAGTTCTAAATAAATGTGCAGTAACTGGAGTTTTAGTGATGCTACTGAGCAGTAGTATATTAGCACTGTTGGTGCTATGATGCACTACTGCACAGTATTATTTGACTACTGCACAGTTAGTATCTCATGTAGATGTGCCCCGCGTGACCTATTTTGTTGCAAGAACACATTTTAAAGATCTTAAAATGCAGAATGCTTGAAGATAAACATCTCAAAATTAGAGGCTTGCCCTTGTTACATATTGACATAAGGTACATGTGCTGGATACTTTCAGAGCGAGGCTGAGCTTCTAATTTTTACACTGTAACAGAGGTTTGTGCTCAGTCCATTTGTTAGAATTGTGTGTTTGTACAGTGGGGCACTGCTCCATAACTTGTGGTCCTAAGCACTACCACACCAAGTGCTCCATGTGAAGAATATCCTCAGTAGCATATCCAGTATGAAAGGGAGTAATAGTAAATAGCAGTATAAGGAGACAAAACACCCAAAGGTAGGAAGGGTATACAGTAGGGCTTCGTGAAATTTCAATGGGTGTTTCACTTTGAAGCTGTTTTGACAAGTTTCAAGCTCAAAACAGCAAAATTGGGATGAAATGAAAGGCTTTGAAACAGCTTCAAAATGAAATGAGGGCACTCAAAACATTTTGAAAGTTTTGAAACATTTTGAGTTTCAAAGCTGGGCTTGCTTGCAGCTAAGCAGAAACTAAGAAGAGGTGAAGAGGGGGAAGGACTGCTCTAGTATTGACATCTATATGTCAGATATGTGGGGAGCCGGAGGAAAAGCAAAGGCAACATCGGACCCCTGCTGAACCAGATGGGGCAACTGACAACTGATGGCCAGGAAAAAGCCAACCTATTAAATGGGTACATTGTGTTGGTCTTTCATCAGTCCCATGGCACGCCCATGTCCACCACAGGAAAGGGAGGTCCAGGTGAGGGAGATCCCCTGCCCTCCATTAATGCTGACCTCATAAAGGAACACCTTGAGAGGCTGGATACCTTCAAGTCAGCCAGCCCTGACAATCTACACCCCAGGGTACTCAAGGAGATAGAGAGCATCATAGCCCAGCATCTGGCACAGATCTTTGAAAACTCCTGGTGCTCTGGTGTAGTACCCGAAGACTAGAAGAAGGCCAGCGTGGTGCCTATCTTCAAGAAAGGAAAGAAAGTGGATCCAGCTAACTATAGGCCCATCAGCCTGACTTCTATCCCAGGGAAGGTCTTACAAAAGTTTATCAAA
>NW_017729022.1:20383292-20385372 GCF_001723915.1 Gavialis gangeticus
GCAGTGGCAGCCTGCTGAAACCCCACGTGCAGATCTGGGGGCCCATGCCCCTGGGAAGAGCTGGGAGAATTGAACCAGGGGCTAAGGAATTGAACTGGGGGCTGGGGGAATGTTTAGGTCCCTGAATATTCCCCCTGTTCCCAGTTTCATTCCCCAGCTCCCTGATCACTTCTCCCAGCTCTTCCCAGGGGGTGCGGGCCCCCAGATGATGCGGGGTGACAGCAGACTGCCACCATCAGCTGGTGGTGGCAGCAGCTCTGAACTATTTCCCCATCTGGCAGCAACAGCCTGCTGAAACCCCACATGTGGATCTGGGGGCCATGTCCCCTCCCCCCCACTCCAGGAAGAGCTGGGGGAATTATCAGAGAGCTCGGGGATCAAACCAGGAGCTCCAGCTGACAGGTGGATCCTCCCCAGCTCTGGGGGAAATAACAAAGTTATAGGCAGTTCCATGATTCCCCATTATAGCCTATGGACAAAACATTAAAACAGCGAAACAGTTTCGACAAAATGAAACAGAACAGTGCTTTGAAACAGCAAAATGAAACTGTCCTTTCAAAACGGTGAAATGGAAGTCAAAACAAAATAGTGCTGTTTCGCATGGCCCTAGTATAAAGGCTCTGAATGCTGCTAGATCATTTTTATTTATACAGACTTTTGAGTTCATGCTCCACCTCCCCTTTTCCCTGCCAAGTCCTCAAGAACTAAGGAGTAACCAAACAGCACACCCCACCCTGGCCAAAATGCTCTATCAGCAATTGGCTTATGCTAAAAAAAGCTGATCAATACCATCATCCCTGGATACAAAGCAAGACTGCCAAAAGTGCTGGAAGATAACAAAACCAAAATTTCATCAAACAACCAACTAACATTATGTGGTTATTGACTGCAACAATGGAATTGCAAACTTCAAATTAGATTGTAGCTTAATTTAGAGGACTTCCTAGCCTCTAAATACTATAAAAGAAGAGAAACGGGACAGATTGGTCTGGAGAGGCTCTGCATTAATACGCTTCCTCCTGTTGTTCACTCTTTGCTACTGTGAGATACATGGCACAGTTCGCTGACTGAGCATGGTATCTTTTATGTTCTTAGGTATGTTCTTGCAGATTAAAGGGTTCACTACTCATCAGTATTGCCATCTCACTCAATGACATGCCGTTGGAGAAAAGCCAAGTGAGTACCATGACCTGGTATCAGAAGTGAAAGCAGTCTGGCAGTTCAAAGGGATGAGTGTGGCACCAGGAATGGTTAAACTGTGAAGGCCCTAATGCTTGAAAAGGAGCAAGCCATTCCACTGATTCAAAGAGCTGAGCTCCTAGCGACAAGGTTACCTGAAAGGTTCTCCCTCTGCTATCAAACAGACATGGCTTGTCCATTTACTGTCCGCTGTGTACTACATCTGCTGTGCCATAAACCTATACGATAACAATATCCTTATTATTCTTAGGCTGCTGGCACATGTTATGTTTCTGGCATGATTAAGGTATTAATCACACCAGAAATAGCAACTGGCTACACATTCACAGAATTTATGGAGCCATAGAAATCACAAGCCAGACGCAAAGATACTACTTGAAAAATGTGTAATATCTTTGTCATCAGTTTGTATGGTGCCAATAATTTGGACATGTAGCATGCCATGCAGGGATTGCCACAAGGCTTGAGCCCCAGAGCAGTGCTGATCAGTTGATTACCAGGAACAGTCCCAGGACTCAAACCCTTGGATGTTTCCTGCCAACCAACTGCCAATTGGGACTACCCCAGGACTTGAGCCCCAGGGCAAACCCAATCTACTGATGATCAACTGATCATTAGCTGCTCCAGGGACCACAGTAGGATGTGAAGAGCCCCATGGGTCCCTGGAGCCAGCTGATGACTAGCTAATTGTTGGGCACCCTGCCTGCCAGTGCAGGGGGAGCCTGGGATCATGATCCTGGGCTCCCCCTCCACCAGTAAAATTACATGATTGGGATCCGATTCCCAATCCCACAATTACACTTCCTGCCATGCACATCTGGCATGGCAGGAGGCACAGTTGTCAGGACTGGGGATCAAAGCCTTTAAGTAAATGTCTGGC
>NW_017729022.1:20390372-20392349 GCF_001723915.1 Gavialis gangeticus
CCTCCACCAGTAAAATTACATGATTGGGATCCGATTCCCAATCCCACAATTACACTTCCTGCCATGCACATCTGGCATGGCAGGAGGCACAGTTGTCAGGACTGGGGATCAAAGCCTTTAAGTAAATGTCTGGCAATAGCCTTAGTATCATAATTAATAGGAAAAGTCTATTTATAGCTAATAAAAAAATACATCCACTACTTTCATGACTTTATATGCTTCAGATATAGAAACAACATATTTTCCATCTCAGACCAGAAGAGAAGCTTCAGATTCAGATCAACTAAAGAAAAATACTAGATCTATTAAGATGTTCATTGTTGTGGAATTGTAATTTGCACCTTGAGGAAGAAAGACAGAGTTGCTTTTCCTACTTATTGAAATGAAGATAGCATTAATGTGTACTAATCTACTATAGCTTAGATTTGCTTCCTTTCTCCTACCTAAGTATTTTCCACACATTGGTCTCTGGACTGCAAAATGTTCACAGAGACCAGCTTGGTGGCTCACAAAATGAAACACCCTGAGAAAGAGGCAGCTGGGCTAGGGATAGTAGCTGCACATAAACCAGTTTAAGTGATCAGAAACAAGTTTAAACCTGTAACAAAACAGAAGTTCAATGCACATAAGCCACTTTCAAAATGGCCAAAACCTGTTTAAGATAAACCTGGATGGATGCAGTGTCAGATTTACTGATTTATGTCAAATTGATTTATGGAATTTCTGTCCAAAACCCCTCCCAATTCAAGTTATTTCACAGTCCCCCACCATCCCAGGATGCTTTGCAGCCCTGGGCTGTGCTGTCTGCTACAGCAGAGCAGGACTGGCCCCACTCCCCTGCTTTCACAGGGCTGAGACAGTAAAGTCTATGCTCCATAGCCTCTGTCCATGCCTGTTAGACTGGCAGGATGTGGGGCAGGGGAACAAACCCCAGGCTCCCCTAACATAGGTCTGCACAGCACAAGAGGAGGAAAAGCTGCCCCCATCCAAGCCAGGCTGGAATCTCCTTAGACCTACACCTCACCGGCTGCCCTTGCAAGAGGCTGGGGGAGGCAGAGAACACCCCCCCCCAGCCCAGCACCAGCCCCCCCAGCTGGGGGTCTGTAAGGCATGGAAAGGGGAAAGCACCCTCTACTGGGCTTTTATCCTCTCCTGCAGGCTAGGGAGCCAGATAGGATCCCTTGACACAGCCCCCCTACTTTCACAAGACTGGGGTAGTAAAGCCTCTGCTCCCTAACCTCTACCTGTGCCTGTCAGGACCATATCGAGTTGTGAGAGAAGGGAATTCCCTCTCTGCACCAGGAGCAGGGCCTACTCTGAGACTTACAGATCTGGCCAGCCCCAGGCTGAAAGAACTTTCTCCACTACAGAGAGATAGGAAGGGAGTTGGGGGGAGGGGGTCTGGGCAGCCAATCAAGGATGAGCCCTGCTCAGCTGCATTCTGGTGCCTTTGGCAGTGGTAGGGGCCACTGTATGAGTCTGGCTGAAAGCAAATATCAGTTTACTTTGTTATCAATTCAATCTATGCAACTTAAAAAAACCCTGCAAAGATGGAATCAATTCAGACTGGGGCTTTTTGACTATCTATCCTTAGCCTAGATGCCTGGGAGCTTTGTGCATCCCTTAAGGGTCAGGCCACAGAAAAATAAATTGAGCAGTAGAGTTAAGTATAGATTCTTTCCATATTAGGATTATAATAGGAAATTGTAACACCTGAATAAATGGTATACAGCATCTTGGCATTACTGCCGTGTTGGGGAAAATCAACCTTATTCAGATCTTCTGTTCGTATGAGAGTCTGTATCTCTCATACCTGTCCTGAAAAGAATGTAAAATAGCCTGTAAAAATATTGAAGATTCCCATTTAACTCAAGTGAAGGGGGCCTATGCATATAAAGCATCCAGTCCTAAGTCAAGCTGGTGAAATAATATTTAAATATTGAAGAACTCTGTGTGTGATATATATTATTTGGATGG
>NW_017729022.1:20392362-20396041 GCF_001723915.1 Gavialis gangeticus
TATATATATATATATATATACACACATACACACACACACATATATATATAGGGAGAGAAGGAGATTACTTTTTTCCAGTACTTTTTAGGCTTATAGAACCAGTGTGACAATTTGCAACTGCATTTGAAATTCACAAGTTATAGGGCTTGACATTCATCCCACACTATTCCCAAGGCCATACAGTGAAAACAACAGCTATTAGCACTTGTCCTTTCACATGGCCAACATTCATTCAAGTGTTCTCTCTCTTTTGTATCCCAATCCAAAAAGGGAACATATTTAAGAGTGCCATCTAGTGGCTAAATATGTTCATTACACCTGCAAGGGGCAAAGATTTTTGTGGGTGCTATACTTTATTAAACCATAACATATTTTATTAGAACCTGTTTGGAAGAGACTTAGACAAGCTTTTGACTGCATTGCTTTTTTTTCTTTAGGACTCAACAGAAGGCATGAGAAGACTGCATGGTTTCCATGGTTTGAAGACTGATTGGTCTGTGTGCCCCAGATGTTGCTCCTACAGCAGCAGTGTGGTGTCCTTGCACCCATCTGCTGTTAGGGTGCAGCCTCCATAGGGATGAGAGTGCCATTCTGGTGCCCCTGCTTAGTTGGTGCCAAGGCCTCACTTGCTCCCACCCCAAGTTTCACTGTCATTCCTGTCTGTGCATATTTCTTGGACTATCACAGTGATATCTCTCCAGCAGTAGTATTCATTACAATTAATATGCAACTTTTTCTTTTCTTTCTTTCCTACTGAAAAGTGCAGCCAGTACCAAAAAGCATTGGCAGGGGTCAATGCTTCAAAACGTGTGTGTCTGGTGCTTCTTGAGTCAGAGATGGGGCACATCCACAACTGGTGGGGCCAATTTCACTCACCGTAACAGCTTCCAGAAGCGGCGCAGCAGCTTTTGCTGGTGGCCGCCATGCCCCGGCTGGCACTTGCAAGGGGGCACTGATGCTCTCACCTGCCCCCCCGCTAAATGGGGAGTGCAGCCAGACAGGGGGTGCACTGGTGCTCTTAGAGGGTGTATGTGTACCCCTGTGCACCCCCCTACACTTTGCCCCTGCTTTAAGCTACTGGAACATATACACACCCGAGGCAGACCCAGGGTGGGTGCAGTAGTGCAGCCCCTGAGTCCTGTTCCACCCAAATTTTAAAACCAACTACCTGGCAGTGGCAGCAGCATTTCAATTCAGGCAGCAGTGCAGGAGTCAGTTGACTTCATGGGTCATTGCAATCAACCCAATTTTTTCTAAACTCTTCATTCCATAGGTGTTAATAACCTTTTCTCATTTTTTTTTTAGTGATCATGATGTTCCTGATAATGCTGTCCCTGATAATGTAGCTCCCATTTCACAGCTAAGCAGACTGTTTTAACTCAAGTTAAAAACATTAACTCAGGTGTGGAAACATCAATGCAGGTGAACATCAACTAAGGTGAACTTTCAGTGAAGCATTGCACTGTCAACATGCTCAAGAAGGATTGATTTTGTTTTATGAACCTGAAAGAGACATAGATTTAACTCCAATGACAACAGGACTAAAGAAACAACATATTTGAATTATTTTTGCTAAGTTTGTTATGGCTTTTGCTATATAATATGAAAATTTATGCACATTCCAACAAAATTATATTTGTTTTTACTTTTATCTTAAACTGAGTAATATGACCTTAGGCCCCTAGTATATTAGTAAAACTTCCAGTTTCTTTTTACCTGGAGAAAAATGTGTGTTGCCTTGCATGTGATGATGCACCACACTATATGCACCACACTATATGCACCACACTATATGCAACCCGCTTTTCAAAGGGGGTCATCCATGTATACCCCCATACATCATTTAAACTGACTCTTAACCTTGATCACGTGAGCAGTCATGACCTTAAAGTTAAGCCCACCCTTAAATATTTTGATAAATTGTAGACACCAAATTTCATAGAATTTTTAGAGTACTCTGGACCAGCATCATGGGTTATTCTTAGACAAGCCCCACATTTTGGTAGAATCTGGGATAACTGAGAACTTTGAGTCCAGCATACTAAGTGGTAATACAAGAAACTGTTTCAAACATCTAAAGGAGCAATTTTTTAGTCTTATATCAAAGGAGAAAGAAACGGGTAAGAAGTGCTTCATTTTTACTCCTTAAAGAAAAATTCTAAGTACTTATAACATATCAAACCAACTCTATTTGCAAGGCTCTGCCTTCATGGTATTTAAGAAAAAAAAAAGTGGGGGGAGAGGGGAAATTGAACATAAAAGGATAAATTGTTAGATTTAGCAGCAATCCCTTTAAGAGAGTGTTTATGATTTGAGATTAGTGCCCAGAGGCTACAGTGAGTCAGCAAGCCGGAAAGATGCCAAATGGGAAACAGCAACAACTTGTTCAACAAAACAATAAATGCTGATTACAGTGATGATGCAGAGCTAAAAAGCTATTGACATGAAATAAAATTATTCAAAGTTAGAACTATGTACTAATGAAAGGGGACAATTCTCTCTACTTCAGTGGGCTTTGGGGGAATATTAGTAGTGTGACAGACTTACCCAATCGAGCTCCAATGTGTCCAGGGGCTCGAGAATCCTTCATTCTGATTGGTGGAGCCAATCCACCAATCAGCAACAAGCTGGGGGAAAGCGGGCACCAGCCCTTTCCTGAAGGGAAAGGGAGAGGAGTTCCCCAACGGGACTGTGGACTGCAGCACGGCAGGTCCACCAGACTTCAGAGGCAGAACCCCCGAAGCATATAAAAGGAGAGCGTGTTCAGCACACTAGGGGACAGACACAGCAAGGGGCAGTAAGGAAACAGGAGGTCCAGAGACGACCATCCTCAGGACCCTGCCTGAGCCTCAACAGTACAGAGATTGGCACACAGCACTCAGACTCTAGTAGCCGCTGGAGGCAGCTTGAGCCTGCAAACCTGGCAAGTGGCTG
Organism: Gavialis gangeticus; assembly: GCF_001723915.1. NCBI lineage: Eukaryota > Metazoa > Chordata > Crocodylia > Gavialidae > Gavialis > Gavialis gangeticus. Next base: position 20,395,297 of record NW_017729022.1, read on the forward strand.
GGTAGGTAGTGCATGGATCGGCACATAGGAGCAGCTAGAGGCTGCTTGGGCCGTACCTGGTGTGCACGCCAGTGCATGGAGAGCTGGCCCTGGAAGCAGCTCGAGGCTGCTCAAGTTAGCCCTGGCTCCAGGCTGAGTTACGTTAGCCCTGCAATGTGGCTCTGCATTTAACTAAAAGAGCCCCGGTACCCATAGCAGGGCTCAGGAAAGGGAAGGACCCCCGGTGTGAAGCTGGGGAACCTGAGCCAGTAAGGGCTCAGCTCCCATAGGAGTGCCCTCAGTGCCCAGTGCAGGGCACCGGGCCATCAAGAGGAGCTGAAGGCACCGCCGGAGAGAGGTCCTCAGAGGACTGGCCACCAAGGGATGAGCCTTGGCTGCTTCAGAGTGGAAGCATGAGCTGCTGGGGAAGCAGGTCCCACTGGGGAGGTGGGCTTGGGAGAGGAGGGTCTTCAGTCTCCACCCTCCTCCATTGTGGGAGGGGGCATGCCTACATCCCAGGGCCCTAAAGGGGAGGGGCTTCAGGGAACACCCTGGGGGTGCTGAATGCATCCCATATTCTGTGATTGATGTTGCTTCATACTGTAGAGGTTAATATAGTTAAGGGTACTCCTTAAGGAGGTTTATATGGGTTTACCTGTCTTCATTACCTATATATGTTTACTGCCTATTATTGGAACATTGCATTACTACCTCAGCTTACCTGGGTTTATCTAAGTTGATGCTTATATGCGTTTATTGTGTTGAT
>NW_017729022.1:20396088-20397347 GCF_001723915.1 Gavialis gangeticus
TTTTTTCTGGGGGGGGGGGGTAATTATTGCCTATGCTGTGAATCACCCAGTTTATGTTTTATAGTCCCGCAAAGTGGTGCAATGTGTTGATTGCAAGTTATTGTATATGGTGCCCCACACTAATTCTGTTGTAAACATTTAATGTTTCTTAATCATATGTATTTTGTGTAGCAAAAAATGTGTATATAGTTAGCACTTTGTCTTGGCCTGGCTCTATAGAGAAGGAAGGGAAGTGCTCCCAGGTGGCAGGCCCCTCTCACAACTCTCTTGCCTGACCACCCCATCCCTTCCACTTGCAGACAGGGCATACCCCTGTGTGTACCCGGGCTACAGTAGATTACAAATACTACAATCACATAGGCCATGTACAGATATTCAGTTTCTCCTGGGAGAGTCTCAGCTCTTCTTTCAGAGCAAAAATGGCAGCTCCAGGAGAAAAAAAATAACCTGGAAACAACCAGGGTTAAATCATTCCCAGAAGAGTTTCTCCTAGAAAAACAAATGTCTGTACATATTCCCTTCTGGGAGAAGCCACAGTACAATCGTCCAGTATCCCAGGGTGCTTTGCTGTCACACTTCTCCCCCAGGGAGATAAGGGGTCACTCAGGCTAGACTCTATTGACCCAGCCAAGCAGAGAGCAGGACATGCCCCCTTTACAATCCCAGCATAGTGCTGCAGGAAGACACAGGCTGACCCCAAGTAGTCGAGGTCAGCAAATCAGTGCTGCCCCATGCACTACTGCCATCTGTCTCCATGTTCACCAAGAGAGCCTGGAGAACATGCTGAGATGTGTGTGCAGAAGCCCCCTTTATGTTCTATTCTTTTCACAGGCTCAGTATCCAAATGTGTGTTCAGGAGGTCTCTGAGTAAGTTTTTCTACCAGTAAAACAAACCCAGGAGAATTCTTCCAGATCCTTTGGATATGACTATGCAGCCAAGGAGTATATATGAAGGACATACTAAGTCACCAGTGAAACCACATGACCATTTTAGAACATTAAGGCCCATCACAAAGCGTTTTGCTGTATTTGGTGAAATGTAGATCAGGGTTAAGTGACTTAATTTGTACTCAGAGTATGGAGTACCCTTGCTATTCATACACTTGCCAAATATGGCAAGCTTTGGATTTCTGAAATAATTTTATAGTTAAGTATTCTTCCCATAAGAAGTTAAGAGGATTCTGTGGAATAAATGGTTTTATTATAGCTGGTAGGTAGATATGATGGATTTTTGATAAGTCTAAATTCCATTATGTTTC
>NW_017729022.1:20402347-20410799 GCF_001723915.1 Gavialis gangeticus
AAAAGAATTAAAAAGTAGAAATATATATATATATATATATATATATATATATATATATATATATATATATCAGGGGGACCAGATTGAAATGTATGTGTGGAATACATGATATACTTGGATGGTGTATAATTTTATTTTTAAATGACAGAAGGTAAATTGCTTGCTCTTGTGGCTGCAGATAACCTTTCAAGTGTGAACAAAATATTCACTGTGTCATTATGTTGGTGCTGGTGCATTGGTGCTGGCTCCTACCCTGGGGGTCTTTAAGAGGAGGCTGGATGAACACCTTGCTGGGGTCGCTTGACCCCAATACTCTTTCCTGCCATGGCAGTGGGTCAGACTTGATGATCTGCTCATGTCCCTTCAGACCCTACAAACTATGAAACTATGTTTGCCAAAGACTACAGCAGGAGTTGGCAACATTTTGGGGCACCGTGACAAAAACACGTGCAGCCTCAACTTGTAAGATGTTGGTGTGCCAGAGGCAGATAGTGAGGGACCTACAAGGGGCCTAATCGTTGTTGTGGCAGCACAGACACAGCCCCTTCCCCAAGTTCCAAATGCCAAGCAAAATGCCTTTGCGTGCCACATTCCAACATGGGGGTTTGCCTACCCCCAATCTACAGGCAGTCTGAAACAATGACTCAGAGATGCAAAAGCTCCTGTATCTATAACCTACTGGAGTATCATCTAAAAAGCCAGGTGATAATACTTCAGTATCCACATTAATGATTCTACTATGAATCATTTTAGAGGATGGAATGGGAATGAAGCAGTTGCAGCAAGGAAAGAAATGTAAAGGTAAGATGATAAAAGAGAAGGGGGAGAAAGACTGAAACACTGAACAGAAGTAGCTGTAGTCTAGCAGGGAGCAGCTTTTTGCAGTGAGCAATAATGATAGTGATAATAAATATTAGATTTACTTTTAGTTTCAAAGGCTTTATTCCCACCATAATCTCTTCACAATTCCCTCACTGTAGTGGGAGATACACTATGAATTGTGGGGATTAAAGTCCTTAATTTATATCCCAGCCCACAAAGCATAAATTTAATATGGAGTCTTGCCTTTTCCTCTGCCTGGTTTGATCTAAGGTATGGGAATATGGAGCCAGTGGAGCACTGATGCAGCTGGAAGAGTTGTTTATTTGAGAGGATAAATTCAACCTTCACTTGGTTGAATGGCTTAATTGTGCCTTACTGGGTGTCTGAAAAGGTTCACTTCTCCCTCCTGTCAAGAATCAGAGCCTGCTTTCAGCATGTGGAAATTATCTCAGGGGAAGGTTCATGTAAGCCTATCCATTCCAAGAGTATCCTTAATTGCTTTCCACACTCTTGTGAAACAAAAGATTACATAGTGAACCTAGTTTCTATAACAGGAAAGTCAATGAGAGGGAGAAAAAAAAAGGGTGACCTGATAGACAATGGTAAGTTTTATTACCCACATAGTTTTTTTTAAATGATAAAAGGCTATTAAAATATTAATAACCACTGTACCTCACACTCTTGGAAGCTATAATTAGATAAATTAGTGATGGAAAATATGTTGCAAATCAGAAAATACTTAAATGGCAAACATTTTAAAACACTATTTGAAAACTGTGCTTTGATTAACAATATTATAGCTTGATTGGCAATATTATAGCTGGTCAGTAAAAGTGTATTGATTTTATCTACAACATGGTTCAGTAATTAAATATAGCAAACAAACCCACAGAGTCCTGAAAAGTTAGGTATGTTTGTCTCCTTGATTTGCTTTTATCTCCATGTTAAGTGCTTTAAGGAGGTGGAGACTCTTTCGTGCCAGTGATGCCTACTGCTCATGTAACAATATTTAAATTATAATTAAAAAGTCATTTTTCAGATGATGGCTTCCCCCTTGTACTGAACTGTAAACACATTTTTATAGGCTTTAGTAGCACTTTAAAATAGCAGGTGGACAGATTGAGCATTCAGTACAGGCTTTTCTAATTAGTACTTTTCAAGGATTATTTCAGGGAAACTCAGGAGAGCCCAAGTTTAGAAGACCAAAAGAAAGCTTTAAAGCGAGATTAGTTAAAAACAAAATTTCCATAACTGTTATGAATCATTTAATACAGATATAGATACAGATGGGTCAGATACATACAAATCTAAATTCATACAAGATGTGACAGTTTTTGTCTCTTCAGTGATTCTTCTGTCAACTTCAATAATTTTCAGACAGAAATATATCTGCTTTCTCCCCTCTGCACTGGTTTCTCATTCTGTCACTCAATGAATTCAAGTATCAGAGCAGAAACCTTTCCTAAATGTGTTCCCACTCCTTGTGGAAAAAACTGCACAGGAAACACTAGGTATCAAGACAACTCTTGATAATAATAAGTATAGTTTGTAAATGTTCCACCTTAGCTTCTTTTCTGTAAACACAGTACAGGCAGAACAATATATTATTAGCTGTAGGTATGCTTAAAGCCAGAGGATATTGACATATTGGGAAATTTAAGAGGCTGGCACAATGTCTTCCAGCCTCTCAGAAATTTCTGGTGTACTACTTGTACGAACAGAGAGATTACAAGATAGATAAACATTTAACATGTGTCAAAGTATATAATAATGGAACAGGAAAAGCATACTGTATGAAATACTACTCTATGGTCAGTCATCTTTATAATGGAAGTGCAGCCCACAGAACAAATACATAAGGTTCCCAGCATATGCTGTTGTTTCATACTGTTCAGATCAGCAGGAAGCCACATAGACTGAGTTGAGGCCTTCAGTCTCTATATAAAATATAAACTCAACAATAAAGCAAGGTCAACAATAAAGCAATTAGGCAAGGTTCTTTGAGTGGATGAGATATCTTTTATTAAACCAACTAAGTAGTTGGAAAAAAGTTTTTAGCAAGGTTTCAGGCACAGTCATCCTTCTTTAGGCATAGGAAGTCTTCCTATGCCTGAAGAAGGGTGACTGCACCTGAAAGCTTGCTAAAAACTTGGTCCCACAAAAAATAACAGCACACAAATGTATTAACAGGATTGTTATTATGGAAATCAGAATAAGTGATTCTTCCCTTTATTCAGGAATACCAGGGCTTCATTTGAAGTACTGTGTCCAATTCTGGGCAACATATTTAAGATGTAGACAAATTGGAAAAGAATGCAAAGGAGAGCAACAAAAATTATTAGAGGCCTAAGAAACATGACTTAAAAGGAAAGGTTATGAAAATTGGGATTATTTAGTCTAGAGAAGAGAGGACTTAGAAGGGATTTGATAACAGTCTTCTAAGAGAAAAAAGGGTCACTATAAAGAAGATGGCAATAAATTATTCTGTATCCACAGGGGGCAGGAGAAGTACTAATGGTCTTAACTTGCCACTAGAAAGATTTAGGTTAAATATTAGGAAAGAACAATGGCAGTGGCTAAGCAATGGAACAGATTACTCTGAGAAACTATGAAATCTCCATCACTGGTAGAATTCGAGTTCAGATTAGAAAAATGTTTGGGTTTTTTTCTGGGACGGTTTAGATTAGGGTTATTCAACCTCTAGCCTGAGGGCTTAATCCAGACCGTGGAGTTGAGTCCAGATGTTAACAGGTCCAGAAATTTGGTGGCAGGAGAGCTCGGGCAACATTAATTGTCATGGACTGACCCCACACATCTGGCCTGCAGGGCTGAAATGCTGAGCACCACTGGTTTAGACAGAGATGATCCTACCTTAACCAAAAAGTTGAGCTAGATGATATCCTGAGGTTCTTTTAGCCCTTTTTTTCTATGATTTTTTTCTATGATTGTCATATAGATACACCCAAATATCTCAGTACAATACAGTCTAGTCATCTGTAGTACATAAATCAGCTATGATCTGATTCTATACATTCTATACATGACTATTTAAAATTACCTTAAAACGATTACTGTTCCCATTGCAGTTGGTCTTTAAAGTAATTGCCATCCTAAAATAATGCTGGTATGGTTCAATTTTTAGCAGGCATAACTCAAGGCTCAATATTGTATGGTTCTAAGCAACTACAGAAGTTAAGCATTTTTAATATACAGAACTACATGACTTGCATCCAAGACTTTAAAAAAAGTGTCTCACCTATAAGAAAAAGTTGAGGCCTGGAAACCTTGCACATTACAGTATGAGACTACAGAAAATCTTATCTGTCTAGTTTATCCAAGAGGAGGTTAAGATGTTATTTGATCATGACATCTGCATTAAAGGAATAGTTCTAGTAGTAGAGGTTTTAGAATAAAATATCCTGGCTGCCTCAGGGCTCCAATAGAAGGTCTGTCAGGCACATTAAAAAAAAAAATCAGCTAAAAGGTATGAAGTCACTATGCATAATTTAAAGCACATTAATCCTACATGGATGCTCCCATTGAGGAGTAAAGTGGATCACTATGACTCAGTCCCCCTATGCAGTTGGCTACAGCCAAGGCCATTTTACTCCTTGAATAATAGGTTAAATACACTAATTTCAGCAAACTGACTTCACACTTTTAGTTAACCAAACTCAGAGTCTCTGTGTAGACCAGCCCTAAGGCCAGAGAGCTCAAAAGGAAAAAGTGAAACCAGCAATTCTGAGTGGGATTCCATGGCTCATTGTGGAAAGCCGGAGCTGCAGACCCTCAGGCTGGGACTCAGTAGGAGGGGACAAAAGCCCAAATTCCCCAAATTGCTGTGCAAAACCAGCTCTCTGTCTACCCTGCTACTGCTGCTTGCCACAACTACGTCTGGAGACTGAGACTGTGTTACTGAGATGGTAAAGTTGTTATCCCCTGGCAATGGACCCCTCAAGCACGCTGCCCTGATCCAGGCAAACTGCCTCCAAAAACAGAAACAACAAAATTACCTCCATAGAGTGCCTGAGGTATACAAATTAGTGACACTGCCAAGTAGCCTACTCCCAAATTAATCAATCTGCGGATGTCACTGCAGTACTTTAGCAGGCTGTCCACCCAAAGCAATTCAGCATGCTTGAAGGCACCACCTGGAACAGTAGGTTTATTGTATGAAACGCACTCATGGTAAGTAGTAACTAGATGGGAATAGTATTATGAAACCGGAAGTTTAGAACTGTAAAAAATAGACTGGGATTATTGATGCCTTCACTTTTTCTCAACTGATCCCTTGAAAGAGGAAGGGAGAGTCACACAATAGCAGGAAGTCTAATTTAAAAAAAAACTAAAAGATACATTAGGGAAAACTTGGCAAGTATTCCAAACTGCATTCTTGAGTTCAAAAACCCAACTTTTTTTTTGGTGGGCAAGCCAAAATATTAAGGAACCAAAAGGCAGAGAAAATTTCAACAAAAAGAAACAATGAAAAATTTAACTCATCTCGAAGCAAAATGTTTTATAGTTTTACAAGGGGGTGAGGGGCGGCTTTCCATCTGAATTTAGGGCCACTTCTAAATGAAAACGCCATTTCAGAATGAAAGTTAAAACTTAAAAAGTTTCAATACTAAAATATCAAAATGGAACATAGAAACATTCCTGAAATGAAGCATTTTATACAGAAAGTACTGAATTGAAACATTTTGGCATTTTCAATATATTCCCCCCTTGTTTCAGCTACAACTATTTGCCTAAAGCACAAACACCTTCAAAACACTCTATTTTAGGGGGAATTTTCTATTCACTGGGGGGAAAATTGCCCAGCTTTGTCCTTGAACTCTATGATCAACTCTATGTTATTTATAATCTGTCAAAAAAATCATAAACCAAAATAAATAATAAAATCCTTAAAAATATTTTATTAATCCCTTAATTTCTGTAAATTACACTGCACGATTTACCATTTTCTCCTGGGTCACTTGTATAAAAATCAAATTTCTGCAGCATACTTTGTTCCATGTTTATTGCAGAGGTACAGAACACTTTCTAAAACATTTCTTATTTTAAAAGAAATTTTTCTCTCAAAATCTCATCCTATTCTCACTCCTCATAATGGCATACAGAAAGAGAGGCAGTTTCATTGATCCTAGCAGATTTAAACAATATAAAATGTATTTTCATTCAAAGGTAAATGTTGCAATATGCAAATTAATCTCCAAATATTAATAATACATGATTTCATATTGTTGTTAACTAATCTATTTTTAAACTTTTTCTATTTTAATGGCTATTTTTAAGAGATGAAAGAGAAGTAGGGAAAACACAAGACAGTGTATGGTGTGGAATTCCTCTCTTGTGCTTTGCTCTTCTAGTTGGGGTGAGAAAAAAAAGCAAGTGTGATTACTTTGTTAAAAAGCTTTTCAGAACATAACAAAATGGCATATGTAAGCAATGTTTGCAATGGCATCTATAAAGAATTATTGCTGATAATTTGGCATTTGACAAGAAAGCAATGGCACCAGACCACTGACACAGAACGGAGGGTTTGACTGCTTCTATAATACAGGACCAACGCCCTCCCAGCCCCTCATCAAAATATAGAGACAGCAAGGGGACCATCAGACAACAGAACGAGATGGGGAAAATTTGCTTCTTCCACTTCAGTGATGTTATCATGATGTGCATAAGTTCAGGCACCCAGTCACTCTTACAATGCTCCCTTAATTTCAGTAGGCTAAATCACCTAGTCAGTTTTGACAATCTCAAAAACACATTATAAGTATATTGCCTGCCAACTGCTGGGTTAAATAATGTCTCCTTGGCTAAAAAAGTAAGTTAGCATTCACATGTATACCAAGACCCAAATCCTACAGCATTTTTAAGAAGCCTAAGTGCAATTTAGTGGTCTCTGGTGCTTATGTCACTGAATGAGATCCGTGTTGAACCCTGTCATACTCTCAGATCTAGTAGCCGATCTAAATTCCTTGGCACTTCCATCTTAGCCTGAAAAGCTCTCTGTAGTGCCTAGATTTGGCCTACTGCATGCGCTCATACACAATCCAAAGTGACCACCTAGCCACCTACCTCCATTCACATTCTCTTTGATCAGATTCTGCATCAGAAAGCACAGAACTCCACACCAATTCTTGAATGCTTGAGGAGAGGATTAGGGTCACTGACTATTTGATGCTCAGGTGGAACACTGAGGCAAAGGAGGAGGACCCATTTCCTTTTTTCTCAGTAGCCTAGTGGTTAGGACACCTGCCCTGAAAGTGTGAGACCTGGATTCTGGGGCCCCCTTCATCCTACAGGCATTTGACTCAACCTGAGTCAATAACCTAATGGTCCTACTTGTAGCTGGAAATGAGCTAGGTGAGGCTGGGTACATGCTCAAACCTTCCTGTGGAACTGAGCCACTAGGCAGCCAAGATAAAAGTGTCAGGAGATCAAAAGGAGAGCAAGCAAGATGGAGTTTCATTTTGTAGTCCAGTAAAGTAGGCAATGTCCTAAGAAAGAAGGAGCCCTGGGTTGTACCCCTGTTCCCTCTAGTCCCTGCTCCAAATGCTGTTTATGCACTTTATCGAATAATACAGAGCAGGTTTAAGAAACAAATAAGAGTGAACCTGAGTCAATAACCTAATGGTTAGGGAACCCATCTAGAAATGGATTCTGGCCCATTCTGCTAGAACTGTCTCTCTGATATTTAGATATTACAAAATGCATAAGATGGATAACTAGCATTGGGAGCAGGGCTTCCCAGGACTCCCACTCACTAGACCACAGATTAACACTCTTTGCTTTCTCTCTGCCTGGACTTATTTATTATCTTAGCTGCCTGGCCTCAACCCGAGGGTTGGGGTATTCCCAACCCTACTTAGTCCATGGCCCTTTGGTTGGGGCACCATCCTGAAAAATAACAGACATGTATTTAAACCCCCATCTTCCTTCCCCAAGGCCTTAAACCCGAGTCCTCCATTACCTGGGTAAGTGACTTAGGCTATCGGGCTAAAAAATGCTTGGGTGCTTGTCCTCCTCCACCATTTGTAACGTAGTCATTTGGGCACTCTGATGCAATAGTACAGGGGTGTAGGTTGTAGCCATGCTGGTCTAAGGACATAAGCAGACAAGGTTCTTTGGGTGAATCTGATATCTTTTATTAGATCAACTTAAATAGGTGGAAAACAATTATTAAGCAAGCTTTTGTGTTCAAAAAACCTTCATCAGGCTAAGGAAGTTTCAGCAGTTGGTGTGCGCTCTTCCTGGATGGAATGAAAAGTAAAGAAGCCAGAGGCTGGGCTGGTATGCATACAAGATAGGCAGTCAGTGAAGATGTAGACTGAGGAGTCAAAGGGTGAGAGACAGGCTGGGTGGGGGGGAGGAAGAGAGAGAAGCGGGATGAATAGTGGAGAGATACCTAGGGCGTCAGATGTCAGGCAGGTTATAATAGTGTCATAAATCCAATGTCTATATTTAGTCCATGATTTTTAGCATCCAGGAGGTTGATGAAGTGGAGTTCATAGGCTCGTCTCTGGGAAGTATTTTGTAAGTTTCCTTTGAGGATCAGGACTGAGAGATTGGAGACATAGTGGTTTCCTTGTGAGAAATGTGCCCCCACAGGTAATTGGGTATTCCT
>NW_017729022.1:20411014-20411254 GCF_001723915.1 Gavialis gangeticus
CAGGAATGCTGATGGCTCTGTTGTAGGGTGTAGTAATTGTGGGGGTGGTGGAGATGTGTTGGCAGGTTTTGCATTTCTTGTCATGGCATGGTCTGGATCCTTTTGGTGTGTTCTGGGCTTGAGGAAGTTTGCTTCTGGTGATTCTGGTGCTAGGATGGGTGGTTCTGAGACGATCTCTTTAAGAATAGGGTCTCTTTCTACTATGGGTTGCAATTGTTTGAGGATTTTCCGTACAGGTTC
>NW_017729022.1:20411265-20430473 GCF_001723915.1 Gavialis gangeticus
CCATCCTGGTGTGGGATGTTGGTATATAGGCTGGTAATGTCCATGGTGGCTAGGAGGGTGTTGCTGGGAAGGTGGTCTATGTTTTCAAGTTTCTGTAAAAAGTCTGTAGTGTCTTGTACAAAACTTGCTCTGTGGGTAATGAGCAGTTTTAGGATTGATTCAACAAAACCTGATATTTCCTTAGTTAGGGTCCCATGGTTGGATATGATAGGTCTGCCAGGGTTTCCTTGTTTGTGGATTTTGGGGAGCATATAAAAAAGTCCCTGGGTCAGGTAGTGGGGGGATCAAGGTCTGCAGTTTTTCTTGTAGTCTTGATGGAAATGATTGGATGGTATTGTTGAGTGTCTTGGTGAAAAGGGGAGTAGGATCTTCTTGTAGTTCTTTGTAGGTGTCAGAGAGTTGTCTGTTGGCTTCCTTTATGTAGTAATAGTAGGCACTTTCTCCTTCCATGCACTTGGAAAGTGCTTTCCCACCTGGTGAGTTTGAGCAGGCCATATTGCAACCTGACAGAAGTATGTATGGCTGTCCATAAATCTTCCCACTGATGGAACAGGAGCTGTAGGTAAATGGTAGGTATGCATCCCCCTGCAGCAGAACCAGGTCAGCTACACAGAATAGATTTACACTCTGGAGACAGACTGCTTGCTGCCTATTTCCCCAAATAGGAGAGCTATGTGGCTGCACAGGCTGGAATATAAGATTTTGGAGATTGGATCTCCTACTTCATAAGGGCACTGCCTACAGGGCTGACCCATCCTATCCTGTGGAACCTGCGGCCACAGGGGGCCCTGCAGCCAAGGGGCTCCCTGCAGCTAGGAACACTCCAGATCAGTGCCATAGCAAGGGAAGCAGGCAGTACCACCACTCTGCACTGCTGCCACTGCCTGCTTCACACCTAGCTGCTCCCCGCCCCACCCCCCCACCAGTGACATCACCGCCGGCTTCTTCAGCCACCAGCCAGCACACTCTCATCCCCCGCCACCCGCCCCCGGCTTCTTTGGCCTCTTTTCAGCTTCCTACCACCACCAACACCATTACCAACTTCTTCTCATCAGGGGGCCCCAAAACTATATCTTGCAGGCGGCCCCAAAAAATTGTGCACCAGTCCTGACTGCCTAAGTGGCAGACTAAGTTGGAAACAAAATATCAGATAGGGCAAACTGTACCTAAGTTTTTAAAAGTTTGGGCTAAATGATGAGGCATTACAATATACTTTTTAAAAGTCAGCCACAGTTCCTAATTAAAACCTGCTAATACTCTGAAATGTATTCACAGTCCATTAGTTGAGCACAGCAGCAACTGTATATTGAGGGACTCAACATGTTTTATTTGATAAGCCTGACTTTGGATAACCCTCCATTATACCAAGCATTCTGTTTAAAAGTTTCTCTCTCCCTTGAATTTCTCACCTGGAAACTCTAATCAGAGAAGTAAAAGTTCTCATTAGGGACTTTGAAAAAGTAGCTCTGTGAGAAAGCCATAAGTAATGTAAAGGGTCTGCAGAACTCATAGATTTATAATCTGTCCAGCTTATTATTTCTTTCTTCAGGAAAGAAATAGTAAGTGTTGAATGAACTTAGCAGTTCCACAAGCTGCATGAAGTTTATTTAAAATGCATCTTTCATGGACATCTCTAGGATCATGTATTTAAACTAGTCAGAATTAGTTGTCAATAGTAAAGAAGTTCAACCACTCCCCGCTCCCTCCCCAAAATCAGCTTTAAATAGTTGTAACTACTTTTACCCCTTTAGGGTGTGTGTATTTAAGAGGTGGGCTCTACAACATCACTTAAAATTCAAGCTGTCAGACCAACAAGGGATGCAATTACCAGATATCATCTGCCCTGAGGCAGTCAAATCTACATGCTGAGAATCCATGAACTGATCTTCAGGGAAGCCTGATGCAGAAGTCTGGTATACTGGATGCTGCTATACTGCCAACTTTCCTTCCTGTGCCTCTTGGCTTCTGGCCTGCTCTCCACTACCCCCATCAGCCCAAGAACAAGCAATACCCTTCCCATCCAGAGTTTTGGCTCAGGCCCATTTCTCAAAATTTCTTTTCTTTTTAAGTAAAATTAGACAAACGTATTAATCATCTCTTCTTCCTTACCTGAGGTTTTATCAGTAAGGTTTATATTTGATTGGCAGCAAAGCTTCTTGCTAAAACCAGACTGTATCCACAAGTAGAGGTGAGACAGGGACCATCTCTCCTTAAAACAATAGCCAGCACCGGTGACAACCGCCATTTTATTATTTTTATCCAACGGATCCGAGACCACTTTAAAGTTCATATATAAATGGAGAAATAGGCTTATGAGGCATTTATACACATGCTTCAGGAGCTGCGGGTGGAAGGGGCACTTTAATTAGACAGGCTCTCAGAGTCACTTTAATTAAAGTGCCCTGAGTGCCTCATGTATCAGCCTCCCTGTGCTTCAAAATAGCAGCAGGGGTGCATTGTTCAACAAGCTTTAGATAAAGCACCCCCACCACTATTTTGAAGCATAGGGATGCTGATACATGAGATGCAGGAGGCTGCTGGTGCACGGTAATCACCATGCTCCAGCACACTCAGTTAATCAAGTCTGCTCCACCGCACTATAATTACAGCACATTGGAGCAGCTTCCCTCCCTGCTCATGTATAGGCATCCATAAGTTTTAAAATGCATTGTTCATGGATACTTCTGGTGTTATGTATTTAAATTAGACAAAATTAGTTATGATTAATAATGAGATTCTCTGATGCATTAATCTTTTCTACCTTTGTTACTTCATGAAGGTCCAGGTCACATCCTCATTTTATATATATTACATTGTTCCATATCTATTTTTGTTTGTAAATGGCTTACTGACCTCTCATAAAGCCATTCCGCCTCATTTTGTTTTCACCCTCACAATGGCATAACGAAGAGAGACAGTTTCTCAGGGAGCTAGGATGCAAACTAAATGGGACTTTGGAGATCAATACCATCACCTTGATTCCTTTACCCCAAAGCAAAAGGAAACCTGTGTGTTCTTCAGAGCATATTGTAGTATATTCCCCGCAGCTAACATTGCTAAGTACATGAGACAAATAGCTAGGAGTCATAACAAGTAATTTTCAATTACTGAAGCTTGTGTGATGTCTTCTACAAAGATGACATGCTCTGCTAAGTGCCTGAAGGAGACTGTTATCTCCACAAGTTATATTTCCTACTGAGTGCTGGAAGGAAACATTAACTAAAGCTAGTCAGAAAACTCCACCTGACTCTGTTGCAGTTTGGCATGAGTCAAAGAAGAATTTTTTCATCCCAGAGCACTCATAATCAGGCTCACTGGGACTTAAAAATGACCTTACCATATCCCCAGCTTGTGCTCTAACTACTCCTATTCCCGGATACCTGGTGCCAAACAGAAAAGCTCCAGTTTCAATCAAAACCCCAGCATAATTCATTTTTCGTTAAAATATTCAACTGGTTTTGTTTTAATTCCATATTGGAACAACAAATTTTGAAGCTTGGAAAACTGCTTTGAAACTTAATCATCATCCTCTGGTCAGCTGTCACAATAACCTCTGCTGAGGTTCTCATGGAAGTTATGTATTTTGCATTTTTGCCAACAGCTTAAAGGAACTTTAAAAACTTTTATTTGAGACCTTGTACAACTGATGAGCTGGAACCTGACTCCTGCCTAGGCCACGGTACCTCTGGCTCAATACTTGGCTGAGCCAGAAGATGGCTCCCAAAGCTACTCCCCTGGAAGAAGAAACTACATAGTCAGAAGAGCACCTATACCCAAGTCAAAATTATGCAATCCTTCATTTACTTCAATGGTTACCCATCTTTTCTGATTCACAATCCTATTGTTTCATCTGCAACCCCATTGACACCAAGTCCAGCAGTCTCACATCACAACCCCACATCAAAGTCCAACTCTTCTGACTGAATTTCTGTGAGGCTTGCAACCTCACTTGCAAGTACCATAACCCTTACTTTAGAAACCACAACCCCTCATTTGGAAGCTCCTAGTGAAAAGTTGGTACTTTCAACATATGGTCATCAAAAGTATAGCCCAGCACTATTCCGTTAAATTAATCTGAGGAGATGAGTATGAGCAGGCCACAAAGATTTCTACAAAGAACAGGTATGTTAAGTAGGAAGAGTGCAGCACAGGCGTAGCCAAGACTCAATGCAAGTCTGAATAATTTGAAATAAGGTTTTTCTTTCATAATGAAACCCAAATCTAAGCGACTCTGGTTCAGAATTTTTCTTTTAGCAAAGCCATGAGCCCCTTCTAACTCCTGCAAGCACAGTATTGGAAAGGGCCTAATGGAAATTGTGGAGCTTGTTGCTGAGTTTTTAGGGGAAATTATAACACCAGTCAGTACATATGGCTTGAAAGCAGACTTATAAAATCTGAGTTAAGACAAAGTATTGTGACAAATGCTTCTCCTTACATGTCATCCCATCTACAGGCTGAGGAACCACTTTCTACTAGAGGCTAAAAAGTTATAGTAGACCTTATTTGCCTTCCCATTATAATTTGAAGACAATACCCTCTACAAATCTATCTGCAATCGGTCCTTATAACTTGAACAAATGGAGCACCTTTTGCCCACTGCAGTACATACTGCTTCAATTTCAGTCTCTTCTGAAAGCCATGCTGCTGAAAAAACAATGGTTATTCTGTATAGCCTCCTGCTGCAATCCGTATGATCACCAGAGCAGACATTGTCATGTAGCAAAAATCTTAGTGCAAATTTTGGAAATCGATGAAGAAAGCAGTACAGTGAATATGTGGATACTCTTCTGGTAACTTTATATAATTCTATAGCTCTACTCTAAATATTCCCAAGTCACTGCTTAGGTTTGACACTAAGTTTGTTCTCAAGTGACCCTGCTTTCATTTCATGATTTGAAACAAAGGCCTTAGAGGTATTTAGTCATGCCACAGAAAGACTGGGGGAAAAGAGCTGCAGTAGCCATATGGACAGCTGCAAAGAGGTCCCTAGCTGTGATGTTCAGAGTTTGCTGTAGACAGAACAGATTTCCCCACCACCTGGCCCTAACCAAGCAAAAGGAGCATGGAGATGTAAGGCCAGTCAGTGTGAGGGTAGTTCTTTGGGGGGAAAGGAGCCAAGAAGCTATACCAAATAAAGCCTTCTTTAGTGAGAACTGAGTATGCAGCTGGATACCTCTCTGATACAGTGATCCCAAGTTGTAGAAGCTTTTACATTCACCTTCTCCATTACTAAACAAAAAATATTTAGGGGAAAAAGATAGCAAATGAGTGTTGCCTTTTGCCATCTATTTCTAACCTATCTACAGATAAACTCATTAACTTTTAAAATTTTACCAGTCACAGGTCTGGTGATAAAAGTCAAACTTCTGTTTATGTTTTTGCTTCCTTTTCCTTTGAGAAGAATGTGAAAAGCCAGCAGGAAGATAACATCTCCAAATTTCCAACAGTAGCTCATAGAACGATGTACAAGCATCTAGGTTTTGATTTTCTTGATCTTTTTTAATCATTTCTGAGAGATAACACTTAAAGAAAACTTTTTAAACAATCAGTGATCATTAAAAATAAGAACTCAAACAAATGTCTTATTTCATCTGGAAATATGCCGCAGAAGAGATCATTTTAGAAAGAGCCTGTTATTTAAATATTGTAAATGTTTTGATGCGTTTTCAAAATAACAGTAATTTTTCCCTATAATAACAAATCTTCAAAAGCCAGTGTTCAATACACAAAGCAAAAAAAATGCTAACCAGCAATAGCATAGTAACACTGATTTGTATAATATGTTACTCTTCTTTTGATGATTTTATTTAAAAAAATAAAACCTTAAGACTATCCAACACTGTAAATTTTATTTTAACTCTTTCTTGAGGACAGTACAAAAATCTAAATTCAGACAATTCCTCTGTAATCAAAGCCAAGATCTAATTTATTTTTTGAAAACAGAGACATAAAGAAATTGTTATGAATAGTCTTCTAGTTCAAGTAATCAAAGAAAGTAGAACGTTATATGTAGTATTTGATTTGTTTTTCACGAGTAGGGTTCAGAGAACATCTGTGCTTAGGCCATGAGGTCTTTTGCATAGTACTTTCTTTTAGAAGTCTCTACAGGAACTAAGCTCATTGATCTAAGACTTTGTGGATTTGAATTTTTTGAAGGACAGCCAAAGCTCCACTTCATTTTTCAACAACTCTCTCCGGAACCTGAAATGTTGCGCTTGCTCCCATAATACTTACATATATTTACATTGTAAACAACATTATGCAGTGGTGTGAAAAAAGGCAGGCAAGAGTACGTTAGGTTTTCTTTTCTTTGAAGTATTCCAAAGTTAACTTTCGGAGTTTATTCTGCAAGTGAGAACTGAGGTCTGGACAGCAGGTCTTATAACTACATGGTTATATATGTGCATGCAATTTCCCAAGCTGCATGCTCATATCAAACATATATACAGGCATGGAGATTTAGATTTTGTGACAGTTCTGATACCTGTCAGGACTGTCACAAAATCTAAATCTCCATGCCTGTATATAGGGTGAACATGTTATTTTTAAGCAAATATGGGCCACTGCTCCCCACTCCTGGCCAATCCCTGCCCCAAGCAGAAGTGGTGCCCAGCCCAGCCTGCCCCCTTCCTCCAGCCACTGCTCAACAGGGCACCAAAGGGCATCAACATCCAAGTTTGCCCAGGGTGCCACACACACACAAGCAGCCTGAGCTCACAGGCGCACTCTCCACCCACTCTAGCTGATCCTCACCCCAGGCAAAAGGAGCTTAGCCCATCCCCCGGGCAGGGGGAGCTGGTCTGGGCAGAGTTGGTTTGTGGCACCAATCCAGGGCTTTCATTACCATTTTCACTAACTGGCCAAGACACCAGGATGGCCTACGAAATCCAGGACTGTCCCAACCAAACCGAGACATATGATCACCCTACCTATATACATATTTCTGCATCACTTCTCAACATTTGAGAATTCTGCAAAAACAGAGCATCTTCCAGGATTCCACTCATGAAAGACAAACTTCTCTTTCAGATTATGGAGTCTGCATGCACGTATGAGTGCATGTACTCACTCATGCACACCTTTCTCTTTCTTAACTTAGCTTCCTTTGACTTGGAAAGGTCCCACTTCAAAGCCCCAGTGCCAGCATCTTACCTCTGTTTTGTTTCTAGAGAAATTTCACTCATTCAAGCCCCAGTGCCCAGCAAAGAAGTTTGAGAACAACTTGTTCTCCTCATTTCAGCCAACCTATTTCAGCCAATCTATTGTACTTTCCTCCTGTATTTTCATCAGAGTGGGGAACTCTGAAAGTTTAATCCAAATCTTTGCACCTGGCCCAGAAGCTATATGATAGGACCCTGATAACATATGGTGAATTTCATGTATACCAACATATCTGATGATGCAGCAGTTTCATAAAATGAATCAGAATGAGTAAGATATACACAGGCAAGGCTTGTGGTGGGTGATGGATCAACTGCATGGTTGGGTTAAAGTTATACAAGCTTTTGAATGCAGGCCATTCGTCATCGGATCTGTACATAAGGGCCACTGACAGAAGTTAAAAAAAAAATAAATGCCATACCAGAACAGTAAACACATCCATTTGACCCAGCTCCCCAGGATGTGTATACAATGCACACCTCAGCAGGGGTTTTTGACACTTATCTAAATCCAATTCAATTAGCTATTAGAGAAATGTGCCAAAAACACCCACTCAAGTGCATGATCTATACAGATGCTGGGTGAGGTAGGTCAAACTAACGCAATGCCTCTTCTGGGAATGCACTGTGCTCAATCCAAGAGTACACCAAGCTTAAAATGCTGGGGTTCATTTTTTTCACATCTGTAAGCAGCCAAGGGTATATAGACTATTTAGTGGAAGACACTCATGCTCATATCTAGGGATGATGATGATACTAGTCATGCTGATAATGATAGTGACAACAACATATACAGTGTATATAGAGAGGATCCCATATTAGGGCTGTGTGAAATTTCTCCGGCTGTTTCAATTCGACACTGTTTCAACTCATTTTGAGCTTGAAACAGTAAAATCGAATCAATATAAAGGGCTTTGAAACAGCCTCAAAACAAAATGAGGCTAGCTGAAACATTTCGAAAGTTTTGAAACGTTGTCAGTTTCAAAGCAGGCAGCAGCAAGCTGGTCGGAAACAGGGGAGAACCAGGGCTGGGCTCCCAGCAGCAGCCGAGAGCACAGCCTTGGCTCTCCCCCATCTCCCGCTGCCGGGTTGTGGGAAGCAACCCAGTGCAGGGGAAGGGAACTGAGTCCAGGCTCAGTTCCCCTCCCAAGCGCTGCAATCAGGCTGAGGAAAGGAACTGAGACCAATCACTTAGTTCCCCTCCCCAGCCCTATGATCGGACTAGGGATGGGAAGTCAGCCCAGCTAGCGCAGTGGAGGGGAACTGAGCAATCAGACTCAGCTCCTTTCCCCAGTCCCAGGTGGCAGCACCGGCTTCCCTCCCTCATCTGGCAGGCAGATCAGGGCCCACAGCCCCAATCTGCCTGCCAGATGAGAGGCTGTTTCGAGCTTCCCCATTATAGCTAATGGGCAAAACGTCAAAACAGATCAAAACAGCCTCACTGTTTCAACAAAGCAAAATGGAACAGCTGTTTCAAATCAAAATGAAATTCAAAGCAAAAAACTGTTCCGTGGAACCCTCGAAACTCAAGTCAAAATGGAACAGTGCCGTTTCGCACAGCCCTATCCCATGTCAGTATAGTTATCCACATACCTAATTGCATTCAAATTTAATTCCCCACACAGTTTTGATAATTTACCTGCATAAACTTTAAGGTACAAATACTTCACATCATTTCTGAAAATATGGATCACAGAGACCATAAGAATTTGCTGCTTAATCACTGCTTTTAAACAGCCCTAAAGTTCTTCACATAATTATAAACTACATGATACATATCATCAGTCAAACCCTACTTGCTCAAGCAAAAGAAATGAGCAAGATTTAGCTCAAAATGGTCATTTTATAGTCCATAATGGTCATTTTATAGCCCAGAAACAAAAGCAGTGCAAAGCACACAAAACAAGTGTGCACCAGCACAAATGGAGGCTGGGCCATCTTGAGCAACTTTCTGGCTGCTGGCCAGGTCTCTGTGCTGTCCGCATTGTGCCCCTGCTGCTCCAGCATGCCACCAGGTAAGAGTGCTAGGACCAGCACAGATGCTGGCACCCAGATCCTGGCTGAAGAGTCAGGAGCTGGGCGAGGACAGTATGCCTGTTGTGGGACAATTTGTCCCACAACAAAGCATATGTGCAGGGTCATGTACTGAGGCAATTTGTGCCACTGCAAATGCACTTCCCTGCTTTTCTGGACACAGCCTGAGAGTACATTTGCACTGCCCCCATGTATCATATTATATTGCATTAGCATAGTGCCAAGTATCCATAAACTATGCCATTCCCAGTTTAGAAGGCGGTCTGCAAGAAGCAGGGATGTTTCCTGTTCTGTACTGTTTTCAGATTCAGGAGCCAATGCACATGGAGAAGTGAAGTGAAGTACATTTTTGCATGGCACTGTCTGGCAGTGCAAGTTACCAGTAAAGATGTGTCCAAATCTCTCCATGTATTTGCTTCCCTGTCAGCCAAAAGCCCATTTCATCAATGTCACATGAAGCTTGTGTAATTTGTTTAGAAGACATTTTGCACTCCTACAGTGGAAGGCATTATAGCTCAGCTCAAAAATATTAAATAAAAATGATTTGAAATGGTTAGAAAAAATGGTACTTTTTATATATCATCTATAAAGTTGGCACTTCGGGTACACAAGAATTCAATGTATTTTAGCCACCTTTTGGAGCAATGGCTTGGTTTGGATTCAGAGGAGAGAATGCCACATACTGAATCCCCAACTCTTCTTCCTGAAGTTCTTTGGTTTCTCTCTAAAATCTTTTTTCCATTTACTGCCCATGAGAGCCAAGGAGACCATTGTCTGTGACTGGTCCATAAGTACCAAATTTAAACCAAGAACTTTAAAAAAATAAAATGTATATATATAACTTTCTAAAAAACACTCAAAATTCAAAATAATACATAACATTTTTAAAGTGGAAATAAGGACAGGAAGGTTTTATTATAGAGCCAAAAAAAGACCATTTTTTAATCTCTCTCAGTATAGCCAGGCAGCATACGCTCATAAAAGAAAGACAGTATCAAAAACAGTTGCCTTATTATACATGCAGAAATCATCAAAATTCCAGCCTGTTTGCCTAGTTGTGGTCTTCAACTACCCATATAATGGCCAGTTTTATAATAAGTATTCTGTAACTGCTGCAACACATAACCTGAACTAGAAATGCCAACTCTGTTTTCACGCAATGAAGATGTTTTTGTATAATGAACTGTTTCAATCATGATTGACACTTTTGCATTTATACTTCCAAGTAACTAGACTCTAAAACATTCTAAACCACATCTAGTTTTAGCCAAGTTTTCCAATTAAACTTAAAGAATAAACTTGAGGGTCCCAGCATATCACCTAACAACTTCTTCAGTGGATGTTTTACTGAAGTTATAAAATCTATAGATGTTAAATGACCTGAGGTTTTCCTAAGTGAAGACTGTGCCAACATTTTCTTCAAGAAAACAGTGGGGGCATCTACAAGTGCATTTTACTGCAGAGTTGCCCAGTTAGCATCACCATCTACACTGCAGCACTATTAGTCCAGAGTAAACCAATTAACTCCACCATAGAACAGTACTGCCTGACAAGTACTATCCTATGGTGGAATAATTTACACCATCTTAATGCATGTTTAGACAGCGATGGGGCTGGCTAGGGTGCAAGAATGCTACAGTGCAGGGGCTGCCTGCCAGCTAGCCCCCACACTGTAGCACCCTCGTGCCCTAGCCAGCCCCTCTGCAGCACACTGAGCCAGGTCAGAGCAGCCTCAAGCTGGCAGGCTGAACCCCACAGAGGCCCCTGCCAGCCAGGACTGCACCACTCTGGCTCAGTGTGCTGTGGTCCCAGGCACACATGTAAATGCTGCACTCAGGAGCAATGAACTCCAGTGAAAACTGTGCCGGAGTTTGTTGTGTTGCGTTAATAGCATGTGTAGATGCACCCAGTATTTTGTAGCGTGGACATCCTAGAGATCAGGCAGCTAGTGTCTTTTGGGAATTTCTTGACTATAAACATTCTTAAGCTTCGTTTCCTTTTTCCACTTGCAGACAGTACATACCCCAGGTTGTTAAAATGTTAGAATTGACAATTCCTGTTTTTCTTGGGTTAAATAAAGAAGGACTTAATATAAAGTTCTGAGTCCAAACTCTTCATGAAGATCTGGTTACGTTTGATTTAAAAAGAATCAAATGATGAAACGTTATCAGCCCAAAGCATCTTATTTCAGTGTTGCACAGTTTTCTATGAAAGGGGAAAAATTATTCAAGTAGTCATACATTTAACACACACAATTTTAGTCTGCATTTGCAAAATGTTATGGCCTGTGTTGCAGAGATGTTAAGTAAACAAAACTCTGACTTAGATCACTAAAAACTGCAAGTACTCAGCATCTTTAAAAATCAGCCCCTGCGTAGGCAAGCAGTACATGGAAGATGGAAAGCCCTTTGAACATTTGGCCCAAGAGGATGAATAATGCATTGAGTGAGGAGAAAAGGAAACAGCTGAGCTCACTAATATATCTGCTCTGGAGAATGATGTACGTATTGCACCCAAGGTACAGTCCAAGCATCTCTTTGGGTTGGTATTTCCCTCCTGTTAGGGGTTGGTTGTATTTCCGAAATAACCCAGCATAAGCAGTTCAGTCTGATACTTAGAAAAGCTTCCAGCAGTTCCCCAGAAAGCAGACTCACTAACTGAGGCTTCGAGTGCATTTGGGATGAAAGTCAAGAATACAGGGATGGGTAAATTTTATAAAGTTCTCTTGTATGTTGGTATGAAAGAGAAATGGAAATGTAACAAGGACAAAGACACTAATAGAATGAAATTCCCTTTGTGAAATACCTGCATTAGACTGATTTCTGAAGGTTCCAGGGGATAAAATAAGCAAAAACCACTCTGCTTGGTTTCCCAATCCCCCTTCTCTTTTTATAATGAAATGGCTATTGATGATGGAACAGATGAAACAAAAAGGGGATGCACAGCGACTTGCCACCATAAATAGCTACAGGTAGATGTACTGATTTTTTTGTCTTTTGTAGCTCACATGTAGAGCCCCTCTACACATGCAGGTAAAAGGTACAATGGGATATAACACACGATCCATACAATTATGCCTCCTGTCATGCCACACATGCTTGGCAGGAGGGTCAATTGTTGGATCATGCATTAGATCACATTGCAACTTATCGCTGATGCGGGAAGAGCCTGGGATCACAATCCCCACTGAGCCCCTCAGCTGATGTGCTCTGTGGGACCAACAGCAAGGGCAGCGCTGGGAACACTGCCCCTGCTGTGAGCATTGTCAGACATGGGGCTCGCAGCAGAGGCAGTGGGGAGAATGCTGCCCCTGCTACAAGCCTCATGAGGCATGTTTCCCACATTGCCACCTGTGAGCATCCCAATGTGGGGCTTGCAGTGGCAGCAGCATTCCTCCTTGCTGCCCCTGATGTGAGCCCTGCAGCAACAAGGGCTATGGGGCTAGCAGTGGGGGCAGCACAGGGAAACGCTGCCACCACTGTGAGCCCTGCACAACAGGAGGTTCCTAGCAGCAGCATTCTTCCCACTGCCCCTGCTGTGAGTCCCACAGCCAAGGAAGAGGCAGCATCTCCCTGCTGCAGGCCCCACATCTGACTGCTGCCACCACAGAAAGCCTCATCCACTGTGGGGCTAGCAGGAGATGGTGCTCCCCTGCGGCTGGGAGCCCTTAGGTTGATGGGTCACCCGCAGGGCCTGGCCACCTATTCAATTAATGGCATGATTAGAACAAGCTACGCAGTTATTTCACATTTTTTGTGGAATAACATATTGCTCCTTTTATTACGCTGTTAATTAGTTGAACATGTAGCCGAGTCATAACTTAAGACTTGATTACCTAGTTAATCACACCTTAAGTGTTATGTGTAGAGGGGGCCATAGAAATTCAAGCATAACATGGCCCTCAGAATATAGCACTGTCCAATTGCTGCCCATTTGTTGTTACTGCTGTAAACCAAGGCATCTCCACTAATGGCTAGAATAAGTTATGTTGGATATTCACAGATACAACATAGGTAATTTTAAAATGCTTCATATTTTTTACCAGAATGGTTCATGCGCATTTTTCTACCACCTTGCATTTCAGTTACACAAATATGCACAGAGGAGGGATAACATTTATTCACTGAACAAGGTTTAATCCTCAGATTAATGTAGAAACTTATAATTCTACCTGCCATAAAGCATTTTCTGCCTGTATTATTGTGACATGAAAAAAATGCATTGTCAAAGAGTATTTCCTTTTCATTTGTGCCATTAGTTGTAATGAAAGTTAATAAAACTATTCTTCACAAAGTTTTAGGTTGAATTCTTCCAACCATAATTAATGTTTTCATGCATCTTGTCATTAATCAGAAAATTAGAAAACTGCATTGTTCAATACCCAGCAGGCATTTAGTCACATACTGATATTATGCTAATACAACAGAAACCTACAACTGCAGCAAATACGTTGTCCCTACTAAGAAACTCTTTACAAATTAAGGAAGAAAGAATTTTAAGCTATTTTCAAAATGATATATGAACAGAAAAAATATCCCTAATTGTGTGAAAGTTACATAAAAATATACAAATGAGAGTGAGAGTCTCGGTTTTGTTTTCATATTTCTTACAAAATCTAGTTCCATATGTTGCCTCTTTTCCTATGACACTAAAAAAGGGAATTTTGTGACTGACTTCAGTGGGAGAAGGAAAGACCCTACATCCAGCAGCTAAGACTAATCATTAAATAAAGTCATACTCAAATCATTTATGAGAAAAATCAAAACCACAAAGGAAATCTTTATGACTTTGATTTTTCTTGCTGATCACATTCTGGTGTCTATTAAAAATAATGCACTTCACTCTCTTTTATAGGTCAAGGCACATAAGTGAATCATTGCCCCAGCTGTGAAGACATACTGACGTACAGCTATAGGTCAAGTGGCAGATTTCAACAGTGCAGGCTAAGAATTGAGGGATTCTTCAGCTCTCTGATATTTTAAAATGCACTCTAACTTATTTTACAGTAGAGTTTTCTTGGCTAGCATCATGAATATTGCGCACCTGTTGAGGTTCTTGCCGCAGAAAGATCATGCAGGGAAGAACAGGGGAACGATCTTTGTTAATAACTAACAACCCTTAAAACTAAGCTTAAGTTTTAAGCAGAACAGCAAACAGCAACACAAGATAATGCAGTTCAGGCATTACCCTCTGCTGATAGAGTACAGAACATATAGCAATACTCAATACACAAACACCCCTCCACCCTAAGTGACATAGTCCTGTATTTGGGCTGGACAGTGACCCATCTTGTGTGGACCATTTCAGGGGCAACAGACTATTTCACTGGTGACCACAGTAAGCTCCTTTGACTCCTCTAAAGTAGCTTCAGCAACTGGAAGTGTTGACAAGTCTAAAACAGCAGCTAATTGACTAATCATAACAGAACTGGTTCCACTAGCAGTGCAATATCTTCTGGTGTTGCAGAGGCCACATTGTCTGAGACTTGTTGACCAGGTGTGGCATCACGCCTGCAAAGTGTCTTTCCATCTAGAGTCCGAATCTTATACGATACTAGCCCTGCAGCCCAGCCATGTAATTTTAGATATATAGAGGTTCATCTGGTTCAAAGCTTCTTAGAGATGAAACATTCTGTTTCTTGAAGAACTGGATTGCCTTGTCTGGTATTCAGCTACCATATCTGGGTAGAGCTGATCCAAACCAGTTTTTAGCGAGTGGTTCATTAGTAGTTTGCAGGACTGCAGCTTGTAGCACTGCATGGAGTTACATGCATGGAGTTCCAGCATATTGTAGTAAAAATTAGCTAATTGTTGGTTCCACTCACCATCAACAATTCTCTTCAATGAATCTTTAATAGTGGACCCTCTACTCAACTTAGCCATTTGGTGACAGGTGGAATGGTGCTGATACGATGTAATAGATGAGGTTTTTTTTCTTAAACTTCTTAAAATTCTTCAGAAGTGAACTGAACAGCATTGTCAGATACAATGGTACCTGGAAGACCATGAGTTGAGAACAGCTGCCATAAGACTCAGATTACAGTGTGTGAAGTCATTGATGCTACAGAATAACTTCCAACCACTTTGAAAAAGAATCAACAACAATACAAAAATCTGACCTTGGAAAGGGCCAGCAAAATCTATATGCATATGAGACCATGGTGTCCTGGTCGCTTCCTACAGATTGACTGAAACCTTAGCTGGCACATAGAATATAGCTTGGCATGGTTCACACCTCTTTACTGTTTACTTGATGTCAGCATCTATAGTTGGCCACTGGACATAACTTCTGGCAAGTGCTTTTATGCAAACAATCCCTGGATGTCCCATGTGGAAAGCATCAAGAACTTGTGATCAACCTGCACTGGAAATGATCAATGGTTACCCCATAGGAGGCGTCCCTTGAAGACAGAAAATTCATGCTGATATGTAATAAATGTCTTACGTTCACCTACAGCTCTTGCTGAAGGTCACCCCCTCCACACCCAGTTTAGTTCTTGGGCTGACACTGGATCTTTAGCAGTCATACAAGCAATGTAATCTGCCTGAACAGGAACATCAGAAGAGGATTCTAGCATCAGAACCTCAGTGAGGAGAGGAACAGTAAATTCAGGACAGAATAATGGCAAACAACTCAGTGCATCTCAGCTTCCCATAAAATGTATGCTGGCAGGGGTAC
This sequence comes from Gavialis gangeticus, assembly GCF_001723915.1. NCBI lineage: Eukaryota > Metazoa > Chordata > Crocodylia > Gavialidae > Gavialis > Gavialis gangeticus. The sequence goes on from NW_017729022.1 coordinate 20,427,138, forward strand.
ACAGGCAGCTGGTAAATTTGCAAGGGGGTACGCAATAAGAAAAAGTGTTGGGAACCTCTGTAATAGATTATGCAAAGGCTCAGCAACTGTTGCCTTGTCTTTTAGGAAAGAATGGTAGAAATTAAATAGACCCAGGAAGGTTTCAAGTTCCTGCTTATTCTTAGGTGTTGGGTCCTTATGAATAGTTTTACCTCTACATTTATTGGATGAATTCCACTGGCACCAACTCAGAACCCCAGGAACTCTACACTGGTTACTGCAAAAGCATATATATCTTTCTTAAGTTTCAAGCCAGCATTGGAGATGCTGCATAACACCTCTTGCGGTTCGACAACTAATTCTGGCATGGACTCTGCTCCAATGTGGACACCATCAAAATATGGCATAATTCCCTTAAGACCTGCAAGTTAGTCATCCATAACCTTTTGCAAAACTCCAGGTGTAATGCTTACTCCGAACTGTCGGCACTTGGCTCGGAAATCTCCCTTATGAGTGATAAGGGACTGTACAGCAGCCGTTTGATCATCCAGAGAGTTGTTGAGAGGCTTAAGCCAAGTCTAATTTAGCAAAATCCTTCCCTCCAGCAAGAGGGTCAAGGAGCTGGTTTACTGCTGGAAATCTGGTATGGGTGTTTCTGTAGTGCTTTGTTAATTGCACACTTCTAATAAGCACAACTGAATATCACTATGTGGCTTCATGATAGATGTGATGGGAGTGGCCCATGTTGGATTTAAATTTGTTTCTAGGACACCTTGTTCCACAAGTCAATCAATCTCTGCATCATTTTTTGGATGAAGGGTGAAGCCAACAAGATGAGGCTTCATTCAAATTGGAGCCACAATCAGATGCAATATAAATGACAGGCTGGCCACAGGCAGGCACCAAGCTGTTCAAAGACCTCAATGAAATCCCTTAGAACATTTTGTAAGGTGGCCATCATGAGGCTATGCACTCCTGTTAATTTGACACGCAAAGGCTCAAACCATTCTCTTCCAAGTAAACGTGCTCTCTGACCTTTGGCAGTTATTAAGTAGAAGACCCTCTCAGTTCTGTCCATTGTAGATGCTGACAAGTGCAGTAGGATAGGCACCAGGGGACAATTCACATGCTGGAATTTAATTTGAATCAACAACAGTATAGTAGTAATTAGAGGCTCACTCCCCTCGGTCACCTTCTAATACATGTATTCAATGTGACCTTTGCAGTGGCAATAGCAGCAGTTGGCATTACAGAAATGGCCCATATTGCATCTGTGATTTCCCCCACAGCTAGAGCAGCTTCCTTGCTCATGGGTGGTGACTTCCTTGGAGATTTCTCCCTTGAATGCACTCAGTATGTCTCAGCTGACATCAGTTTTGCTGCTCAGATTTCCCCTGAATGTGAAGCAGCTTTACATGCAAGGGCTTCTTCCTGAGCCAGGGTGTAACAGGTCACAACACCTGGGGCAGTTGTGACGCCTCTCAGTGAAACTGACTCCTGTCTGGCCCAAATTCAAGGCCTCTCCCTCTAGTTCACTTTCCTGTCATGCCTTAATTTTACTATTAAAGAGTGTTTATGGGAGGCTACCAACAGGCCTTTAAGTGAGCCTCAGTCCTACTAGTTTTCTACCCCCTGGGGTCTTGTACCAATCCTCCAACCTAATAGGTCACTCCCGACTTGACTAAGTCCCTGTACCCTTAGGGGCAAATTGGGTGGCTTCTTTTCCTCCCCTACACCACACCTCAAGCCTCATGGGTGTTACAATAATGTTGTTCTCTCTGTTAGGGCCTCTGCTTCCCCAGCTTCTGCCCCTTTCAATCTCACTAGGTAGGACAGTTTGCCTAGGCCCACTATGCTGGGCCTGGCTTTGAGGCACTAGCTTCAATCTAATCACCTTCACTCTCTGGCTCCCTGGCCTCTGTCTGCCAGGCCCCTGAGCCACTAGGGCCATGCTTTTCTGGCACCATGCTCTTGTCCCCTATCTTGCTGTACCTCTCCCAGGCACCGGGCTCCTGGCCCCCTTTGTCTGCTCTGTAGCCTTATACTGCACCTCACTGGTTTCAATAATAGCTCAGTCCTTGAGCCTGCCCTGGCAAGGCACTCAGGTACCTCACAGGCACCAATGGGAGCTCCAGAACCACCCCTTACAGTCCTAGCCCAAGCCACCAAGATAAACAGCAGCACAAACATAAGCCCCTGGGTTATAACATAATAACAATGGAAACTGCCCTCTGCCCCTTTAAGAGGGCAAACATTTGCCTCTAGTATAGCCTCCTGCCTCCCTACCAGGGAACCTTATGAGCTCCCAGGGCATCACTACTCCTGTGTGCAGCAAACAGACAGTCAAGCATCCCTGGGTCTCTCTCCTGGGTAGGAGATCCTTCCCCCAGCAGCTGTCAAAGAGAGACTCTCTGCTACCTCTGGCAAGTGGCAGCTGCTGTACCCTGCCCGCCCTGCAAGGCTCTTGTCTGGGCTGCTTTTATTTTAACAGAGCCTCAGGCTCTCTGTTATACAGGGCAAATATTAAGTTATGCTTTGCAGGAAGTCTGCATTGCAGGATTTCATCTCAAACTCCACACACAAGATCATCCCTAAGAAGAGACTCCAGACTGGTGCGAAAATTAAAGCTCTTAAACAACTGACAAAAGTCTGCTACATATGCAGCAATTCCTTCCTCTGGCATCTGATTTTGTTAGCTGCAATGGAACTGGAGAATGGTGCAAAATGATTTCTTAGCAACTGGAGGATGTGCAGCAGCCTCAGCAGAGCAGTGCCGCATTGTAGTGGGGGAAGGGCTCTGGGGTTTCTCCCCCTTACAGAAACCCCAACCAGGCAGTGGTGTGCTACTGCCTGGCTGAGTCTGCTGCAGGGACACAGATCCTGGAGTCTTTCTCCTGCAGGATCCACACCTGGGCCATGTGGCACTGCTTCTTCTGGCTGCAGCTGTCAAGAGGCGGGGGGAACCCCCAGTACAGACCCAGTCCACCCCCTCCATACCCCAGCTAGCAAGCTGTGGGGGGACCCTCACCATGGGGGTCCCCATTCCCCACCCTCCACTTCCTCCCCAGCCACTTCCAAGTCACCAGTTGGTGGCAAGGGAGAGGGGCTGCTCTGGCAGCCTCCTGGGAGGCATATGGGAGTGCCCCCAGCAGCCAGTGTAGGCAGGCTGCAAGCCCCCTCCCTTCCCCCCACTGAACAGCAAACATCTGTTCTGTTGACTCCTGCTCTAACTAATCGTGCTTTGAGTAAAGTGCAATAAGTTAGACCCCTTCTGCCAGGGGCTTTCTGAATGTCTGTACTCACCCTGTGGTATGGGGCACCCACATGGATTTAGAAAACTAAGTGTAATTCTATTCC
>NW_017729022.1:20435473-20438535 GCF_001723915.1 Gavialis gangeticus
GTGCAATAAGTTAGACCCCTTCTGCCAGGGGCTTTCTGAATGTCTGTACTCACCCTGTGGTATGGGGCACCCACATGGATTTAGAAAACTAAGTGTAATTCTATTCCATAGTGCTCAAATCCTGAAAAACTGTTAATACAAAACATGGCTGGGTCCTCCTGTTCACTGTATTTTTACGGCTCATCCCTAAAGGTCAGAAGATGGAATGTTACAGAAGCTCATGCATAAATGTATTTTCAAAGACTTGAACAGGGTGGAATAGAATCACACTTTAAGTCCACTTGGATAGCTAATAGGTGGGAAAAAATCTGTTTTAAGTGTAGGGATATGGTAAATCTTATTGTCCACGTCAAAAAAAATTGTGTAAGTTCTTTTACTTTATTTTTGTACAGCGCCCAGTACAAGGAATCCAAATATTGACTAGGGGCTTTTCATCCTATAGCAGTATAAATAATCAATATGTAAACACTATGTATAAACTTGTAAACAGCTCACTGTCATTGACGTCTGCAGATGAGAATTGATTCGATCAGAACCTGTTTCTTCAAATGGAAACTCTTCCCCAAGTCTCTTACTCTCCCTTACACCTAACCCCATGAAATGCTTGTGCTTGAGTTTACTACCTTAAGTGATGTTTTCAGCACTGAAATCTGACCTGCAAAAAAGATGACAAATTAGTGTCATGCCCTGCTTGCTGCTTTGTGATGTAGAAAGCAGGCCACCACATGATTTTTTATCCCCATGATTGTTTTTTCCTTTGAATTATCACAGGTGTCAAGTGTAAAGTTCTGAACCTCTACTGTGAGCTTTTTCAGCCCTTAATTGAAGGTGCAAGAATTTGGAACATTTTTTTTCCATCTGCTTATAGTGCTTTTGTGCTAAATTGACATTGACATATAAAATAAAAAATAGAGTTGAAAACAAATTGTTCATATAAATTGCCTCCCAACCTAATTAATCGGGTTTTCCTTCTGTGACATGTATGATGTTACAATCCTATCAGTTCTTCACTGGCCCTTAATCTCCTCCAGGGAAAGTAGTAATTGAATGTCTAATATCCAAAAATCAAGCAGTGTTTTTTTCTACTTAAAAGGAGTCTTTCTGATAAACTCCACAAAAAAGCCACAAAAAGAATCAAACTGTATTCTTTTTCCTTTACAGATCACTTAACTATCCAAGGCGGCATTTCTATGAATCTTAAGCCGAGTCATTGTCTCCCCAAAATCCAGTTTGCCCTGGATCATAACTAGACAAGACACATTTTTGTTTTTTGGGGGGTTTTATTAAAATCAATCGTAGGTTGTTTTCTGAGGATAGAGGAAGAAAGATGTTTAATTTATTATGTTACTTCAGTCTGTTTATGCTGTTGTAATTAATTTTTTTGGTGACACAGCACTATTTTCCTTCCTGAGAACTGCAGGTGTTACTTCATTTTTGCACAAAGTTTCTGCATTAAAATAGCTTTTGTAAATAAAGTTACTACCACAATATAAGGAAACCACTACTACAACTAGAAAAGGCATTTTTAAAGCAGTTAATTCCCTACCACTGCAAAATAAATTATTTCAGACCATTCAAATAATGAAGCAAGCTAATCTCTAGCTTAGATGATAACGTGTCAAACACAACAGAGTCCACTCTGCTTTTCATCTTCCAAAAATTAACATTAGTAAAATTATGACTTTCAGCAAGTGTACTAGTGTTGAAAAGACTGAAAGATGACCCATCACATGCCTTTTCAGGCAACATCTGCCTGTCTAGACTCATAAAGCTTTTACTATACAGAATTCACACAGAGGAACTTTCAGAGAGTCTGGAATGATTGTGCTGAGGCTCGTCTCCCTTTTTCCTGACAGATTTAGGCCATTTGAGCAGTTTTTAAGCTTCTTTCATCCCCTCAGGGACTGAAATAGAAGAAGAAGCCAGTGCTAAGTTTGAAAGCTTTACAGTATGGAAGGCTAACAGACAAACCGAACTTATGGAGTTAACTATTGATGGATATTTTAACAGAGAAGGTTAAATATAGGATAGTCATAATTGCAGGGCTGCTTGCATGCCTGTCCACTTTGTAGGGTTTTTTTAGTGTACCAACTCGTATGATTTCTGAGAAGCTGTTAGACTGAAAACAGGCACGTGCTTTACTACGTTAGGCCTGTCTGAACTAATGATAATCTTGTAGATAATATAGCCATGTATGCAGACCTGTTTACTTTCATATACAATTTTTCTTATATTTTGCCTTGTTTAACAGAAGGAACAAAAAAATACTCTGGTTCAAAAAAACTATCTGGTCATTCAATTCACCACTGATCAGAGATTACATTATGCAAGAATCAATGAGTGTCTCTACATGTACTCTGGGATGGGGAGAGGCACTTTAATTCAAGTGGCTAATTTGAATGTGTCAGAGCAGGCGTCAGCCATGTGTATGGATGCCCAATGTTCCAGCTTATCCACCAGTTTTATCTGCTTGCAATTCCATTCCAGGAAAGTGAAAGTGTGTTGGTGAGCTTGCTGCACTGCGGGCTGGTTTTCTCCCTGGGGAGCTCCTCAACCAGTCCTTTAAATAAAAATATAGTCTTTGCACCAACAATTGGCAATGTGTAGGAGGTGGACGTGTGCCCCTTGAGATTGGCGGTGCACCCCCTGTGAAAAGCACCACCGACACTGCTGGCAGCATCTGTGGGTGGTTGCCAGCCACTTGTCAGTGCTCACCAGCCTCCCCCCACTGCTGACACCGCTGTGGCCACATGCAGGAGCTCCCTGCACAGCCCACCCCCAACACCACTGCAGCTCCCTGCAGGAGCTCCCCACTCGCTGCCACCTGCAGGCAGTCGCCATGCCCCCGTAGCCACCCGGGGCATGCGTTGTTCATGCCCACAAACAAAACATTTAGCTCTTCTTCAGGTGGTAGAAAAAGCCCTTTAGTTCTGACCCAGTACCCTACCAGGTAGTGAGCTTATAGTTTCATAGTTGGTAAGGTCGGAAGGCACCCAAGCAGATCATCAAGTCCGAACCCCTGTGCAGGAAAGAGTACTGGGGTCAAACAACCCCGGCTAGGT
>NW_017729022.1:20438941-20441834 GCF_001723915.1 Gavialis gangeticus
CTCCAACTGCGGCCTGACCAATGTCATATAGAGGGGGAGGCTTATCTGGGTTCCAGTCTGCCTCCTGGCTTTCCCTCAGGAAATTGTTTTCTGTTCTCTCTTCAAGGTCTTTAACTGCTAGAGGGACACTCCCTCATTATCTAAGTGGCCAAAACTGAGCTTCTGCAACAGAGCGGTCTACAACCTCTTAAAGGGACAGACCACCCTGTTACAGAGAAGTAAAGGCATGAGGTCTAAAGCCTGAGAAAGCTCAAAGAAGGGGAGAAAAAAAGAAGCTAGCCCTTCAACTGCAAAAAAAAAAAAAAGGGGGACTTAGAACATTTAACCAACTAACAATAACCCTGAAAAAAGCCACATGATATAAAATATGAGGCTGGTAAGTATTCTTAATCTTGAAGCATCAAAAGAACTAGGATTTGTGCAATGAACTGCTGAAGCAAGAATAACTTTAATATTCATTATGATTTTATAGAACTGGTGCAAATAAGCAAATCTTCAATTGTAAAATTTTTAGTGACTGAGCATAAAACACCTGCTATACAGAAGAACATAGGACAGCCTACTAGATTCATCAGCTTTCAACAGAAGGGTGTGAAGGGTTGAGGTCATTTACACAGACAACTGTAGGATGTACATGATCCCTTGATGAAAAATGTTCATAAAAATTAAGAACTAAAAGACACAGACCTAGAATACAGGATGCCAGAGAGAATTCAATGAGAACCATACATGTCTGTCTTTCTCCAATGGATACTAGAGGGGTTTCTAATGAAGATGAAACTTTTTAAAATCACAAATATAACAGTTTCAGCAAGCTTGAAAAGACCAGAAACTGGAACTAGATGTTAAGGTAAAACAGAAAACCCCTTTGGATAATTGTACAGGATCTGTAAGTAGAACTGTGCCTACTCTACTCTTAAGCTACTCTTTCTGTAAAAAATGTTGTAAGAGAATAACTGCTATGTAGGTAATGGAAAAAAGGTAACATGAGCATTAGCTGTACTAATGGTACAGACAGAAGTGCAGCTCCCCGCTGTAACTGAGAACGCTTTGCAGGAAGTGTTCCAAGTTATGACAATCCCCCAAAGCAAAAGGTTCACTGTTGGTTGGGGGGGGAAGGGGGGATTGAAGAAAAATTAGCTGCAAACTGCCAGCCTGCAGCCAGTTTCCTTTAGCAATGGTTTCCTCTCTCCCAGCCTATCCCGGTTGCAGAATGGGAGTGGGGAAAGGGACATAGGTGGCAAAAGTGGGGGCTAACAGGGTTTAGCCTCCCAGACATGGGGCAGTGGTAGGGCTGCAAGGCAGCCTAGTCATGGGCTTCCAGTGGCTGCAGCAAGAATGGGGAGGGGCATGCAGGTAGCAGTAAGGGAGGGAGTGGGGCTGGGGCAGGCCCTGCATAGCCGGGGTGGGGCATAGGACTAAGCTGCCAGTGGCTCATCTGGGGGGGCACAGCTCCTGCTGCTGCATGCACCGCAGGAGGCATGGGGGAGGGGTGGGCGTGTGCCCCTGGATATGCATGGGGTGGAGCAGACTGATGCTGCGGGCTGGGCTCTTCCCAATGGGGAGGGTTGGGTCACACTGTGCTCGGGGTAAGTGGTTGCTCTGGGAGGGGGGCTATGGCAGTGGGCAGCAGCCACCCCAAAATTTGCCATAGCCTCCACAACCTCCCTTCCTACTGCCACCACTGTCTGCCCCAAGCACAGTGCAGTCCAACGCCCCCCCCACCAGGAAGAGCCCAGTGCAGCGCTGGCCCCAGTCTGCAGTGGCAGCCCTCCTCACCCCAGGCAAATCCCAGACACATGCCCCTCATACCTCCTGGGGTGCATGCAGCAACAGGAGCCACCACCTCCTTCCTGCACCAGGTGCCCCCAGACAAGCCACTTGAGGATCCGTCCCCATACCCCGCCCCAGCTGTGCAGGGCCTGCCCTAGCCCCACTCCCTCCCCTGGCCCCTTCCCATAGAGTTACCTGCTGGGGGGGCGCACGTGCTCAGCCCCCCCAAATAATTTTTTCTCCCTCTGCCTATGGTAAGGAAGGGGAGGACATTTGTTCTAGGGGGTCACCCAGCAAATGCTGGAGGATGGGGTAGGGAGCTCCAATACACTCACCCCACCCTCCAGCAGAGGCTGAAACTGCCCCAGACCAAATTCCCTCTGCTCCCTTTCACCCCTCCCATTCTGAAAACAGTGACAGGCTGGCAAGCAGTGCAGACAGAAGTTACAGAAGATGGTCTGTTTTGAAATGTCTTCATCTGACCCTTCATACAATGGAGGGTTCGTATTTTAACCTGATTGGCCATTTTTTAAGTTGTCTGCAGCCATGTGCTGGTGTTTGGTCACAGATATAAACCCCTTTCTGTGGCCAAATCAAGTGAAAATTGTCAGTTTTGTCTATACCCTAGGGAGCAACTTTTCCTCCGCCTCTTCACTCCAGATTGATTTTCATTGCTTACATTTAGCTCTGGCCACAGCCCTTCCAAAGCTCTTTTTAGCACTGCACCTACTCGATTTTTTTCCTCTCACTGTGAAAACCCACAGCAAATGGTCATTGGAGAGCCTTACCATAAAGGATGTGATGTGCACTCTCCTCCCCATCCCTCAACGCCCACCCCCAAAAGAAAATTTGTTTGTCTGTATACTAGCTTCTTTCCAAATAAACCCTGCTATCAGATGTACCTTTCTATGGTCCTTGGCCTGAAATTTCCAGAATTCTGTAACAAAGCACAGTCAGAACAATGAGTTATTTTACATTGTAGCAGGAACTAGATAGTAGAAGTACCCATTGGTGCTAACTGCTCTACATCACAAAACAAGAAAAGTGGTATTCAGTCTAAGATATGAATACCTCTGAAAGGCCCAGATCACTCCGTGATGAAGACAAATTATGAAACTGG
>NW_017729022.1:20446834-20447779 GCF_001723915.1 Gavialis gangeticus
TCCCCCAAAAGAAAATTTGTTTGTCTGTATACTAGCTTCTTTCCAAATAAACCCTGCTATCAGATGTACCTTTCTATGGTCCTTGGCCTGAAATTTCCAGAATTCTGTAACAAAGCACAGTCAGAACAATGAGTTATTTTACATTGTAGCAGGAACTAGATAGTAGAAGTACCCATTGGTGCTAACTGCTCTACATCACAAAACAAGAAAAGTGGTATTCAGTCTAAGATATGAATACCTCTGAAAGGCCCAGATCACTCCGTGATGAAGACAAATTATGAAACTGGACTAAGCAAGAAGCAACAAACATGGCCTATGGTATAAACAAAAAAGAAAATATAAGAATTGTGACAAATTTCTATACAGCATCATCACCATGCCCTGAGCTTACTATATAGAAACTGGAGTATCTTTGAGGTACAACAGAATTACATATATTTATTTACAGGTTTTTCTCCAGAATAAAGGACTGATCTGTAAAAGCTGTATGAACACATGACCTAGCTATTAATATAGTTGATAAATAGCAATATTGAAATCATTATAGTTGTTGGAGTGTGTCAATGTATTCAGTCAATTTAACAGGAGGCCATTAGGAGGAGTGAGATGGAAACAAAACAGTCGACACAGATAAGGTATCTCTAGGGAAACAATAAATTTTGAAGGAACAATAACTGAGCCATAAATTGGGAAGAGGCTCTTTCCAGTGCCAACTTAAAGTTTTATAGCTGTTTTGTTAAGTCCAGATCTAGAAGATCAAGATGATAAAAAAAAACAGTTAAAAACTCTCTCTTCCCCCCACCCCAAGAGAGAGAGAGAAGTCGTAGGTTGCCAGCAGCTGCTTAAGGAAAGACAATGAGGCAATGAAGACACTCTAGGGTTGAGTGCTGCTACCCCTCAAGCAAACAAAAAAGGCCAACAGGCTCCCACCTGAAACTCCACTGA
>NW_017729022.1:20452779-20453138 GCF_001723915.1 Gavialis gangeticus
CAAACAAGAAAGGCCAACAGGCTCCCACCTGAAACTCCACTGACTGCATCTGGCTCCTGAAGGATTTTCACACATCCCTTGAAGGATTAGCATGTAGCCAGGGGCTCCTGGCTTGGCCACCACTGCCCCCCCCCGCTGCTGTTCCTGCCGTGGCAACTGGGTTCTTCAGGTTCTCCCTCCATCCTCCTGCTTCTACTTCCTGCCCTGCTCCTGGAGGTGGGGCAGCGCGGTGGGAAGAAGTTAAAGTGCCCACACCGCATGTGTGGTGGTGGGCCAGGATGCCCATGAAGTGGGAGACAGGGCCAGGCTGCTCATACTGTGCATGAGAAAGGCCAAAGACCCCTCCCAGGAGGGGAGCA
>NW_017729022.1:20453188-20464477 GCF_001723915.1 Gavialis gangeticus
AGCATACCTAGGCAGGACAGGAGGAGGAAGCCAGGCTTCCCACACAGTATGTATGGCTGGGGGTAGGAGAAGGGAAGAAGCCAAGCAGCATACTAGGCTGCCTACGGGGAGGTGAGAGGCCCTTGGTCTAAAACCAGTGCCTCATGGGGCACCTATACACATGCCAGACATCTGCTCCAACACATGCTAATTAGCACATGTTGAAGCAGACTTGAGTAACTTGAGTCTGCTGGAGCATACCAATTAGCATGCTCCAGCAGTTTCCACAGCCCATGTATTCAGTGTCCCTGCCCTTCAAAATAACAGGGGTGCTTTAACTAAAGTTTGAACAAGCTTTAATTCAAAATGGCAGCAGGGGTGCTTTTAACTGCAGGAGCACATGTAAAGATGCCCATGATGCCCCCTCTTCACTGTAGCCCATGCCTCATGTAGCCCTTAGCTGTCCAGAAGTTGGACAGCCCTCCATCCTCAACTCCCACTGAGCATTCATACAGAAATTAGTTTCTTTCTGAAAAATGGTTTGAGCACATTCTGAACGATCTGCAGCACTCAGACTATAGTTGCCAAAAATTAAGAACTAAATAGGCTTGGCAGAGGCAGATCATTGTAACACACTTACACATGATTCTGAGATTCCTGCTGAGGGTAGGTTTTGAGCTTATAGTGCCTGGAGTAGTTGCATTTGCAGCCACAACCTGCAAGTCATATGGGTCATGTGAAAATTGGCAAACTAGAGACCCTCCTGGCTGATTCCTCTCTGCACACATGCATTGCAATCTGCTTTGAGTGTGACCATTTAGCAAGCTTTAATTTATAGAGCCAAATTTTCCTTTAATAATATTTTCAATAATGTTTCCACAAAAGGTCCACAGGTGCTATACAGAATGAAAAGGATCAAGCAACTGAGACCAGGTTGGGGGGAGGGCATGGCAGACAAACAGGGTCCTGGTTTTGAGACCCTGATGTGCATTATGATAAAAAGGAAAGAAGAGGTAAAACCTGTAAACTTTAAGAAATTATTTGGGGGAAAGGGGGAGCTGCAATTTAGGAATTCCCTTGTTCAAAGGAACAAAGTTCAATGGATTACCCCAGGAGGCATAATAAATTTCAAGGCAGTCAAGTAAATATGTGAGTTTTAGAGTGCTTAGAAAGTCCAGCTTAAAAGTAGCAAGGATTTCTAATGCATAACTGTAACATAGCTGGCACTACAAACTATAATCAGAGTAGATAATCTTGTCTCAGAAGGAGGATTGCTGAGCTATGTAGTTAAGCCTTTGAAAAGTTTGCCATTAATCATAATTAAAGGGTCTTTGTATCTTCTGTGGTCAAGGTTCCAGAGAATGTAGCAAGGCGATAAAAACCTTCCTGTCTGTGCTTCAGCAAGTTCAAGAAACTGGTTTAGAAAGCAGGGGTAGCTGCTTTGGATCGGAAGGAAGTTGGCATCCAAAATGAACAGCTACCCATCTCAGAGAGAACTGCTTTCTGGAGACAGAAGTTTCCTGTATACAATTTACTCTTCTTTTTCCCCGCCTCTTCCTTTTTAAGCTGAAAATACCTTATCTAATGTTGTCTATGAGAAATGTAATTCTAGAGATAACAAGCAAACAGTTTCCTTTAACATAAACCCATGTTTTTTTAATATTTTGAGAAAGCATAAAGAACATATGCCTATAAGCATAAAGAACAAAAACCAAAAGTAAAGAATTTCTGAAGTATACTCCACCCCTTTCACTGTTGGTCAAGGGATGTTGACAAGTGTCCTATTTCAGTGATTTGCTGTCAAGATATGGTGGGTAAATAACAGTGGAAGCCAAAATACATAAATGAGAACTGGTGACTGCCTGTCAGATTCCCTATATATTATGTGGTTTACAGAATACACATTTAAATTCATGATATTTACTTTATGCCAATAACAATGTATAATCAATCACAATAGAGTGGATAGACCCATATATCAGTATCTTTTTGACTGAATAAATACACGAATATAATATAAAGCTAAACTCTAAGCCATGAGGCTTTTATTCTCTCATCTCTACTGAGTCATCCACTATTTTTCTGGAGTTTTTAATTAGATATCTATGTAATTTGAGAAATTGTTCTATTAAAATGAATGAGAGAGAGATAATAAATGAGAATTATACTCCAGAAATGGTAGTGTCTGTCCGATATATGTGGTACATAATTATTTGAAATTGTGTTTATCCTAGAAGTTACACAAAGTATTCTCCTATAAAATTCAGATTTTTTTTTAACCTTTTCAAAGCCAAAATAAATTGTGCAGTCATTTTAATTTAGGATGCTGTTAAAATAGCATCTGCAGTAATCTTGTATGTATTCTTGATGACAATGTGGTGGCTATTATACTGAAATAATGGTCTCAGAATTTCAGGATGCAAATACAATAAGACAATTCCCAAAGGATGCACATGGAGGCACGACATCCAAATAATGTCATTTCTATTGGAGAGTAGGTTTCAAATTAACTGTTTCTTTTTAAAGCTATAATTATCAGGAGAAATGATGAACTAAAAAAGGGGCATAATGTTTCATAGCTCATTAAATAGAAAATGTGTTGTAAATTTGGGAATCAGAATCACTTTCAGTTAAGTTTGAGTTGATGGGCTATGGCATACAAAAAGACTTTTTTTGGCAGGAAAGCTATTTGGTAATGCTGACTGCAGATTGCATTTGCTTGACATTCAGGAAGATCATATGACACCAGTGCAGATGAGGCAAGTTTATACAGTGAAGAGGAAAGGAAGGGCATGGAAAGAAGGATGAGAAGATGTTTGATAGTGGGTGGCTAAACAGAGCGATGAGGGGAGAGGGAAGTTTAAAATCAAGTGTCTATTACTTAAAGATTAAGACACAGAATTATAATAGCATGAATACATTGTATGTCGGCACATTTCTTGCAAAGGTCCTCTCAGAACTCTTACAGTTTATCTGGAAAATAATAGGCAATTTCCAAACTTCTCTAAAGACCCAAGCATCTATTTAACTGATGGACATTAATTGCTGTAAAAGGTGATATAAATCATATGCTGCATAAAAAGCCTTAGTACTGTTACAACAGTACATGATCTCAGATTTCAAATATGCATTTATAGTAGAAATGACCACCCACGAAGACTTTTTTTTTTAAAGTCTAGAGTCTTCCTATTTCTCTGAAGTATTTTGTGTCAGTCAGACTTGCGATATACCAAGAAACAGTGGGTGAATCTACACATGAAATTAGCACAACACAATAAATTGTGCTAGAGTTTACTGTTCTCAGGCACAGCATTTACACATGCCCCTGAGATCACAAAACGTTGAGTCAAGGCACTGCAGCCCCAGGTGGCAGGGGACCTCAGGGGTCAGCCTGCCAGCCCAGGGCTGCTCTGATCCAGCTCAATGCACTGCAGAGGACTACAGTGTGGGGCTAACCAGCCTGCAGCCCCCGCACTGTAGCACCCTTGTCAGCCCCATCACCATCTACACGTGCATTGCAGCAGAGTAAACTCCACCATAGGATATTACTTGTATCAGGCAGTACTAACCTACGGTGGGGTTAGTTAGTTTACTCAGGCTTAACAGCCAAAGTTGGCTCTGCACGTGTAGATGGAGATGCTTTATTGCAGAGCTAATTAGTTAACTCTGCAGTAAGTATCTTGTGTAGATGCTCCCAGTAAGTCATATATGCTCAAAAGCTAGAAGGTAGCAACAGTAAAGCCTCAGTTTGGGTTTTGTTTGTTTGTTTTCACTTATCCAATTATACCTATTGAAGGGGCCTGAAAGCACAGAGTGATGCATGCCATACTGCAAGTGTCTAGGCTTAGAGTTGCAGTCAGAATTCCAGGAGGGTTAAAGTGCAGGAAGTTTCAGGCATGTCATTGGATTCCTTCTTTTTGTTAACATGTGCCTCAGAATTGTTAAATGCGCCACACACAGGTGTAAATCAGTAAATGTGTTGCCACTGACAGAGTTTATAATAAAATAAAGGCAAATGTATAAGGAAACTTGTCCCATCTAGGGTTCAAGCTAACCGAGACCAATCCCTGGGTACAGAGGTCTGCCCTTCATTGTACAATCAGTTTAAATACGAGGCAGCCCTTAGATCGAGGGCCAGACACTTTGTCAGTGCCACAATCTAAACATACTCTTAATGCAGAGGGAAGAAATAGCCCCTGATTATAGCTTGTATAAATAAAAAGGGTCTTATAATGCAAAGCATCTGACAACCTTAACTACATCAATCTATAATATCTTGTATAAATATACTATGCATTATATTAAGATACATATACAATATTTCTTTGTCTCTGTTCTGGTAACATTACAAACAGGACGTATTTATTCCAGTCCCCAGGTGGCAAGATAAAAAAAAACAAAAAACTTGCAAACTTTAATTTCTGTATAGCGGGGATCTACATTATTTGTTAAAATCCACAGTTAAGTCAAGTCATTCTCAAAACAAGTTATATATAGCTACCACAATGCAAACATGCTGTTGCTTTCCTGTTGGAGTGCTATAACTGATTTTCTTCTTTAATTAAGTTGTAAATATGACCTCATTTCTCATGGGACTATCAATATCTTGTATACTTTCCCAGATGACAACATATAATTCTATTTCTACAGCAGTGACATTATTTCTGAACAATCATTAGGTTGTAATTGTAAATTTTAATACTATAATATATGTATAACCACCTTATAAAACTTACACCTTATAAAACCTTAGATTTTATTTCAAATCTTCATTTTCAATTCTTAAAGTGAATTTTATGTTTGTGAAAGGTGCCAGATTGACATACACACAGACTTTAAGTCAGTTTGTCTACAGAAAATGGACAGCAGTATCACTTTCTCAAAACCATCACACCCCTAATCACTGTAAACACCAAGGGATATTGGTGCTTGTTCATTGGATACTTGTTCAGAGCCCACCTCAGCAGAGTATTTAAGCATACAGTCAGCCTTAAGCACATAGTGGGCATGTGCACACATTTATTAATGCATTAGTGCAGATGAACACTTTTTACAGAGCGTTAATGCACATTAAACTAAATCTACTGCACATTAGCACGGTTTTTGCCAGCTGCACTAATGTGCAGTAGAATTAGCCTTCTGCTCATTAAGCATCTCATGTAGACGTGCCCACACAGACCTAGCACAGGTATTCACATACATCCGGTAAAGTAGGAATGCCAAAAGTCACCTGGCCCCCTGGGCATGATCCAGACACAAGAGCAGTAGTGACGTAGGCCAGATATACCCATGAGCCAAATGTTTGACACCCTTGCAGTAAAGTATGAGTTTAAATGTATTGTTTGAACAGATCTCAGTCTTCAGCCCTTCTGTGAACAGCACAAACAAGTATACCAATTTTTTGTCAGGTATAGTAGTAGTTTATTTTTGGATATTCATACAATGGAAATCAGACTAAGACAACATACAAATTGACAGACAACCTATTGGCTTTCAGTCCATACTGGACTCAGTTCACATTTTGCCAGTAACCTATATATATGAAAGGAATAAAATTTCATTATCTAACCTCTAGGCCACTGATATCCCTGTTACTTGTAGGTTACAGTGTCATTAAATGTAATAATACAGCAGCTTCCTATAAAGTATGATAAAACATAGGACTGAGGCCCATGGAATCTAATTTTGTATAAGTGATGCCCACTCTAAAACCTCATGTTGTGTGATTACTATGCCATCATTACTTAGAAAAAAGTGTATAAAGTATTTATATATAACACTCTAGACAACTGCAGTTTAGTTTTACTAAGTCAATAATAACAAAGTACAGTTCTAATACAGTATTAGGAACAAAGCAGTTAGATCATGGCCAGATCATTCATTCCCCTAGTCCAGCAGTGGGCATCAGCTGCTTCAAAAAAGAGAGACACTACAGTGGAGAGTTACAAGAAAATCAACCCCATGCAAAGTGTCCTCCTAGTCCTCAAGAGTTAGAGACTGATTCATGTCCAGAAATAAGAGATTTTTCTAAACATTCAAAACCGATTTAATATTTACTATGGTAGTTCTGAAAATTCTTGCTGCTCATGTAAATGAGCAAGTGCACAAACACAATGGAAAAAAAGGATTACTCATTTGCAGAGTTGATGTGGCTCTCCCTGTCGTAAATTCATGATGTAGGCATAAGAGATTACTCACCATCCAGCTTTTTAAAAAGCCTTTTGTGTTTTCAAATATCATTCACAATCTATCGTTCTCTCTTATCATTGTTGAGTAAGATGCACAAACTACAATGCTAATGCAGTGGCATACTAGTGTTAAGAAACCCATACTCACGTTTCATATTATGAAAGTCAACATTAAGATGTCAAATGCAGCTACTGGAACAGATAAGCTATTAACATGGTAAAGATTATGAGGCTGAATGACCTTTATAACAGGAAGTTAACCCCATTTCTCATCTCACACGCATTCAATTATATAAGCAACCACTTCCATGCTGCAAAAGAAACAGGAGCTTTTCCGGCCAGTGCTAACTCACGTGAGCAACTTACTAGCATGTAGATGTTTGTAGATCAACTCCATAGGAAACAATTTTCAAAGAAAATGTGTACAAGTCCTATGTCCTGCACCTGCTACAAATCATTCTGCAGATGCACATTCTGATGCACCAGAAAAGACAAAGCTAACTAAGAAAGCTTGTTTGGATACTTCTCTCCATTTAGTACGCTTAGGATAATGTCCCACTGTAACTACTACAGTAAAGCATGATCTCATTATTATTTTATCTCTTTTCCTCTAAAGTTGTTTTGAGAGATGCTGCATGAAAGAAGGCATACAAAAATCAATTGAATTGTGTATCTATGGACGTGACAAAGCTTTGCACTATAGTCATGGAAGAGTGCTTTAGGCCATGTGATTATTTTGTGTTCTCCTCTGATAGAAAAAAAATAACTGACATAGTGATAAGAAGTGGCTGGAGATGTTGATTTGCAGAATTTGAGCATAGGAATCACTACCCCTCTATGCTCAGTCTGGAGCAGAAGGAAATGGGTCTACAGACTGTTACAAGGAAAATGAAATGATTATTTTAGTAGTGACGTTACTATTTGCCATATTATCAAAGGTGCATGCTAGCTGAAACTTAAATCTGATCTTAAAGGATTTAATTATAATATAATATTATAATATATATTCTTAGAATTTGCAAAAAAACTTGGGACTAATTCCCTGCTAAAGTAAACTGGCACAGATCTGTAGGTAGGCATCTTTTTTTAAATCATGTGCTTAGTCTATAATTTGAATGCTAAGTATTGCTTAAAGTGTGTTGAATACAGCATAGTTCAAAATTTAAGATGCATCTCAATATCATAGCACAAATAAATAAGAAACAGGACCAGTTTATTGGGAGCCAAAATTGAACTGCTTGCATTTACATCTTTGTTGCCTAAGCGATCCTCCAAAATAACAGATCTAGAAATACTAAATACTCAGCCAGTGTGAATTGTCATACATCCATTTAAATTAAAGCTATGACTGTTTTCATCAGCTGAGAATCCATCCCATTTATCTTAAATTGCAAAGTCAAGGGCAGAAACAGGTTAATATCCACCAGGAGCTGATTGGGGATCCTTCTGCTATATCCATCTGAACACAACTTCTATTTCCATTCTTTAAGAATGTTTCAAAAGGAAAATGAAATTGAAGTACATGTATTTTCAAATGAAATGCTATTTCTACCAGACTTACACAATGTTACAAAAACTGATGGCTGTAAAACAATGGAAGTGTCAGTAGAGCCTTTCATATAAGTGAGATGTTTAAATATAGACTGCACATGTGAGACTGAGCATAAATTAATTAGATTTGTGGGGTCTTCAGTTGTGCTGGCCTTCATATCATTGCAGAGTTCTTGTTTGCTTTATTTGCTTTATCTGATAATGTTTGACTAATATATATATTTATGGATTGTATTTGTAAATGCCACCAGTATAATCACAAGAATAGAATATGTTCAATGTTTTTAGTATGTTGATTCTGGAAGATTTTTTTTTCTTTGACTTTCAGTATTTAACAAGGGAAACATTGGTGCATTGATGAATAAAGTTTCATATTTTTTGAATTTTCAATGAAAAGCCAGATACAGAATAATGTGACTTAATGAGGCATTTCTAATAAAATACTGCAGAAGTTAAAACAGACACATACAACTGTTTGCTCACTGGTAGCCCTATAATTTACAATATTTTTTCAAGATGGTGCTCAAATTTTTTCTACGAAAGTACTAAATGAAATGATTTCTTGTTTTTCACACTTAGTGGTAATGTATTAGACTGATAAACATTTAGTATTTTACTATTATTTGAAATAAGTAAAACCTAAAACATACTGGTCCTTAATAATCTACTTCTAATTGAGTATTATGCTTAATGCAATTACTTAGCAACAATAAATCCACAAGAAAAATACTATTACAGCCTTAAGTATTAAATGCAAGTGTGGAGGTGCTCACATTTGAAAAAAAAATGCCTAGGTATTTTACACTTAGGTACACTGTGTTTGGAAAGAGGTCCTTTAATCAGAAGTCTCAATAATGCATAAAAAGAAAAAGTATGTATTATTCCTTGAAAATATAATCATTCTACCAGCTCTAGTGGTTAAATTATGAAACTTGTTGGGTATTAAATGCTGTTTTGTAACCACAAAGAAATAAGTTACCTCATCTGCATTAACATAACTACAAATGAGGTTCAACAAATCTTTACTTTGAAACTTGACATTATAACTTACTTGCTAATTTAATCTATATCCATCTATATGAACACACCTCAGTTTTCAGCTCTAGTAATTCCTCCATATACTCCCCACTGGCATTATCAGCGGCAGTACATGTACCTAGATATAAAACTGAAATCCCTTGGTATCTCTGAAGAAACACGCAAAAGTGTTACACTGCATGTCAGATGTGACAAAATACACTTCCCAGATTTCTTCTCATTCTCTGATTAACAATGATGCGACAGGAATCCAGATTTTACTTCAAAGTCTCCCACTATGAACTAGACAACATATCTAAATTCATTCTTTCAAAAGCCCTCCTGTGTTCAGATTATATATAGGAGTTGATTTAAGTATTTTGTGAATAGTGACCATGATCTGACACAAAACTATTTATGAAATACCCTCAACCTCAAAATAATGGTACTGAAATACTTTACAGCATTGGAACTTTGGAAATTAGGGCTATATTAAGCTGTAAAATGAACCTGTGTTCAAATGAACATCACCAATATAAGACCAAAGCTTGGTAAGAAATATATCAAGGTGAAATTTATGTGACTTTACCATCACTGTACAAATAATTATGAAATTATTTTTAACAAAGGCATCAATGGTTACATGCACTATGCTTTTCTTTCACAATACATTTGAAGTTATTTTACATGGTGAATGTATTTAATAGTCTTAAAAGTATGTCATATTTCTCAAGCTTTACAAACCATATTCCAGATAGTATGGGATGTTGGGAACCTAAAGTATTATTTGGTTTAGTTTTCTTTACTCTGTAACTCCACAAAGGAATCTTAATTTAACAATTTGCTTCTGCTTGCATCACCTAAAATAGTACCCTTAAAGTGTTAACTTGATACCAGTCTGACTGTTAATATCTAAAACCAGTTTGTAAAACACAGAAACTAGATAACAATTATCATTTAGTCAATAGTAATTTAAATTTATCCAGTGCTGGGAGAGGACCCTAAGACCTTGAATGTTTTATGGGGTTTTTAGTGCTAGGGGTTGAGTTTGTTTATTATTTAAATTAACAGTTCAAAGCAAGACTCCTTAATTACAAAGCCAATATTTGGTGGGGGGGGGGAAGAGAAGGGATTGGTGGTTGTTTTAAAGCAAATTAATACTCTCCAAGTGAAGGTTGGGAAAAGGCAACTGTAACTACACCTATAATCCCAGGTGCTTCAGGCATTTTTTTTTAACTCCTGGTAAAGATGAATACAATACAGACATGCATGATAACTCTGCTCTTAGCAGGGCACTGAAAGCTACTGCTTTTTTTCTGCTGTGTCCGTATAGCCCAAGCATCTGTTCCCATAGCTTTTCAGGAATACAGCAGGGATTTCTAAACTTTTTCTCCTTGCAAAGGTATAACTGGGGGGAGAGGGGAAAAAGACCTTCCTGCTGTGAAAAAGCACAGCTCTGTACCGCAGATTTCCTAGTTACATTAATTCACTGAAATGGGACGAAACCAAAGCAAAGCAGATGGGCAAGAAACCTCATGTTGCAGACAGGTAATTTGGGGGGAGCATTAGGCTCTGAAAGAAACAAAGCCAGACGCTTTATAGCCCCCCCCCCTTTTTCTCCCCCCCCCCCTTTTTTTTTAGTCATTCGGCAAATGATTCCTCACTCTTTAACCTCTCCTCCAAACCATGCAGGAAAGCGATGGGGCTCCAACCAAAACACATCTCCGGCTAGGATGGCTTTCTGGAAGTGATCAGCCACACTCTTTATGAAAAGAGTTAGGCAGAGACATGGAGGGCCGCCCTAAAACCTCCACCCTCCTGCAGAAATTGCCGGAGGATGAAATAATCCAAAATGGGATGTGGGGAAGCTTGAAAGAAGCGACTTGACACATCCCATTGATCCTCCCTGATGCAGGACTCACTAGGCAAGTGCAGCCCCGGGGAGCGAAATGAACCCGTTCTCGAGGCTTTGCTTCAACTTTCTCAGCTGCAGCGGGAGGAGGGGAGGGGGGGAAGACTCATTAGTTCCTTTAAATGCCCCCCCCCGCCCTATTGCCCTCGATCCAGCCCCCTTCCCTAGAACTTCTCCCCTCCCCCTTCCCCCCCGCCCCTCTCCAGCTGGCATCGGCTACTACAGGGGCTGCCCGGTGTCCCCCTCCCCTCCCCAAGGACTCTGGCATGAAGGGGCCACACGCAACGTGGTGTTTCCGAGAGGGGGGAAATCCCCCTTACACACACACACACACATACCCCAGACACAGACACACACACGTACCCTAGCAGCAGCAGAAGGGCGGGGGAGCCGGAGAGCAGCGCACAGGAGCCCGCACATCTGGAGCCGGCCCCTCTCACCTACCTGCAGCCCCGCGTCCTCCTGGAACCGCCTAGCGATCCTCCTTCAGGCTCCGGGGGGAAACTCCAGTCTTATCGCCCTGGCATCGCTTACCAAATCCCAGTCCTCGCTCGGCATCCAGGGGCATGGATTTGTTTGGGGTGGGGTTTTTTTGGGGGGGGGCTAGGCGCGAAGGGAGCGTGGGGGGGGGCCTCCCCTCTC
>NW_017729022.1:20464573-20465000 GCF_001723915.1 Gavialis gangeticus
TTTTTTTTAGTCATTCGGCAAATGATTCCTCACTCTTTAACCTCTCCTCCAAACCATGCAGGAAAGCGATGGGGCTCCAACCAAAACACATCTCCGGCTAGGATGGCTTTCTGGAAGTGATCAGCCACACTCTTTATGAAAAGAGTTAGGCAGAGACATGGAGGGCCGCCCTAAAACCTCCACCCTCCTGCAGAAATTGCCGGAGGATGAAATAATCCAAAATGGGATGTGGGGAAGCTTGAAAGAAGCGACTTGACACATCCCATTGATCCTCCCTGATGCAGGACTCACTAGGCAAGTGCAGCCCCGGGGAGCGAAATGAACCCGTTCTCGAGGCTTTGCTTCAACTTTCTCAGCTGCAGCGGGAGGAGGGGAGGGGGGGAAGACTCATTAGTTCCTTTAAATGCCCCCCCCCGCCCTATTGCCC